>NC_044015.1:36710415-37015582 GCF_900496995.4 Aquila chrysaetos chrysaetos | reverse complement strand
ATATGTGGGGCTTTGCACAGAGTTCTTACTAATAGTTTAGTAGGGAATCACCCTGTGTAATATTTTGCATGTCAGCATAAGAGTATCCTCTAAGTGTTTCCTGTGGAGAGCAATTAGAGAATTTTTGTAAACATAAGAAGTGGGAACAGCTTGAATTTGTTTTCTTGTCTTAACTGAATATTAAGTCCAAAGGGAAAGCAGATACCTGCATTCTGCTTTCAGTTACACAGGTGCAAACCTGGAATATTTCCACTGATTTCAGCTACACAGATGTATCTAAGGTCACATTCTGGCTTGGTGCAGCATTTTCGCTCCTGAGTTTCAGCCTTCTGTGGCTGAATTTGTGCTAACCTGGATCCTCCTGAAAGCTGCATCTTCTCTAGAACAGACAAATTGCTGCATGGGAAGATAGTCTTGAGTTCGTAAGTTGTTTATATAGCATTTTAACCTCATATTAGCTTCAACTTTTAGAATGACCATTCAATATAAATTAAGAAAATTTTAAGTATAGTTTCTATGACAACAAAGTAAAATTACATGTTGTTGTGCAATATTCACCTCCTTCCTGTAACCTCCTCATCATAACTGAAAGATTTGTGCCAAATTAATAGTTGTTTACTTTTCATCTAAAAGCAGTATCTTTTGTGGATGAGATACAGTAAAAATGTGTTAAAATTATAGGTTTCAGGTATTTAAATGAATAAAATGTTTCAATATCTTCTATGGGGAAGGAATGCAAATTATAGGCACATTTATGATTTTCTTTCATTTGGACTTCTCAGGATAGATAACTAAAAATATTTGCAAAATGAGAAAGCTATATAAGAAATACAGTTTTCTGTGAATAGAGAAGTTTTTATAAAGTGTTGTGTGATTTAATTTAATTGAGTTAAAGCAAGACCTTGCACCTACTATCATCAGAGGAAGTTGTGTTTTCAAAATCTGTTAGCTAAAGTACACCCCTGCTTTCCAACAAATCTGGTGGAAATTATTCTTTTTCCCCAGCTTGCTCACTAAAACATCCCTACCTACCTGAGATTTTAGAATAAGCCTTCTCTTCCATTAGAAAGTGAAAATCTTTGTAATGCAGATGTTTCCCTGTAGAGACTTCAGCCCTCCTTCCCCAACTGTATGGCATAAGCCAAAACAACAGATGTTAGAGAATAAAAAGAAGAGAATAGAAAATAGCACTGGAAGCAATGTAATGTTGTTATATTAATATTTTGCCTCCTAAAGGATTTAGCAGAATTTAAAAGGCTTCAAAGATGGATTAAATAATAGATCAGAGACTTAAAAAAGTGGATTGAGACTGAAAAGAATGGAAATGATTTTGTTGGGAATTGATACAGATCAGAGATGCACGATGTTTGTGCAAAAAAAAAGGAGGGGGGAGAAGATGGATGGTATTGAAGAAAATGCAGCTTAGTCCCTCAGTCCTACATAAAATGGAAAATGTATCACTTTTAGAAAGATGGTATCTTCAAATGGGAAACTGGATGCTGAACGCAAAGGGCAGGTACAAGAGTATTTATCGTATTCTGGCTTATACTAGTAATGGTACCCCTAAGCTTTGTGAGGGCATCACAACTATCTGCCCTCACAGCTGGGTTGTCAGGTTCTCTTGGAAAAATAGCACTTTTAATCACCAGTGGAAATGGCTGATGATGATGGCCAGCACTCAAGAGATGACAGACATCCTCCTTTCCCCAGCCAGGATCAATGCTCCCTGCACCATTTCTGGTAGATATTTGCCAAGTCTGTTCTTACACGCTGCCAAGAACAGAGATTCTGTGTCCCCTCTATCCTAATGCTTAGCTGTCTTTCACAGGCCTCTCGGTGATGTTTAAACTCTGTCTCATTTGCTAAGCTTGACTTCTTCTGTCAGCAAAATGCATTTGGAGTTTTATGTAGTGGTGCTAGTGATAGGACAGTAACTGGATCCAGAAATCCTCCTCTTGACTTAGATTTTTCTAAGTCTGTGTAAGTTGAAGGAAACCTGAGTTCCTTCAGCTCCAACAGATGCTGCTTCACTAGGAGAACTAGTTGCACTATGAATGATTTCCTGTCTCATAAAAGAATTGTCCTTGGAGTCAAAGTGTTGGTACCAGGCTGCCAAGGAGGAAGCCCTGCAGTTACAACTTTCCTCTCAACATGGCTTCCTACTGAGAAGGTTCTTGCTGGCTCCCCCAGCTTCTCTACTTCCTTTGCTCTGTCCTGCCATGCTTTGCCAGAGCGGTTGTTCCTCTTCGACCTGTTGCTTTTTCTTTGCATATTTTTTTTTTCTTACTGCTGGTTTGTGTTTCTGCATCTCCTTGGTGTGCAGGATGCAGACCGATGGTGCTGGGGCATTGCTGAAGGAAGCTAAACAGGCTGGGCAGGAGGCCTTTAGAAGATGCCTGTAATGGCCAAATCATACATCAAGATCTCCCTGAACGGTGCTTGGGAAATGAGGATGACCTATTGGCTGTGGTGTTGGGTCCTTGTAAAGAGAGGGGTCCTTGTAAAGAGAGAACTCCAAGGAAACCCAGCTGGTATGCAGAGACAGAGACAGTCACAGAGAGTGCTGTCACCGCAGGATAACTGAGCACTAGGTATCACTGAGGTGAAGTCCATGCCTAACATGCGCCACTGTCTTTTGTGCTGCATTCTAGATGGTAAGAAACAGCCATATTTGAGTCCTTACTATGAAGCACGTTCAAAGCACTATGCTAGAGACATACATATGTATACGTAAGTGCATACACATGTACATACACACATAGCACTGCATTATCCCAGCTCTCTGTGCTGCTGGGAGGCAGCAATGACCCATTTCCCGCCATTAGAGCTCACTGGATCAAAGAGAACAATATCAAATCCAAAGGTTCTAAGAAGTTTGTGTTTAATCTGCATTTCTAATATAAATGGAAAGCAAAACACGTATCAGCTAATACGGATTAATTATATGCCTGTGCTGGTGGCCAAGAATGGAGAGTATCATGCCATGTAGAGTATATACAACACGTTCTTTTTATGAATCAGCCAGGGAAGGCATCCAAGCTCTTTCAGTAGGTAGGTAAAGGGTTTGGCTAATTTTCAGGTTTTGAAGCCATCTGGAAAAATTTAACCAAAATTATCTGCCTCACAGTCCCAAGATAAATCATTTTCTTACTTATACCATTGTTCCTCATTAAGCTAGTCAGGTTAGGGCTGATTAAACCATGATATTATAATTCAGGCTTTTATAGAGCATTTTTTAGATGTAGTTTTGGTGGTAAGAGTGATACCAGTATCAGCCCCAATTGAGAACAGCAACAAAAAAAACCACTTTCATGGAGTGGAGTAAATACTCCATGAAACAGAAACAATTCTGTTCAGCTCTCTGCAGTTTAAGACATTGTCCTTTCTGACGAATATTTTATCTAAGTAGTTCAGTGTGTACTACAGTACACATGTTTATATACTTACATATTAATATGTGCTAAATATATATTATGTATAATATAACCTTTTTTGTGAATCAAAGATACTGAAGTGTCCTACATGTTACTGCAACAGTAACAATTTTGAAAAGTGGCAGCAAATAATTCTCTCTTAAAAAGCAGCTTCATTATATTCTTTGTCTCTTCTCTGCATTCATAAGCAAACTCTTGTAACTGAGAAGCAGGGGGAGAAGGAAGACAAAAAGTGAATATTGTTCTTTTTAAAATTTTAAGTGAAAAGAAGTTGATGATCCTGATGCTGTGACATGGAGACAATTCAGTGGATATGAAATGTCCTTTAAATTTAATAATTTCCAGTGCTACTCTTGATTTTCAGAATTTTTTCTAAAATTAGTTATTTCAGTTTTGGAAAGATCAGTCTCATACTCCAGTACATTGTCCTTACGTACTTGAGTAGTCTTGTTGACTTCAAAGGTCTACTTGCACAAGTGTGTTATTAGTGAGCTTGGACTTACAGACCTGGCTGTGAAGTGCTTTAGATGCATCTTATTAGGATTCCTGGGTTGGATAAGGGCTAGATCGTTTGCACAGATGTTGTGGCTTGACTGAAGGTGTAAGAGCGGCAGCCAGCTGACAGCATTGCTGCCTCTCACAGCTGCGGATCGGGGACATCACTGGGAATGCCTCATAGGCAGTGTTTACAAGATTGAATCCTTAATTCAGCATTTTCATTTTGCCAACAAAGGTAATATACTTTGCCTCCTACGTCCAGTGAAATCTATTATGAACATGTGGTGGATAAGCCAACTGAATGACATCTGTGTCTGGTTACAGTGCTGAAGTCGAGCGGTGCGGCTGTGTGTCAGATCTGAGTTCGGGGCCTGATTCTGCATTGGCTCATCGTACAATCTCAAATGAGTCAGGCAGCTTCTCCGTGCCTTGGGCTTGCTGCTTGCAGAATGAGGCTAGTGATACTTACCTGCTTTTTTAAAGTGCTTAGTGACTGAGGGGAGAGTATGTGGTCCAAGAGCACTGAATATAAGTAAATATTGTAACCCAGAAATCCTTAGACATCCACTTTTGAGAAGAGTGGTCAAAAGTAGAATTTCATTTAATGTGGAACTGATGAAGCTATTGAATGCAGCAGCCTCTATGTGCAACCAAAACTATGTGCAGGGAGAAAGAAACTTCTGGTGCCCATTTCTGTTTATGCCAACCACTACCCGTCCTTCCTTTTTTTTTTTTTTTTTTTTTTTTTTAAACTTTGTTATTCTTCTCCTTTGGAATGAGGTTTTTGAATGCTAAGAATTACTCAAAGCTCATAAAATGCAGGGCTTGGAGCTACAATAACTAGTATTTCCAGGACACACATCATCACTGAAGATGACAGTGGTGTGGGTGGGTGTGGGGGCACGTGTGTCATTGTAAAATACTAGGGAGTCTTACCAGATGGAAGAGTTCTCTGAAGCAAAGCTAAGCTGGTTAACACACACTCGTTTCAGGCATGTACTTTAAATGTCTGCCAACACTGAAAAACTTCATTTTTTCATTAAGTTGGTGCCTTAGGATCTGTATCCTAATGCAGTTCCTCTGAAATGGGAAGATAGACTCTTTCTCCTCAGTGCTGTTTATGCTTTCATAACTGTGTGATTTTCACATACTCCAGCAAGGGTAGTATGTCAGGTTAAAGAAAGAAACAGAACCAACCCCCTTTTTTTTCCATCCCATTTTGAATTGGGATAATGATGTTCTTACATTATTTGGAAATTAACACTTACTTCCTTATAGTTGATTTGCCATTTTTTTGGAACACGGGTGATGCATTGAGCAGCTTCTGTGAATCTTCATGATGCAGGTTCTGCAACAATGTCAGGGTTGCATTATGTAGGAGGTCTGCAACCCAGGAGGCATGAGAGGGATGTTTCTCACTGAAATGTCTGTCCCTGATGGGGACAGTAAATGAGATCAAGTATGCCTCCTGCCTAGGACAAATAGCTGCAAGTCCAAGGCTCAGGATGGACAGGCCATAGTGGCTGGTAGAAGAATGCTGAAGAAGCTGTGTGGTGAAAGCAGAATGCCCAGCCTGCAGTCTCTTTGGGTTCAACCTGGGGTTAGTTTCTGAGCTAAGTCTCACAGCTCTTTAAAAAAATTAATCCTTGATTGAATTTGAGGGTTTCTCATGTCCTTTTAGTACAGCAGACACTTTGAAGCTTTCCCCCATCTTGCCCTTTTAGTCCCACTTTGATTTCACCTCAAGGTACAGATTGCTTCTCTTGCCTGAGATCCCTGTGCAAGACTTCCTGGTGTAATGGTTGCATTTCCACTGCATGTTTTGAGGTTTTCCGTTTGTTCTCTGTATATTATCTAGTTCTTTCATGTAAGTGCAATCTTGCAAATGCTTATAAATTACTTTGTAGACTTGAGAAGCTGCTGGTTTGCTCATAGAGCCTTCTAATACCCGTATGTAACTACCATCCAGATTGCATAAAAACATTCAGAAGAGGGCTGCATCTGTTCATACAGCACCTAGCACTGAAAGACTGATCTTGACCAGACCCTCTACAGCTTCCCTAATAGGAGATTAAGTAGAGTCCCAGATTATGTTAAAGTTGCAGTTTTGGGGTTGTTTCTTTCATTCCACGTAGGTTATTCAGGGTCTGATTTAGAAATCAGACTCTGATATTATAATACTCAAGTCTAAATGCTTACTGAACCCTCCCTTCCTTCTAACATAATCCCTTTCTTGTCTGCTGCTAGTACTTCTTTGTTAAAGTAAGCTGGGAAGTTATTTGCGTTTGGAAGGGAATAAATAAAAACAAACTAACATTAAGGTGTGGTTGCAAAATTTGCAGGCCCTTTGAATGTTGGGTGTCTGCTTATTTTGGAGTGTTTGCTAGGCTAAACGTAACATGAATTTGTCTGTGATGTGTCATAGACTTATCAAAGCCAAATTACTCATTAAAACAATGCTGAATTGGAAACATAATGCAGTAAACTAGCATATAAATAAAACGTTAGCAGAAAGGTAACTTGATATATGAAACCATAAAAGAGATTTCAGAATTAATGAGGGAGACAATATTTCTCCTGTAGAGAATTTAAGATTTGGTTGAAACAGTGTAACAGCAACACATTATTTATTTCTCATGTTGCCTTATTCTTAGGCCCATGGGACCAGACAGGAAGGAATTAGAGAGCCCTATATTACAATTTAATTGCTTGAAGGAAAAATATTATTTTTTATTGTTAACCATTAGCTGCTTCTAGTTTTATTAAAGTCATAATGTCCATGCTGTAGCACCAATGTTTGCAGCATGCAGTCAGGGCTAAGAAAATTGTTCAATTGCTATACACTCAGTGTTGGGGGTGGGGAAGAAAAAAAAAAAGAAAAGATGGAGTGTTGGGACTAGACCAGTTGTTACATGTCTAAGAGCTGCATTTTCTTCCATATAGAGGAGAGCTGTGAAGAACTAGTCCTGATTTTTCACTGAAGAAGTGTTCACCTGCTATGCCCACAATTTTCATTGAGTTGAACCATTGGGAGCAGGTCATGCTCTTTGTTTTTTGTTTTCTCTTCTTCGCTGAACCATTGGGAGCAGGTCATGCTCTTTGTTTTTTGTTTTCTCTTCTTCGTGTTGGCTTGCAATTTCTGTATAATGTAATTTTTTCCACTTTTTCCACTTTTTCCACTTTTTCCACTTTTTCCACTTTTTCCACTTTTTCTTTTTTTTTTCACAAATAATAATTTTTTTGTCACTTAAATTGTTCATTTTTTTTTATCCATAGGTTAAAATTGTGACTTTATTTGGCTAGAGATATCCCTGTTTAATGTACAAGTTTGGTTTTTAGACAGGTTTGGGTTTGGGGTTTGTTTTTGTTTTTTTTTTTCAGGGACAGAAAGTCTTCTGCTTTTATAACTGTTGTTCATTTTTGCAAAATAAAAATTCTCATGTGCCAGCTACACTGTGATGACTGTCCCCTACTGTGCTCTTGGCCTGTGGGAAAGGGGAGACAATGTAACTTAGTTTGGCTCACCATGGAAGAAATACTTGAGAGGAATGATCTCACACCTGCTTCAGGCTAAAAATGCTTACTCCATGAACAGACAGAATGGCTCAGCTGTTAAGCTGTGGTGATTTGACCACACGGACAGATAAGCAAAGCTAAGACATGTCTGTAATGCCCAAAGCAGTGTGGTAATGGCAGTATAGCAGTTCAGTCTTCCACATGGAAGGTCTGATAGATCAATACAGTAATCCACCGCATTTTTGCGTAGACTCAGAGCTTGCCCTCATAGGAGAGCAGATTTCTTAATGAATCTTTCAATCCTTGATCCTTTGCTTTGGCTCCTAACAGCAACATTGACTTTGTATGATTCAGGGAACTACATCTTTTCACAGAGGTCACCAGCTAGGAAGGGACCATAGTATTTCACCAGCTGATTCCTCTTCAAGGTCAGCTTTGTCTCTGAGGTAGGCTTAGTTCTTCTGATGACTGAGAAGTGAGTGACTTTCTAACCCATAGGTAACACACCTGCAGGAGTATCCACAGAAGTGTTCTGCCTTCTTGTAAATTTAGAAAATTATGGTTGTCTTTCTTCCCTTTCACTGTTGAATTCACCCCCACTGAGAAGTATTTTTAGCATCTGTGGTTAAATCACAGTGTGAAAGGAGTTGGCTAGATTACTGAGATGATGGAGCTGTTGCAGCTCAATGCTGGTGACTGCTGATATTACCTGCAGCTGGCTTGGATTCCATTTTAAATCAAGGGAATCTTCCAATCCAAGAGTATCTTGTATGTACTCAAGTACAAATCATTCCCTTGTTATTACAGCGAAAGACAGCAACAAGATAGAAGACCATCTCAAGAGGTTTCAGTGACCTGTAGATCCCCAGGTCAGTAGGTCAGTTGTGATAAGCTGCTATCTACTGTTCCAGCAGTGAAACAGGGCTGTAGTATTTACTCTCTCTTAGAGTTGGGTTTGTGGGCTTTGGCTCATGTTAGCAGCCCATCATATGTATGCAGGTCTCCTGAAAGCCTTGAAAATTTATGGTAGGTATTTCTGTGTGTATATACATGGATATATGTAAAACTCTCATGGTTCACTTCTCCTTAAAGAGCTTTTTTGGAAGCCCTGTGAACTAACTCTTTAAGTTGTTTAGGAAACATGATCTGTCTGATCTTGTGAAGCACAGCTGAAATTTGAAATGTATTGTGGACATTGTGACTGACTCTGGACTGTATTTTTTTTCAAAGATAGAGTTAGCCTGTTGATACCAGGGCCAGCTCTGCTTTTCTATGCTCTTGCAAACATTCAGCAGGGAAGGTGCACTACTTCTGATGAATACTTCCATTGTTTGCCATGGACTCTGGGCAGTAACTTTGGCCTTACTGGGAAAGATTCCCATTCTTTGATGCTCTGATTCTTCAGCCAACTCCATTCTGTTGAATATAATTTTTAATCAAGTTTTCCTTTTAACTTGTAATGTAACAAGTCCCTAAATGTGTTACTATCCACCAAAAAGGGCTTCTTGGCAGGATTTCCAAACAAAAACAAAACAAAAAACCTCTATTCTGCCAAAATACTCTTAACGGATGAAGCAACAATTACTTGTGGCTTTGTGAAAATAGACTATATATTGTATATATTGTGGAGCAGGAGACCACGATGTGTGTAGTGATGATTTGAGGTATTGGGAAATTAAGTGATCCATCAGTATTGATGCTTGGTGCCAAGTATTTAGTTCAATGCTCCAATTTGCTATGCAGTTGAAAATGGGAGTAGGCCTTTCAGGAAAGAGGGTCTAGTGGTTAATACACTGAGCTTGGCCTTGGGAGGTCTGGCTTTAATTCCCAACTCTCTCCAGGCTTGCTGTAAAACTGCGAACACATTACGTGAACTCTCTGTGCCTCAGTTCTCCTCTTTTCCTCCCTCACCCACTTCTTTTTTAAATTCCTTTGGGAGGAACTGTCTTTAAGCCTTGTGTATGTTATCTAAACAAAGGGTACTGCATCTCAGTAGGGGCCTGGAGATACTTTGACCATAGAAAGATTTGTAAGTGTTCTGGCAAATACAAAACTGTCATGTACATATGCACGTCAGGCAGGCTGAGTTATGTATGCAGTAACAGGGGAAAAATTAGCAAGCAGAAATGGCAACCATTGCAGCCGCATGTTTTCATTTGGACATCTTGATTATGTGAATATTCAGAGCAGCTGCTCCCATCCCTACCCTGGTCCCTAGCAGTACCGTACCACTTTTGCACAAATTTGGATGAAGATGTACTTCCTTAAGAGCAAAGTTCTCTTATCCTTTCTCTTCAGAAACTCTCCCGGATAGTTCATAAAGAATTCTGAGGCATAACACAAGGAGAGGCAGCTAGAGAGGACTGTGAACTTGAGGGAGAGCATTATTCTGAACACAGTCCTGTGTTCTGGACAGTCTGGACAGTCACCTGTCCTGGACTGCTTTACTAAGTCTCCTTGCTTCCAGTCCATCACCTGTAAAAGGCAGGAAGTCATAGCTACCCTGACACTACCCTGGACTCTGTGCAGATTCATTAATGTCTCTAGAGAATGTTGAAGATGGTATTTGCCTTGAAGTCTGACTTCAATATTCGCTGTTTGGTTCAGTGGAAGTTGGGGTCTTGAATAATAAAGGCCTCTGTTTGGGCCTGAAGTGCATTTGCAGAAGTTACTTCAGCCCAGTTACGCTAGCCTAAGCACAGCAGGCCAGGGCTAGGGTTCTTCAGCAAAGCTTGAAGCCTGGGAGGAAGCTCCCAGAGGCCCTGTCTGCTCTGCTTCTTGAAAGGTTTTGGTTTAGTGGGAGTCGGGAGTAGAGCTGCATTGGCCTGACAGAAAGAATGAATGTGAGTCACTGCCCTTCCTGCCACGTTACATACATTTAAGTGTAGAAAACATTCTGTAATCCTGTAATCACTGTTTCTGAGGATAAGCCCTATAACGTTTCCCAGTATGAGAGCACCACTTCTGTGTCTATGCTAATTTGGGCTGTTGGAATAGATAAGGAAGCTATTGAGTTGAGTACCTGATTCAAAATTACAGCCCAGTAAAGACAAACCTCCTCTCTGAACACAAGTGACGCAACAGATGGATTAGCTAACTTCATTCAAGCCAGGGATTAGTTTTTGGAATCAAAGTATCATTTTGTCATCATTAAAATGGTGGCAATAACTACTTTTTTGCAAGGCAGTATTTCACTCTCAGCCAGTGGGAAGACAGGATTGAATGTCACGTTTTGTTTTCATTAGCAGAATGTTTTGTCATTGGACCTAGGCCTAAACAAGGCAGTGATAGGAGAGCTGTTTGTCTACAATAGGTTAGACGTGCATTGCTGGGCATATGCATACTGTATGCCATGCACTTGCTGAAGAGTTTGGCAGTTGCTGTAGATCTAGTTTTCACAGAAAGATTTGGCTGCTGGGGTCTAGACCAAATTACATTTGCTTGGAAGACAGCCATTTAAGATCACACCGGCGGGCACCTGTGGAACTAAGGAGATTAGAGTGCCTACGGTTACTTCCACTACAGAAGAGAGAATTTTGTTTTGTTTTCAACAATGGGTAATAAGATCTCTTGTTGTGACTCCTGTTTCTGGAGATCTGAGTGCATAGCACAACAGTGACCATTCATGAAGAGTGTATGAAAGTATGTAAAAAAAAATAACCTGACAATCTTAAACCAGACCTGCTGTGTAAACAAATTATATAGTGCTGGAGTGAGCTTTATTGACCTACCACAAGGAGGACCTTTCTGATCTACTAATGGACTTTTACTACGTATTATCAGCTCAGTCCTTGTCTCTGAAGCGTAAGGAAATCTCCTGGTTAGACCCACTGAACGTTTGTTCTCCCTCCTACCTCTCATGGCAGAGTTAAATGAAGTTTTGGCCCACAGAAGGCATGGTAATATCACAAAGAAGGAAAGATACAGAAAGTGGTATTTTTTTGACTTTTATTTCTTGATAATAGTTAGCTAGGAATTCCTGTAATTATCGTTGTATTTTATTCAGTTGCGTAAGAAAGTAGATATACAAGCCCAATTAAGAAGGAATGAGACTTTAAGGTGTCCTAGGACTTCTTTCTAAAGGTAGAGTCCATGGGGATTATGGAAGCCCTACTTTTCTGGAAGGATGTTGTATCAGCAGCCACAGTAACTTATATGACCTGCTACCTGTATTTAAAAATAATAACTTGTAAATAAATACTTCAAATTACTGCTGGCATACAGGAGATTTAAGGGTGGGAATAGAAGAACTAGATGTTTTGCAATGTAAACATTTGCAACATCTTTTTTCAGATGCAAACTCAGAATCTGCTTTTTATGTATGTATAGTTTTTTTGCCAACAAATGTCTGTAAGATTTTAGAATAGACTCAATTTACTATTTTTTTGTTCTTGTTTTTTGAATCTCTATGGGAGTTATCTTGATTTCCAGCCAATAGGATCTGTCTGGCCCACAGACTCTTCCTGATGGACAAGAGTGCTACTGTTTGCTTATAGCTGCTGAAAGAATTATGGAATTGGAAAAAAATACTTAGTGATAGAACTTTCATCTGCTCGTTTGACACTTCAGTTAATGAATGTCTCATGTCCAGCTACCCAAAGGAGCGATATTTGAAAATCTAACCCAAACACTGCATAAAGTTTTTCACAATTAAAGGCAGAAGCATTATCTCATTGAGAACTGAATCTTTGTATCTTGAAGGCCAAGTGTGAGGGCAGGACTGTAGCCAGTTTCCTCATGTAGTACGTACCCTACCTAGACTTCTACATCCCCAACTATTCGGTTTTCATCTACATCTTAACACACAGACAGGTGTGTGAATATAGTGACACATTTTGTGTGGCCTCCAATTTTGCCCTTTGAAAGCCTGGCTTTGACTCTGACCTTGTATGAGAGAGACTCAAACTGCAGCTTTTTGAATTGAAGATGCCTTTTAGCAGAGGAGTGGTCCACCTCTCCAAAAAGCCCTAGAGCGTTGCATATTACAGATGGGTCTGCTGTCACAAACCAGATGATAGGAAATTTTTCCATTGTGCTGTAGTTCTGTAAAGCCAGTAGTATCAGCAGGGTTACACTCAGTACAGACGTTTTTGGGTGGTTGAAAGCACCTGATCTGTACCTTGGGTAATGCCTGATTTAAACACATTCCAAACTGCAGGTTATGGCACCAACTCAGTCTGTAGCTAGGGATGTATAGACTGGGTTTTTGGCAGGAACTGTCTAACTTTTGTCTGCAATATATAATAAGTCTTTATAGTGTTTAAGACGCATAAATCTTATCTGCCCCCAAACTGTCTGTAGTTCATTTCCTTCAGGGTTGGGGGAAGGGGCAAGTCCAGGTAGATGGAAGGACAATTTGAAGAAGAGAGAGATCCTGTGAAATCATTTGAGCATGAAATGTTGGATTTAAACAATGAAGTAGCTTCCTTTCCTATTCTATTTATCATTTTAATTGCTTAAAGCATATTTCTTAGAAATAGTCAAAATACAGACTCAGACATATTTATATTTTACGCATCCCTGCTGTTACGTTTTTTTGGATGTAAAATGGATCAGCAAAACCCATGGAGATGTTTATACAGAAAACATTATATAATGAAAGTCTTACTGTGAATTTTGTGTTGATAGCATTTGTAATAAATCAGGAGAGTCAATTACTTTACTCTGCTATATGCACAGTAACTACTGTCACATTGCATGAAAACATTACTTATCTACTCACTGTAAAGATGCCAACTATCTCTGGATCAGACTGTGCTGAACTATGAAGTCAGACTTCTTATAAGGAAGGAGGACTTACAAATCATAGGAATATATGTGCTGGTGATAAAGCCAAAGGTTTCTGACAAACTGCTTTACAAGGATTTTTCTTGGGTTTTGTTTTCTGTACTGAAATGGAGGAGGGAATGCCAATTGGTTCCTTAAGTTGTTAATGTTGCAGTAGTTCCTAGGGGACACAGAGGGATCAAGCATTACATATCTTAAGTATTTACTATTTGGCAAACTGTATCAAGGCATCAGTCTAGCAGGATGTCCTACAGGGAAAGAATTACTGGGTAGGTAATGGACACTCTAATTTCTAAAAGTCTGGCCTTTTCTCAAGGTTTCCTGTGGTGTCAGGCTGAGCAGGGAATGAGGGACTCAAGACCAGTATTTTTAAACAAAAATACCTTGAAAGACGTTCTGATCTAAGCTTTTGAGTATTCACTGTGGCTCTAAAAATAGTAATACATGGTCTATAGACCACGTTGAGCATCTCAATGCAAGATTTAGGCTGTTAATAACTGCAGCTTTTACAAGAATTGAGGAAATGTCCCTTTTACAGTATGTGTGAACTTGAAAAGCTTTAGCTCTAGAACCAGGCACAAATAATCTGAGGTTCTGGGGCCTTTAACCCTCTAAAAAAAAAATTATAATTATAACCTAAGGAAATGCTGAGTTTGGAAGGGAAAACTGCCTGTCTCTGTAAGGGGGGAACTAGCCCTTAATAGCTCAAGATGGTAGTCTGAGAGCCTGTTAATTTAGTGAGGACACTTCTCCTGTCCTGCTTATCCAGGAGATAAATAGGGGAAGGTGAAGAAAATACTTGAAGTGGAATACTTCCACCATTGTTGGAAGAAGGGAAGGCATAAGAAACCCAGGCCCTCTTCCTGTAAGGTCCTGGGGTGAGGCAAGGCTCTTGTCATGCCCCTGGATAGGTGCTCAGATGAAAGGCAACTTTTTCTCTAAACAAGTAGCTGTTTGGGCCGGGTGGTTGTTTTCAGTGTGTGAGGCTTCTGGAAGAAGAGGAGCCTTGTCTTACAGATACGTGCTTGGAATAGGTTATTTCTGAAAGCTGGAGGAAAAGGTGAAGCAACTGCTCATAGGGCCACCAGAGCTTATGATGAGGCACATCAGCATTGCTTTGTGAGAGGAGGACAAAAGGCTGTTTTTAAAATGTCAGTAAAAGAAATGATATGCAGGCCCCCAAAAGTTCTAGTCACCCATATTTGCCTTCCATTTCTTGATAGGAGTTCTTATAAAACATCTGTAAGCTGTAAGTCATCAGTTCTGTTCTCAGTTTTAAAACCATGTAACACTGGAGAAATAACTCTCATCCTGGACCGGAGCTCTATTTTTAATATGACAGAGAGTGTTGAAACTGCACTTGCTTATAGCACTGATGGCTGGTAACATCAAAATTATCTTTATCAATTGTGCTGTTCTGGAAGCCAACCGTGGCCAAGCCAGCTAAGATACTTCTGAACTGACTACAAGGACCTTTCTGTGAGCTTACAGTTGGCTTGCAACAGAAGAGGCTGAGTAATCAGGCAATTACAGCTGAAATCAGAATCAGCCACTTGAAGCCCGTTTTGTTTTTGCATTTCTGTTATGTTTGGAGTTGTTATGTGAGTTTAAAGATCTTGAATCATTTTCTAAGCCTGTGCATTCAAATTGATTAAATACTGGATGCTATAAAAACAATTACTTCAGCACAGATACACTTACACAACTCCTTTCTAATTTTTGGTAACTGCATTCAGGCAATCCAGTAATCTTTGGTGAAAAGCCATTGGATACAAACAAGTTGTAACTTTTATCCCAGCTGGATGACTGAAGGAAATTAACGTCTTTGTGTAAGAAAGTGGCCTTCTCTCTTAATATAACCAGCCCTTGCAGGGCTGTGAAAAGATTGGTTGTTTACCATGTCTAGGATTCTCTTACTTAATTCAGTACCAAAGAGGATATTAGTCTTTCCCATCTGAGCTGCTGTGCTATTAATTCACGAGCTTTCACTGTATACTTTACATCCTCCCAAGTTTCACATGTGCAAAGCAGTTCTCAGAATGTGAAGCTATTCCTCCTCCTGGATAGAGGGGACAGATGCTAGGTGATGTATGCAACATATCCTTGTTAATATGCTTCATCCCTTTCGGGTATTTCAAAAAATGTTAAACATTTTCAGAAATGTCTGTGTAGATAAAGGAAAATCCTAAGTAGTGAGTATTAATGACTTCTAGTTCTTTTTGTAGTCAGGCTGATGCAAAGCTTGCCATTTTAACAGCACTGTTGTAGCATTATCCATACCATTGGATTTCCCTTAGATCTGCACACAACATTCTAATTATTCATGTAATTTCACCACAAGTATAGAATGGATTGCAGAATCTGGTGAACTCTGTGTGAATGTTCATGTTGTCATCCACATACTGCAGACATAAAACCGCTAGCTGTCTTTTGGAGAAATCCATTGTTTCATCATTCATAATTGTACAGCACTTTCCAGAAATTTTCTCAGAAGCATCCCTCATGAGTTTTAGAGCCGTAATTTCCATTATCTCATGTTGAGTAACTGGATTTGTGAATTTGTCTTGAGTCATTTTCAGCTACTTTGAAATATGAGGATCAGATTCCGTTTGCAAACAAGACAGCTAAGATTGATTTCAACTTTATTCTTTGCTAAAGGGTATATTTTCAGTTTCTTTAGTTTAGTGGTCTCACAGTGCAAGCCTTTGTCAGGCAAGATAATATCTCCCACTTAGTATTTTCATAAGGATCTTCCTGTTTTCTTTTTTCTTCAGAGAGCATTGAAAATTTAGCATTTTACTCACATGTTTGTGGTCTTTTGAATGGTATCAGCTGCTTTGCAGTGATCTCAGATGGATTTTAAGATTGTTTTTTCTCCCAGCTGGAAAACATGGATGGCATAACAGCTTCATCTGTGCAGTTAGTCAAAAGTTCAGGTTTTGGGTGCAAGCTACAACAGTAGAAACTGCACGTGCTGTGACCACCTTGAGAATTAGAGAACTATTAAAAATTCTCAAATTGGGGAGCTGAGCACACAGTCAAATAAAGGAATTACATTTTTTTGGATGAGCTGTAGCTGGATTCTGCTGCGGATGTCAGATACAGCTTTAGCCAGCAAAAGCTGAATCGCATATTGCTGAATGTTTGGTGGGGTTTTTCTTCTCACTTTTGTTTCTCTTTTTCCAGACAATCAGAAAGCTTTAAGTGATTTTCATTTTGGCACCTGGAAGTTATGCTGTCTAATTTTGTACTTTGTTCAGTCACTACTGTCACAGTGATAGGGCACAACAGTAGGTTGTTTATCACTTAGGTAATCTTGTCTGGAAAAATGAAAGTTTTATATAGCTACTGCAGTGCTTGTAGAAGGAAAAGAGCAATGCATATCATTTACAACAGAAAAACAAAACATAAGTGATGGGCTAGTAGTTCTTTGGATTTTCCTTTGATATAGAAAAACTACATTTAAGAGGGGAGCAAGAAACCCTTTAACTTCATGGGTACAGGATTGCAAGCTGCAAAAGTCCACTAAAAAATGATGGTCTGACTGTTGGCTAGCTGGCTGCTGCTCATGCAAAGATAATTCTTGAAACTTGGAGACAGGAAAAGAGAAAAAATGGTCAGAGGAAGTTGGCCAGAGCTATACCATGCCTCCTTAAACAGTGGGTATCCTTGTGAACGGTGAAATACAAGCCATTTTTGAGAGAAGCAGGACAATAGTGTAGAAGAAATGGGAGAAATAGGGACAAGTAAACTTCAGCCTGGCTCAAATGGGAAGGCCATATTGGGTTATTCTTCCAGCCAGGAAAAAAAAGGGATCTAGACACTATTGCAGAAAAGGCCCATCTGTTCACAATGGTTTTCCAAGAGCCCCTTGACTCCATGGGAGAAGCAGCAGCTGAGACCGTTGAAGACCTATGCATCTGAACTAAAGAAAACAGCAAACTGCATATCCAGGGGATATGTTGCTAACCGTAATTAATAGAAAAAATGGTTTATCAGCTTTCATACTCAAGTTGTCTCTCCCCACTCCCCTACCCCACTATTTCACATAGAAACAAGTGTCTACACCCATGGCAAATTGGATACCTTAGAAGAAACATGTCAGGACCTCTGGCAGCATGGCTCATTCAAAGCAGACATTCTGAAGGCCAGCTGTAAGAAAAATGCTTAGGCACCTAACATGCCTTTTTGGTAGAATTTAGGAGCTGATGCTAGAAAGCTTTGTTGGCTGACTGCTCAAGTGTTCGGAGCTTGGAATTAGAGAAAAGCCAGGAAGAAATGTGCTTTTGGAGTGCTTTCAGTGCACTTTGACTCTCTTTTGAGGTACATAGTATCAATAGTGCAAGCTGTAGAATTCTTACTCAGAACTGACTATTCTATTGTAGGAACTTTTTCATGCCTTGAAATGGCACATGCTGATTCCAGATGTTGGAAATAATCAAAGCAATGCAACAGCTAGAAAACTTAGTATCAAAAGGCACAATCTAATTTGCATGTTAAGTACCTTTTGAAAATGCAGATTCAGGAAAAAAAGTTTAAAAAATATTGACATGTCATTTCAAAAGTATAATTAAAAACTAGTAAAAGTATAAAATTATGAATAATAAGAGTAATGAGAGATGGATTTGTTTTATGTATTTCATGCAAAAATAGAATAGGTTAGATCCTATTAACTGTGTATTGGCTAAAACTGTTAAATCTTGAGATGACTGTACAGCTATGTGAGAAAATGAAGTACATGGTCACTGAGGGGAAAATGACATAGATACAAGGTAATTTCAAGGAATATGTAAGAGAAGGAAATGGAGGACATGCATTGCTGTGTAGATTTTCAGTTAGACAATAATGACATGCTTGGTACTACGTAGGCATCACTTTGTTCTGAGTTGTTTCCCCTATTATGAATAGATGCAAGGGTAATGAGAGGAGTGTTATCAGTGTGATAGCCTTTTATGTATGCACAATATGAGAGGATGAGATGGTAGTTTCTAGCGTCTGATGTGCCAGCCTTGTTGAGGGAGATCACAAGCAGAAAAAAGGGAACAGTTTACAAAGAGGGAAAAATCCTTCTCACCGCTAGCATCAATGGCCACTGGTGTTCCTGAGGGTGGAGTAATGGATCCAGCAGTGACCATGGTTTTGTAAGCATGCAACACATTCAACAACCCCACCTGGTAGTAAGCCTCAGAGTTATCATGGAAAAAGGCAAAATGTCTGAGGACCAAAGGAGAAGAGTGCATCCTTTGAGCAAAGAGCATGTTCTCTACTGACATAACTTGCTGAAGTCAAGATGCAGCATGAGAGAATTTGGTCCATACACATTCAGTCCGCTGTAGGGGCCCAGGTCTGCCACTGTCTTTGACATAAATAACCCTGGCCCCTTTTAAAGAAGTATTTTGGGGAGTAGAGTAGAGGTCTGGGAGGAGCTTGTGTCAAATGATCCCTTATCAAAAGAGAATTGCACGTCGTTACTAAGTGTAATGTAATATCATCAGCCATGGGATGATTATGTTCATGGTGCAGATGGTGAAAGCTCAGTTTTAGCTAGTACTTCTGTCATGACTTACATAATACCCATGATCCTACAGTGGTCATTCATATGGTGACATTGTTGAAGTTGAAAATAGACCCTGTTGATTGCAAACAAGTAATATCTTTTTCGCAGCTGTACTTGACAGGATTATTTTCCAGCAGAAAATTTCAACTCGGCATTTTCTTTTTTTATTACATCATTCCATGATAAAGAGGCCTCAAATCTATATTTGTGGTATATCTAGGTAACATAGTGATTGGGGCCTTTATTTAAAAGGATACTGTAAAGGTGTTTGTATGGAAGTCCTGTTCTTTTTCTCTTCTAGATGTATGTCTCAAGAATACATTTTTAAAAAAAACTCCAGAGTCTGGGTTCGGAATTTTGTTTTTCTTGCTGTGCTAAAGGCAAAGATAAGCCTTACCTAAAATTGTTCAGATACTTTCAGGCTTCTGGAGAGTTGAGGTTTGGATCCCAGATTGATTTGAGGTTGATGCAAACCAAATCCTCTTGTTAGTCTTCCGCAACACTGAGTGATTAGTAATGCTTTACTTCAACATGAGGGCTTGAGATCATGTAAGTGTGGTTTAGAACTTACCGCTTCCTTGGCATGAGAGTCCGTACATGACTGTGTGCCTGTTCTGTGTGTGTTACAGTGCAAAATGAGGTGGGATTTCAGAAACCCACAGCCTTGATTTACAACCAACACAGCCATTTAGTGCCATTGTGCTACATTATTTCCCCTAGATTTGAAAGGTGAACTCAAGGATGTTTCCGTCAGTAAACATGACTGCCACCCACAATTACTTTTAATAATAATAATTTTAAAATAAATTGGTGAGAGGGATTTTTTCCTGATTTTTATGTAACAAGGCACAAGATTTGACTGCAGTTTTACTTGTTGGGTATAGGAGGCAATGCCTAGCTACTTAGTATGAGATGATAGGCATGGATTTAGTTAGGGAGGGAAGACAGTAGAAAGTCTAGCTCTTAGCACCACAATATGACATAGTTGTGTCTGTCCCACACATGCAGCTAGATCAGCCCTTGTAAATCAAAGTGAGACCTTGACCTGTTTAAGGGCAGAGAGCTTGTGAAGTCATCACCTTTTACCATATTTAGGAACACCTTAGAAACACATCTTATGGGGAGGAATTGGATACAATTTGTTCTGATTTGAGGTAGAGTTGTGTAGATAGCATCTCAGGGAACCTTCTAATCTCTCTTCCATGAGACTGATCATTTTGCTTGGTCCTCTCTGACATATAAACATGCGTATTGGATTAAATTCCAGTATTCTGTATCTTATTGGAGCTGGGAGCAAATGCTGAAGGAAGAGCAGAAGGGGGCAAGCATGTAGTCAAACGTCCTGAGTATCTTCTCCTAGCCGCTAATAGTGTGCAGGCTAGGGACTTCTTTAGTTAGTACTCATGTTGTTCTGTTTTATAGACCTTGACCAGTTTTACTATCACAATTTTTTCTAATCACTTTTTGAACACATGCATTCACATTATTCACAATATCCTCTGATGGTAACTTTCTTAACTGTATGTTAGTTAACATCCCCACTAAAAGCTAACCCATTCTGATGATACAGAAACTGCCATGTGATGTGTTCATTTGGCACTTCCTCTGCTTTGCACCTTACAGGAGAGCGAGTGGCACGGTCCATAATCCATGTGCTGCTTAGTGTTATTTTACTGGTTGGATTGCACAATATTTAACAGCATGTTAGAGAAGGAAACTTGTCACACAATTGAACTCAGGTTGCTGGGTGCAAACACTTGAGTTTTATAGCACGACCTTTAGGGCTGAATGAGGTAATTTTAAAAGGCCATCTTGCTTCAGAGGAGCCAAAATGGGGGGAGTCACTAAAAACATGAGTACTAAATTGTTTTTTTGTTGCGCTAGGTTCAGATATTTGTCCTAACATCTGGTTTCTCTACCGCTTTCATCTTAAATCTAAGCTGGATTTTCTTAGTAAACAAGCAGCAAATTCATCACTGTGAGCTTTCTAAAAAGCATTATAAGTTATTTTAAAGATCTTTTTTGAGTTTTATTTTAATTGCACAATAAGCTTCCATTCATGACTAAAGATGCCTGCTTGAGGCGTCAACAACCATTTTTCTTTCCTGCATTTCAGCCATATTCTGTGAAATTGGACCAAAAAAATCTATTAAATTAGATACACCAATAGGAATTTATTTTCAAATGGAGAAAAAATAAATTATTATTCCTTCTGATATTCATACAGCTGTGAATACATCTTGATTCAATTTGTACCAAGCGGTGGGAAAACACTTTTTGAATGATTTGAAAGCATTTAATAGTCCTGTGATGCACAGTTGATTTACAGCTGAGCTGTACTGGATTTCAGTGCCATGTGTCTGAAAGTTTGAAGGTATGATATGGAAAATTATTACCTTCCCTGTTTTTCTGAGTAATTGCTCTCTAATGGACTCTTCCAGCTTTGAGACTGTTTTATTGCTTAAGGTAACTTTTAACTGATGCCAGTTAATACATCTATGATTATACACCAGCTCCTGGGAGGATATTGTCTTTTCCCTAGGTGACAGAAGCCCTGTGCTCTCTACTTCTGTGAGCTTTGCAATTGCTTTCTTAAAACAATTATAAACCAACTCAGAAAATTAAAAAGAAAAGCCCTTTCCTTGTTGGAGTGATAACTTACAATAATAGGAACAAAGGGCTTGCCAAAGTGATTTGGATGATTGGTCCATCTAATTCAGAGTCCCGTATTAGGCAGTAGTGAGTCCTGGATGCTTCAGAGAAGGAGATCCTACAGCAAGGTAGCTCTGGGATAGTTTGTTTCTACTGAAGGTTTGTTGAACATTCTCTTCTTATGATATGAGGAGGTGAGAATTAACTATTCCATGGTTAGCTTTATACCATTCATAATGTAGCTTGGTCACCTCCTCAAAAACAGAGATAAATAGATTAAGTTCCAGATCTCTGCAGGTTGTCTTAATCTGAGGTGCATTCTCTGCTTTTGCTCATCTTTACCACCTGTGTCTGACATTCCCTCTGTTTCTACAGTGTCCCTTTTGGCTTGAGTGTTAACTATATACTTGATAAAAGGGAGCCATTGGTACGTTAAACAGAGTTTTTTGCTATTTTGCTTTGTTCAATAACCTCAAGTGCTCTTCCATTGAGTTTGTAGCATGGTGATGTGCCATCTGAGATTTCCTGTAGTTACCAACAGGCCTGATTTTAGGTACTTGACAAAGAAATGGTTTTGGGGGTCACAGTTTTCTCCTGCCTGGAAGTGGAGGCTGTTCACCAGCCACAGATGTTAGAAGATCATGGGTGTGGCTTGTGGCACTGGCAGAGTACATGAGGAAATTGTGCCTTGGGTGAGCAAGTACTCATCTGAATAGGTACTTTACTCAGTTAAGCATGCTTTTGTGTACTTATTCCATTCATACCTCATCTGCCCTGATCCTTGTATTTTCTTTTAGTCTGAGTGAGGAACCAGATTGTTTCAGATTGAAACTGCATGGGAAGAGAGAGGAAATATTTTAAATAATTGAGAAATAAGGTAGCTACAGCTAAGCTATGAATTACTGAATATGGTGTCAAGTGCTGAAAGAAAGTAGAATAAACAGACTTCTAAAATCACACAAAAACATCTGGAAGAGGAGCTTGATTTCTTTATAAGGTGCTGAGCAGCTGTGGAGGGCAGGTGGCAGCAGAAATTTGTGGACATCAGCAGCAAGATGAGCTCTGAAAATACTGTCATTATCTGTTTCTCTTGGAATTTAAATGGTTTTGAGCTTGGCAAAAAGGAATTCAAAGTGGCTTAGCAATCACTTCTAAAGACTGGTGACCTCTTGATTTCTTAGCAGAGGAGTTCAGCTCCGCTCTTGTGTTACCCAGCAGTTTTCCTAAAGCTGATGCAGAGGTTTCCAGAGGCTTGGTGTGTATCTTGCTTTTTTCTCATTTGTAAGCTCTTCATGGCAGGATATACTCCATCCTTACATAAATCACCTCAGCCTTTCTTTATCAAGCCGCTCTTTGGCTGCTCAGGCTTTCTTCAGGAAAGAGGTAAGTTTCTGACAAGATTAGCCCAAAGAAAAGGAGGTGGTCTTCCAGGTATTAATGAGTTGTCAGCTTGATTTGCTTATGAGATGATCACCTTCTCTCCAAAAACCTCTTCTGATTAATTTGAACACACAGAAAAGTTATCTGAGAGTCTGATTTTTAGCACCAACTTCTTATTTGCCTTTTTTGTTTAGGACTGTTTCGTATGAAAGTAATCCTGACCAGAACTCCCCATGTGAAGCGTGCTGTGCAGGGTGCAGTCAGACTGTAGGTTTCTTCTCTGGTTTAGTAAGGATGCAGCTACTAGTAAGGCAGACCAGTTTGGGCTGGTGGTGCTGAGACATGGCTGAGCAAGCTGCAGTCTGGGGACATGTGGGCTCTTGGCTCTGCTGTAATCCTGCTGTGCAGGAGGAAATGTCATCTCTCAGCAACATGGAGGGAGGCCTCAGATTAAAAGCTAAGAAATGGCAGTATTGTCATCTCTGGGTTCAAGAACTGGGATTTTTTTTTTAGTTATTTTTATTTATTTATTTGTAAGACTATGGCCTGTTCTGTCTCAAACAATGGTTGTGGACCTGTAAGGCCCATCTCAGCACTGAGCCTGGAGATAAAAACTGAAGGTCCAAGCCCGCTTATTTCGCTGTATTTGTGCTTGTGCTTTGATGAGGCCATTGCTTGCTATGCACATTAAATGGGTTGAGATGTAATGATCCAACATACATCAATGGCCAGTCATCAAAGTGTTTCCCATTATGGATGATGAGAAGAGAAGGAAAGTGGGCAGCTCTTTCCTTTCTGCTTCAGAAGCAGTGCCTTTGGCAGTTTTGCTGGTGGTGCAGTCCCATTCCTGTGGCGCTACAGGTCCTATACTTCCCAGCTTCTCCAGACCAGGCTTTTATCCCCAGTTTTTCCCTCTTCCTTTCCAGGACATTTTGCCCAGGTAGAAAGAGGCTTGTCTGAGGCTTTCTAGAATGCTGTTGGCTATTTAGGTGTCCTGGCCATCAGACATGCTCAGAGAAGTACTACAGAGCATAGTCAGCTTGTCACACTCTGGACATACCGGACTCACTCTGTGTGAGTTTATGTACCCTTACTGTCTAGTGTGCAGGCACAATGTGGGGAGGATCAGAGGTGCCCTTCTTCTGAACAAATGAAAGAAGAGCTAATAATTCTTCTATAGGGGTACATAAAAGCCCAGGGGCCTTCCTTGTGGGTTATTCATGTACCATGCATAAGACATTGTCTCCTGGATAACTTAATCTGCCTCAAGGGAATTCAGTGGCCTTCCTGAGGGGAGATACAGGTGGCATGCAGGTTGGGAAGCAAAGCAATTGCACTGCAAGGAGGGAGCTACTTCATGTTAAAGGACAAAAAGAGAGAAAATAATGATGTTTTGAAACCGGGTGATACACATCTATAGACTGATTCTGAGAACAGAGAGGAGTTTAGGGGGAGGGCAGGGGCTGTCACTGAATGATCCAAGCCATAGGAGACCTGTCTAGTCAAGAGAGCAGTAAATCTGAGCTTTCCTGTGTATATTTATTTTCACGTCACAATCTGTTTAAGAAAAGCACGTTCTAATTGCACTCTAAACAAGGATTTCTCCATCAGCATTTTACAGCTGTTTCTCGTATGCAGTGCCAAGCTGATCTTGGTGAGATGTTCTAGCACAGCATGGACCTGAGCCCAGTGGGCGGATGTTTCTTTTGCTGCATTTTCATTCACTGTTTCAAGGGGCAGTTGAGAGTCTGTTTTGCTCCTTCATAATGGTTTATAATTCATGAAGCCCATTACTGTGTAAAGAACTGTACAGCTGGCATAGAAGCATTCTGGTGGCCCAAAGAATGTGCTCAGCAAGAAATAAGATGCTTTTGGGGTAAATGCTGCAGTCTGACTGGAGTTAACTTCATTTAAGACTGAAGAGCAAAGATAATAGATAAGATAGTGGCTGCTGGAAAGGTAATACCAGGAGCTGAGCTGAGTTACAATACCTGTGACATCTCAGAGCAAAGTGAAATGCTCTGGTGAAATGCTTTTGGTTGTAAAGCTCTTGCATCCAGTTATAAGGTACATGTACAGTGGTGACCTAATGATTTGATCCTGCTCTTGTTGAAGCTGATAGGAGTTTGGATAAGTGCAATGAGAGTTTGGATAATAAGGACAACGTGAGCAGAAGAAGGGCTGTTACCTATGGTAGAACTTCGTTGGAAAACTTGCCTTTCTGTACCTTCTCTGTAGTTAGCTTTGAAGGGTCTTTGTTTCCTAGATTCTGAATTCAGAACATTTTCAAAACAGAAGTCAAATCCGTTTTATTTAAGATCGACATCATTGTCTCCAAGAGAAACTTTCCTATAAGGCAGTATGAAGTCTTGAAATTAGAAGCAGCAAGAATTTGTACTGTGAAAAGGAGCTGGATCCTGCCGTTGTGTTACACAAGCTAAGAGCAACACCTATGATTAGGATGCCGCAGGGCGCAAGTGCATGTTGCTGGGAAGCAGCTGCGCGGTACCCTCTGCAGCGATGCAGCCTGAGCAAGTCCAGTCTTGTGCTCAGTTTACGATTGCAATGTCACCCCACTAGAGGGATTTTTCACTTGCTGAGCTCAGTCGCACCACTCTGCATTTGTGCGCAGGCTGCTGGTAGCTACAGCCGAGGCACAGGAGGCTTCTACTGTTGCATACAGCAGGTCATCTGCTCTCTCACTTGTCTAAAGCAACTTAGAGCAGTGAGAATGAGAATGGCGCTAGCAGTTTCAAACCGAAATGCAGTGAAGTTACATTCTTTGTCTTCATTCATGCACTTATATGACAAGCCAGCATCTTGGGAAGCAAAATTCTTTACGTTTAGATGCTTATAGGTGTCTGGTTGCAAAATATGCATTTGAAAACTGTAGCCTGTATTTATAAATTAAAAAAATCAAACAAACCAGTGATTCTGGAGATAAAAGTAAGGGATCTATTCCAGCTGAAGAATCAAATGCACCATAGGGTCCCTCTGGACTAAGACATCTTACTAGTGGCATCCCAGCTAAATTTAAACTTTCAAATTAAAACCATCTCTGCTGAGAGGCCAAATCTGTGGGCTTGTTCTGGAGTTAATGAAAAGACAAAGATACTTCTCAAAGGTTGATTCAGCCACCTAAGATCTGGAGTTGCGTGTGTGTGTCTGCTGACTCTCATGCAAGGCTCTGATGCTCCCAAATTAGGCAGAATGAATGCAGGACTGAATTTTAGTGTAAAGTTTTGGATAGCCTGTAGTGAATTGAGTCACAGATTTTGATTAGCTTTCAAAAGAGGGTGGAGCCAGCCTCGTACTTCTCGGCACAGAAGGCCAGATACGGAGTTGTTAAGGACACGAAGAATCTCGATAAAGGTTGAAAGTCCACATTAATCAAAACTGGCTTAAAATATTATTTTTCTAAAATGGAATAGTACGAATCCCACTGACTTGCAATGGACCTTATATTCAGCTTCATTCTGTGATCCATTGCCCATAGTATACAAGAGTTCCTATACTTGTGTTTTCTCAAATGTCCTCTTGATCAGTATGCTACTGCAGACAGCATCTTGGAGAGCCTTGCTGACTTAATAAGAAACTGTACAAAGCAGGTGAATGACAGCTCAGGGGGAGGGATGACAGACAAGGAGTTAGATGCTACATTTATCTTGGGAAGTGACATCATTTGGAAGAGTCACAGACTAGCTGCAGTGCTGACTATATTTCAGTTTTCAGATCGTAACAGACATAGAAGTCTGAAGTAAGTACTGTATGCAATATTAGGAAGAATAGGGATTCTTATCAGAATAGTCTGACAGGAGATCCCCAACAGAAACTTTGGAGTATTCATTAATAGATAAATGAGAGCAAAAAATAAACAATTATTTTAACAAGAAGTTTTCATCAAAACCATGTCAGGGATGCTATTCTCTGCCAGTTCCATTGGAGGAGTTGTAAGAATCAGGCCCAGAGAAGACCAGAGGGAAAAGAAAATATACTTCAGTGGAGTCAATCATAATTCCAGTTTAAGGATGCAAAAAAAAAAATCTCATTTGCTAAACAAAAGATTTTCCTCCTTTGCTTATTTTGAAGTTCCCACAGCAGTCATCTACTGGTCCATTACCTGTATAAAATTTTAGGTTTAAAATCTCTTTTCATTTGCTCTCATGGTATGCACTGCATTTATTCTAGTTTCAGTTAGAGTGAGAACAGAATGTGGCCACTTCATTCTGTAACAAATTAGTGTTCTCTACTTCTGCCTAGCAAGTACTCATTTTGCTTTATTTAAATATTATCATTTTATTCTCCTCCTCTGAAAAAATGGAGAAGAAAGAAGTTCTTTTGAAATTTTGACTCACACCCAAGGGCTTTGTAAAAATGGAATGTGCAATTAACATAAAACCAATTCTTTGTATCTGAAATTGTGGAAGAAAAGGCAGAATTGATTCTTGATGCCTCTCTTGTGCAACCCAGCGTTCCCTCAGAGTAGCAAGATTCCAGTATTAGTGGAAAGCGTTTTTGTAAGACATCCCAGCCCGTGCCAGCACGGCACGTAATGCACACCAAACAGGCTAGCTCATGAAGAAAAACATGTTTACAGAAACTGAAATAACTTCTTTGTTGTTTACGTGTGAAAAGGAGAATGGCGTCAAGAGTACTTGAGAGAGAATCTAGCTTTTGAATTATGACTGAAACAGCATTGCAGTGTGACTAGGCAGAATTTTCATGACCTTGAGACTGTTCCAGGAGCTGCTGAGCAAATGCCCCATCAAACAGTTGATCTTTTAGGCACAGAGAGAGGCATTGTCATCTAAACACACGGCTGTACATACCACAGTGCCCAGTCACCCCAGGGAAAGTGACTCATTTTTCAGTAAAAGCAAACCCTGCTCCATAACATCACCTACCTCGACAGCACTTCCAGAGTCTGCTGTCTTCTTTTGCTGATGGATCAAGCTCCCTTGATTATTTCAGTCCTTCAGCACGTGCCCTAAATTGTCTGAGATGGTCAGTAATGTGTGAGGGTTTACATGCAACGATGCTGCTTGTGCTGATGCACGCTGGCCCTCTTACAGCACATTGTAGAAATCTTGCTTCCAGTTACAGGATTTTGGAATTCCTCTGGTTATTTCTCATTCACTTTTATCTCCTCCCCTCCAGGGATGTGTAATTGCCCCTGAATTTTTTTACCTCTGATAGATATGCATCGTCAGTACTTGTTAAATGTTTCCAGCCTCTCTGGTTTGAGGTGGGGGTTTTTTTGTTTCTTTTGCTTTGTTTTATGTTTTGTTCTCCCTAAAGAGCAATTTGTTATTCATGCAGTGGAAGTGTCTTTTGCCTCCAGGCTTGAGATCCTGGAGATCCTACCCTCTGTGGGCACAGGCGCTGTTTCATCTCTGTTCATCTGGGTATGGAAGGTGTTTGAGTATTGCCTATGCGGTCATTCAAATTACATATTTGTACCCTTCTTGTTCCAGTAGTAGCTGAGTGTTTACCACGGTTACCAAGATCCGTGGGTATGCTGACAGTACCTGGGCAGGAAGCAGCTCAAGGTAAGAGAAGGAGAAAACCTGGCAAAATTAAAAATACTGACTGTGGAGGATGCCAAGCAGTAGGCTGTAGAGGATGATTTTACCTTCACCTTTCCTAGTAGAATAGCTGCCCAACAGGGCTTCCAGCTAGATGCTGAAGGAGAAGTTTTCACCACAAGCAACATTAGTGGAAAGTATTTGTGTTGTGAATGTCCAGCCAACATAGCTCTGAGTGAGTTATTTGTGTGAAGAGCAGTACAGAAGTATGTACCTCTTCCCCCCCCCCCCCCCCCCTCCACAAAGAGTAGGGAATGGGGAGAGGGGTGATTCACACACGAGTTAGAAATCACTTACTGTAAGTGCATTTCCCTTAAAGAGCTTACTGAGGCAATTCTCCAAACACAGCAACGCTCTTGTAGGGCTTGTCATATGATTTTTAAGTCCTCATCCTTTCATTTTCTTTCTGCTCCTGGGAGGTACTCCCTTGTCTTTGCTCCTCTAGGTTTTCTCCCATTTTAACAACAGCATTCTGTACTTTTTACAGCATCTTCTATTACAGGCTCTCCTGGTTCTTTTTAAAGCTTACATTAGCCTTGTGGCATGAAGTTATCACTGTTTGCAAGTGGGGAAACAGAGGCACTGAGAATTAGCCCACAGACCCCTTGGCTCTTCTTTGTGTGCTTTATATACAAAGTTGTACGATGTGCCCTATCCTAACTTCTATCAAATAAAGAAACAAAGACTGAAGAGTTGTTTGGCCAAACACTCTTCTTCCTGCCAGTGTGGGCTTTCTCTGTACTGCGGATTTACTAGTGATTTATCCATATGGCCAAGGAGTGCATTTTATGGAGAAACTTCTGTGTAGCTGAATAGATCTCCCTCATCAGGCTGTATTTTCCTGCTTTCTGTCCTTAATTTCATCCCATGCATTTACTTATGCTTCCCTTTTTAAACAACAAATAGCAGTGTGTCATCTAGGATCATTGCTGTCCACTTGCCTTCTTCCAACCACCTTCCTAGGATGAATCTCCCATTCTTTCTCCCCAGATTAATTAAACTCTGCTTTTCCAAACGAAGTGTCAGGTTTTTTACTTTCCAGGCCTTTCTTCCCCTTTCTTATTATTTCTCTGACTAGCTGGAGTGATCTCTTCCTTCTCCTGGTGTCCGCTCTGAAGACAGGAGCTATCCTGGTGCTTTCTCTGCTTCCGCAGTGGGAGGTGAGTGACTGGATAACCATTGCCACATAGCTGTCTTGTGCTGCCCTCAGCATGGCCAGGAGACAGAGAGACTGGGACAAAGAAATTGCAGGGATAAGATAGCTGGGTGCATGGGGAAACGTGGGGTTGAGTCACACAGGATCAGTAGTGTGACACACAACGGTGTTGCAGCAGTGGCAACTGCTTCATCCTTCAAAGCTGGTGGCTCTGTGGGAAGCAGATTGCATATGACTCAGTTGGCTTTGCTGACTCCTGCACAAGTTTGAATGAAGTGCAGGCTGACCCCAGAGGTCTGCAGTGAGTTCATCCTATTGATGCACACAGCTGTGAGATGTCTGAATCCCGTCTCCGGTTGCAGTGCTGGCAGGAGTTAAGGTTGCTACAGAATCTATGCTCAGAGCAGAGGAGAGCAGAGCATCAGAGAAAGTGTCTTCCAGGGCTCACTGTGAAGCAGTGCTTCAGAGGAGGAAATTAAAGGGTAATAGGGATCTCTCAGAGCTCTCCTTATCTTGTTAAAATAATTTTACTAATAGCAACAAAAGGATAGCTTTTGTTAGAGGTGTTTAATAGCCATGATAGGTTCTGACAGCCCCAGCTGCTGCTGCAGTATGTTCCCTGGATATAGAGCAGCTGTTTACTGACTGTGGGGCGAGGCACACACTCCACTCGTTTTCCTTTCCTCCCTCTCACCCCATTTCACCTATCTTTCTGTTTGATCAGTTCGTACAAAATCAGGGGGTGTCTGTCCCCTTTCTGACACAAAGGAACCTTGACTTTCGTGATTGCTGTTGGACACTGCTGCTAATGTGTCACATCACTAGAGTCAGGTATATGCTGAATGGCTCCATGGTGGAGTAAGCAGACAGCACAGCAGCATGGCTATTTTCCTTATGCTTCAACCTTTTACTGACAGCATTGCTGTGAAAGGGTAGCATGAAATTGATGTTGGGCCAATATAAAAAATGGACAAATAGGGTGGTGGCAGGCCAGTTAGTGGGACTTCATATTTGGCAATATCATGGTTTGATGAAGTCTTGAAGAATAGGCATACAGTTAGTTTAGCGTGGTTGTAAGGGAAGTGCATCTTGTCCAAGAAATCTGACGTCAGATTTCCATGAGGTTAAGAGGTTAATGTATTGAGGTTTTCTTAAAAAAAACCCTCAACAATCAAAAACAAAAAAAAAACCCCAACACACATTATGTGATATTGCTGAAACATCTACTAAACAGATTAAGTAGTGGTTCAGAGTAGCTGACAGTAGCAAGTAGAAAGTAGGTGGATTCAGTGAGTTTGCATACGGAGTGGTTGGCTTTTTAATACTTGAGGCTAGAAATTTAAACGCATTACTGACAGAAATTTCTGCATGATGTGATGGTTGGCCCAATGCCAAATAATGGCAAGCGCAGAGTAGTGCAACAGGTAGATTGTCAGTCACTTGACAAGTTGGAACCCACTGAGGAAAAACCATGTTTAGCACAGCTTGGTATTAGGTTTTGCAACTGCCGGGGAGGCAAGGAAGGCAGGCAGGTAGTATCTGCAGAAGGAGGGATGCCTTGTCCTAGAAAGCCTGAACTCTGTAGGTGTTTTCGCATTTGCGGGGAGCAGTGGCAATACGTGCAGTGAGGTGTTGCATAGTGTTATGCTGCTCCTAGTAGAAGTGATGACAAGTTGGAGAAAGTGCATTAAAGAGGAAGAAACCTTCCTGGACTTGAGGGCTTTAGCCTCTAGCTTATCCAAAGGGTTAAGTGACTTGATGACAAGAAAACTCTTAACATTAAAGGATTCTTAATGCAGCAGAGAAAAGCATAGCAAAAACTAGGGGCTGGAAGATGAGATCAGACAAATGAAAAAGTCATAAATTCTTAATAAAAGATGTAAAGAATCCCTGGAACAAGTGAAGGCTCTTGGTCTCCTGAAATCAAGGCTGGATGCTTTTTTGGCAGTTGTGTTCAGCTAGAACATGAGTTTATGGGATCAGAGTTAACTGAAAGAAATTTGGGGTAAGACAATGGGATTCAGTGGGTCCAGCAGTCTTTTTTTTTTTTTTTTTTTTTTTACTGTCTTGAAAAATTGTATCACCTAAAGCATAGGGTCAGGCGCAGAGCCAGCTTTCTCTTGTGGATGGTAAAGGCAGATGTTAATCATATCACATTCCTGCTAACCTTCACCAGATTTTCTTTGTCATCCTTAAAAGGGTCTGATTTAGCTCAGTGGGAGGGTTTTCATTGGCTTCAGTGAAAATGAGTGAGTCAAAATAGCATTACTTTTACTCCCAGATCAGCACTCTGATTTGGTAGTGTTCACTTCAGATATCAAGTGCAAGGGATTCAGTAACACATTCTTCCACAGGCAGCCCTTTTGAGTGCAGTTTTAAAGCATTGGAATATAGTTATTTGACTGATTACGTTTCCAAGAGCTAACACTGAAATCAGAATTCTGATACTGCATTTTCCAGTGTCATCTGGTAACAAGTGCGATAAATTTGATCTATTCCTACCCATATAAATTAACTGAAAGATCAGAATAAGACTTGTTTATATTTGCATGATTCAGTTGTAATTGCTTTTGTGTCTTCACTGTTCTTTCCATGGAGATCTCCTTGGACTTTTGAGTTTGAAGAATTACTTTGAAAAAGGAGGTGCAGGGAGAAGGGGGAGGATAGAGGCAGAGAGAAAGCCTGTCTGCAAGGCAGATTTTTTTCTAGGCTCACAGCTATATTAAAAAGTACCTGGAGGCAAATAAAAAAAAGAGATATTCCTAGCCCCAGCACAGAAGTTACTGTTGCTCATAAAAACGGCATAGACAATGGTGCCTAACAACATGTTTGGGCAGCTCTTGTTTGAGCATTGCACCAGGTTATTGTATAACGGATTATCCACGCTGTGTATCTCTTTCTGCCTGGAGGAGAGTCTGCCAATTCCTGATCATGGTCCAAACCGCTGCTTTTGCTACCTGTTTCCCAGTGACTGTGAGAAGAGATGGTATTTCATTTGAAAATAGGTTCTGTTTGTTTGTTTTGCGTGCTATTAGGCGAATATTTTTTGCAGGCTTCAGCCAGGATCTCTGTTTTCCGTTCGATGCGCGTGCAGAATTTCCATGAAAGCTCATGGATATGCACTGGAAGAGGCCGGGGAGGGCTTTGCGGGTCGGTGCAGTGCGCGAAGGGACTGCCAAGTTTCTGTCTGTTGCTGTGTGCACAACGCACACTGCAGCCAGAAAGTAGACATAGCGTGCCACAAAAGCCAGCATGAAGTCTCTGCTGCCCTATCTTGTCTTAGCAGGAGGGATGTATTAGGAATTAAAGGGAAGGAGCTGTATTCCTCTAGGTGGTAAGAAAAAAGCTGTACTAGGGACAGTGAGAGGAGTGTACCTAATGGGGAGAATACACCTGAGCCTCATAGGCTGCTGCTGCCTGGGAAAGGAGCTGCAGGCCTGCGCTGGTGACTCTGAGGTCCCAGGCAGGGTGTTTGTGAGAGGCAGGAGTGCTCTGTGGAGAAGGGATGCCGTGTAGTGCCCAGGTGGCTTGCTACAGCTCTGTGAGAGAGGCAGTTGTTTACTATTTGTTTCTCATTATACTCCTGTTCCCCCAGAAGCCACCACATTCAGACCAAACTTGGAGTCTGTCTGCCTCGATACTCTGAACTAAGAGGTGCCAGCAGACTGATGGAGAGGAAGGGGGGTTAGGCATGAGAATGGAAAAGGAAGAGAGAAAAACTATCAGCTTAAGAGAATACCAGGAAAGTTGTTTTGGACTCCATGGGCTCAGGGAAGTACAGTAGGGCTGGATGGATCATTTCAGGTGAATGATTGCATTGGGCAGTTTAGCCCTTTGTGTGTGTCTGAACTACCTGGGACTAGAATTTATCCAGAAGTTCACATACATCCTGTGCAATCATATGTTAGTGTACAGGATCTACTCTGCCCACCCTCTCTTCAGCAAGGTCTTCTCATATTTCCTAGTGTTGGTAAGCTGCTTGATAACATTTCTGTCTCTTGATTGGTTAACAAGAATACCCATAACTGGAGGGCAAGTAGTTCACATGAGTATTGACACAAAGCATATTAATCCTGAAAATTTGCTAGAACAAAACAAAACCAGAATTGGTAGCAGAAAGGTAATGTTGTGTGAATGCTGCCCTTCAGAATTCCCTGGTCACCTGGATTTGAGGCAGGGCAAAAGGAAAGAAGATGGCTATTTCATTTTCTGTGATGCAGGTGGTTCGGATTTGTCTGATATCAGACTGTGCCCTTGTATCCTTGGGTTGCCGCTTGAGTTTTACAGCAGACACACAGCAAAGTATAAATTCCTCATGTTTCAGTGAATCAGGATTTAGCTTAGTCCAGCCACCTACACGTAGTCAGTCCCTTCAGCATGGAGACTGCTTCAGCTTTCTCCTCATCTGAGTTTGAAGCATCATTGTAGTTTGTCCAGGCTCCATCTGCATGTTGCCATGTATGTAGCACCCCCCCCCCCCGCTTTTTTTTTGAAGGGCACATAAAGATTAAGTTAGCTGTTAAATCACAAAAAGACTAATGTCTTCTGTTGCTGAAAAAAAAGAAATTATAGCAGCACAAGTAATATTTCTCAGGTGCAGTTTTCTGATACAATGACAAAAAATTTGAGTCAGCCCTGTTAATTACACTAAACAAATCAGTGCACAGCGGGGTCTAGTGCAAAATTAAACGAGCTACAGTCTTACGGACAACCTAGAAATGCATTCCTCGGTGTCAGAGCCATCCACTGGTTCTTCCAACCTATTTTTCAACCACATAAGATTTAATTGTTGCAAATGGAATACTTGTTCTACAGAAGTCCAATAAATCTGCAGTCTGTCTTCCCAGTAATCAATCACAGATTGTGAATTGCATGAGGAAAAATCTATAAGATATGTTCTTCATGTCTAGTATGTTGGGTTATTTTCATGTCTTGTGGTTTGAATTTGGCCACTGTCATTTTAGAGGAATTTCCTGCCATCTGCGTTCAATTGAATTTTCTCACAGATTTGGGCTTGCTTGTAAATACTGGGATCTGGCAAAAGGAGTATCTTTGTTCTTCAGGGGCATATTCAAAAACTGTTAACATGGTGTTGGCAATGTGCTGGGTTAGGGAAGATCCAGGAGATGAAAAAGGTATAAATTCCCCCCTCCCCCTAACAGCTGATGATTTGTCTGGGAAGGAAGAAAAACGACGAGTGCATGAGTTTGTGGCAGAGTTTATCTTGAGCTATCATGGTATTTCATATTTTGCTCATTAGTAGGGTGTTGGTCTTACTGTCTGCTTGTGACCACGTACGCAGGCAACAGACTGAGCAGCCAAAATATTACAGCGAATTCCTGGGGGATCTCATTGCACAGTCCCAAACAGATCAGGAGTCGATTTACCACCAGCTCTAATTTGTGTTTTGGCTGCTGATTTTGCATTGCAAGTTAATAGCCAAACAGCGAGCATTAGCATATGTAGATTCTTAGAAATCACCCGTACCTCCTGTAATGTTGGGGCAAAGGGGCTATTCCATGCTCACTTTAAGGCATTGCTGCTGTGTTATGAAATTCCAGGTAATCTCATCATCCTAATTGAAAGCTGGAGAGAGCCTTCTGCATTCCCTTCTGAGAAGAGTGTGTATAATCAAATAAAAAAAAATCCAAATGTTGAGGATCAAGTTTAAACCAACAAAATCAAAACAATTCAGAATGGAGTTTATTGCTGTCTTGAGTTTAACCTCACAATGAGAAATAATAGATAAAATGGATTTACATGTGTACTCCACTGTGTTACTCGGTAGAGATGGAAGAGATATCCCAACTCAGAAGGAACCTGCTTTAATTTATCTCATTTTGCATATTTCAATTTTGTCAGACTTTGTGGTGTTTGGGCATAAATCAAGGTCAGTTCCAGCCTTGCTGTGAAAAGTAGGCCTGTGAAAATAATGGCAAGGGCTTATAGATTTATCATGTCTCTGATTGCTTAACAGTTTATTCTATTTGGAAATAGAAGTATATGTTTTCTGACTGCCAGTTTCTCAAACTAACCTTGGTCTTTAAGAATGGGTAATTTCATCTTGTCTGTCACTGGGCCAAGATTAGATCTTCCCCAGTTCTTTAAACACGCATTGTGCATTTAAAGATGTGCAACTGCCTGGAGTTCAACACAGTGGTCTGTTGATAATGCAGCAGAGAGTATCCTGCTTCTGCTCCCTTAGTTCTGCAGAAAGGGGAGAAACAAGCGTTTTGGCCAGTGATGTCCTTAGAGTGTCTCAGTATAGTTTAGCTTTTGGTTTCTGTATCAAGCATTTTCCAAATTCTGTCAATACCTGAAAGCAGTCCAGTCTAAGATGTTAAACAACAGCTCTGCCCAGGGAACTAAAGGGTGACATTTTTGCATAATTTATCTTTTAGAAGAATCACAGCATGAGAATCAATGTGTTGTTTTCAGTATTGCATTTTCCATGGTCTGGAAATAGTGCCTATGAGGAGGCTCCTTGCAATAGCTGCGACACTCTTAAAACTAGCAGGCTTTGTTACTGCAGCCTCTGCTCTGCCCAGAGATGCTGAGATCTGGTGGGAACAAAGCAATTTGCTCTTACTGGCATGAGCAGCTGCACTTGCATTTACGTCTCTGGGTGGATTTAGGACAGACAGCTTTATCAAGAGGAATGGTGTACGCCCCAGTTACACAGGAAGCTTACTGCTTCGAATGAATGCTGGGGAATATTTGCACTTCTGCAATGGGCAGGCTGACAGCGTGAGTAAATGGGCATAATTCAACTGAAGCAGGTTGATGTTGTGTGGTTCTGCCTTGTGCCTTTTGGGATGCCAGTGTCGCCCTGGCTGGCATGTACCTATTCATTGCCTGCGAGGAACCTCTGTTGGAATATTCCCCCAAGGTTCAGCATATGTATTAGCTCATCTTTCCTAAGATTTCAAAAAACTTACTGAGATTTTTGAGGAGTTATCCAGTTCTTGCTCTGCATATTTTTGTTTCCTCTTGCCCTCTTGCCTTATTTTTTCATATTAGTCTTCCTATCATAACATTGGTATAGATATTTGTCTTTTTTGAGGCTATTTCTGATGCTGTAACTGTATTTTAACTCATTTATAGTTCTGGCTTGACCAAGAAGCTGAAGCCACTGTTGCTTTATAAATAAGTAGATGTTTATTCACTACTTCTATTTTTAATATGTCGTGACTATATTAGCAAAGATCACCTATTTGATCTTGACAGCAAAGCCCATGATGAACATCTGGAAACACACCTTCCAACGGGTTTTAAGCCATGACTCTGAGCGAGAGAGGCTCCGTTATTTAAGTAAAGTTTCCAAGATTCTCTGGATCACCAGTTTAATTTGCTTGTTTACCAAACAAAGGGTTGCATTTTACACAAGCCAAATGAGCCTGGCACTGCAAATAAAAACCAGATTACATTCGTTGCCATTAGTCACTCAAACTTAAAGGGCAGCTCCTCCCTGAAAAGCAGCTCTAAAAACGGCATTGAAGATTTCCATGTTTTTTATCCCTTAATATTTCCAAAGCGTACGCACTAAAGCAGTACTTTTATTTTCTTATGTCAGTCTTGCACAATTCTAGTGCGTGATAGCTGTGATGACGCCTACCTTCATTTTCTCATTTGACCTTCTACTAATAAAGTGTTTTCACATCTGACAAGCCTGTCTCCTGTTCACTTATGCAGTCCACTCTGTCCAGATTTTGTCCCTGATTATAGTGAGGCAAATCTGGGTTCTGTTGTAGTCAGGAAGAGCTGGAACCCCTTGGTTTTTAGTGATTTTTTGGGGGGTGGATAAATGACGGATGGGATAAATCTTCAGCATTTCCTCCCAGTGATTAGATCACATCATGTCCTGAATGAATCCTGCTGTTTGCTTCCAATGTTCCTCTGCTTTGGGTATAAGGCTTGTTACATTGTCTTCAGGAAAGTTGATAATTTGTTTTGTCCCTGATCCTTTGTCTTTATCACTAATCCTATTATCCCCTTGTTCCCTCTATCTTGCCTTCACACATTAGGGTATTTTCCTGTGTCTCAAGCAACTACCTCCCTTCCATCTGCAAACACATGCCAGGCCCTCACTGAGTTAATCTGCACGATGCTCTTCATCTAAGTCTCTACTGGAGACCCGTAAAGCCAATAGGGAATTAGCTGACAAAGACAATTGTTATTGTTATGTCCTAAGAAAACATGCTTGTGTTTTCTTTTTCTTTCTCTGAATAGCCAAACGATCTTAACAATAGTTCTCTTGTTCTTTCTCCTTTATTCACTTCTCCCTGCCATTTTGTTTCATGAAGTTAAACTACTGATAGATCTCGTGTGCTGAAGGGCATCTGTCAGGCTTGCTACAGTAAGAAATATGTTATGGTGAGATTCTGCATCATTCTGCATAAAGTTGAACTCTGACCCACAATACATGTGGTTATTCCAGAAAAAAGAGCATCACATTAAGATTCTGTATGATTTTAACTTTGATAAGAACAGCATGCTTACCCTATGGATAGTGAAAGATTCCTAATGGTCTTAATGATTCAGTCCAGCTTCCAGATGCTTGGGTTTTGTTGTAATTGTGGTAAGTATATCACCGTTGCTGAGAAGCTTCCCTGGATATGCTAATTCAATTTCATTTGGATCCTGAGCTATATCTCAGTAAGAATATAAACAATCTTTGCTGAGGTATTGTGTCTGAGCGTATATATATATATATATACATACATACACATACACACACACACACGACTCTTGGGGATTCTCCAGGCAGAAGTTTCTGGTGTCAAGGGCAAGGTGCCCCAGCAACATGCAGCAAAATAACCTGGAGCCTTGCCTTAATCTCCCGCTGTAAACCTTATAATTGCAGATGTCGATGTCCCCATGAAATTAGTTCAAGCCAATCTGATGTATATCCCGCTTCTTTTAATGTAACTATGCTGCTTTGTCATTGAAGATGTTCCATGTGGCTTAGTAGACTGAGCTTCAAAGTATGTCATTGGAGGTTGCTATGCTAAAACCTCCTGTTGGTAAAACCAAGAGTAAAAACTAACATTCTTGTTAGAGATTTCCACAGATCGTCACCAAAGGGTTCTATTAAAGGTGGCATAAATCTGTGTGCTTGAAATGCGTTTACCCAGCTGAAATTTTGACCCGGGTGGCACTGATTATTGAAAAGTACATTTGCATTGCACTTACCTATCATGTCTTTTATAGAGGCCAAATGCTTAAGTGCAAGCAGATGAGTAATTTAAACCATTGTGGACTATACACAATCCAGAGAATAAACAGATCATTAGATAGTGTAAATCAGCAGTGAAGCTGTAGAAAAAACCGCGCCAGCTAAAAGATTTGATATATTATCCTTACAGTTTCCAAAGACAGGCACATTTCATCCTGATACAACCATCTTAATTTAAGCCAGAATTTGTCTCTGAAGTTAGTATGCAGCCCTGAGAGATAGAGACGACATGGGAACCACCATTCAAGAGAGTGAAAAGCTCCACAGTAGGGTATTTGGGGGTGGTGCAGCGATCTCTGACTTCGGCCATGTTATTATTGCCTTTTATGATGTGTGACTTGTGGTGTGACAGATTAGAAATATGTTGTTGGAAACTCAAATAGGCATAGATACATACAAGTTCTATGAAAGTGTTTAAAAACATGAGTGACATTTCCTAATTTTGTGCATTAATTTCTTCTAATTTTTTTGGCTATTGCTTTGTTCTGTGGTTCTTGATAACCAATTGGTTTTATTTAAACTGAAGCTCTCTTCTCCCCAACTCCTCAACCTCCTTGTGAGTTGGATACACAACCCGTCATTTGTGGCTTCACACAGTCACTATGGGTACACTTAGGAATAATGTTCTCGCACATCCTGCTTGGTGTTAAGTAGAAGAACTAAAGAAGCAGGTGAGGATAAAAAGAGAAAGCCTGTATTCACAGAAGAAAATTATAACTTCATAGCCAGCACCTTTGTTCTTGGAAAGCTGAGAACCTCCCAGAAAAAGCAGTTAAAATACTTCCTTATGTTGGTATTGTAAGCTCGGAACAGGCTGCAGAAAGCATGGGGCTCTTATGTCTTTCTCAGCTCAGGACAGAAGCTCAGTTGCCCTGAAACCAGCGAAGGGGAGTTGAAGTCAAGGCAAACACCCAGCACAGACGAGCTGTCAGATCTCTTGCTTTGGCCAGAATTCTGCTCTGGACTAATTCCCCAAGTGATGCTGATATTGCCAAGAGACAACAGGGCTGTGGCTGTTCCTTCTCAGCTATTAGTACTAAACCAGCATGACTATGGGAGAGATCAAATTGCATCTACTGGGAGAAAACCCTCTGGCTTATACTCCCTTTGTGCCTGCTGGAAGATACGGTGTAGGGCTGCAATATTTCGGTAGTGAATGTTACCATGCTGTTTTGACTTGCAAGCTCTTCCCATGCAGAGCTCCTTGGAAACGATGTGGTTAACAGTGTGTTTATTTAAGAGGTAAGGGGGGAGGGAAGTTAGTATCAGGTAAAAATGTATATATGTGTGTGTGTGTATAAATTCCCAAAGCATTCACAGCCAGCTACTTAATAGTTTTCATTGAATTAATTTTAAAATGAGAACCTTGTTTCCTTTATTTAATAGAACAAAACGACTTCCATATTCTTGCCTGTAACTAGCAGGGTTTATATAGCATTCTGCAAACAAAGTAAGCATTAAAGTCCCTTTTGCCCATCTGTGGAATGAATAATTTTGTGCAAAGTATTTATTATAAGCACACTATACACTTAAACTTTTTACTGTAGTGGTGACAGATCCAGCACAGAACTGGATTGTTAAGTAGCAAGCACACCACGTTCTATACTGTATAAAAATTTACCAACCTTTCTAAAGGCTCATGGGTTCAAAGGAAAATGTTAGCTCACTTGGCTAACTTTTGCGTGCTACTTAAAATTATTCTGGATGTTGGAAGTAGAGCATAAGAGGTTGTGATGAGTTCCAGTATGAATTACACAACTCCATGAAGGTGAATGGAAAGGTTTGGGTCTGGTACACATGGAGACTGGCCACCTGCCTACTCCGTGGGAAATTGCACCAGGTAGTGGCTGGGTACCCCTGGACTAGATACTGAAATGTCCTTGGGAACCACCTTGGGAAAACTTTAAGATTTCCCTGTTATTTGGCAGAAGCTGGGACTAACCCAGAGCCGACATGTCACAAGTACCTCCCTCTAACGTAGGTGCTTTTAGGATGATTTACAATAGGTTGCTATAATTTATACACACAACAGTCATATTATGCTGTGAGTTGAAGTAGTCCCTTCCCTTCTTTGAGTTGTACTTTCTTTTACATTCCAGTTAGTTGCTCCCAGAGTTGCACTCTTCCCCCGCTGTAGGATTCAATACCTACTTAACATTTCAGCTTTCTTGTCAGATCCCAGAGTTTGGTCTCCTAAAAACATCCTTCACGTGCATATATATGTAGAGAGCCAAATTCAGAGATGGGGCATGAGGAGTACAAGGATGTGTGAGCTGGCCACAGATAAGCATACACCAGGCTGGAGGGGAGTCAGAGTGGAGATGACATATAGGCCAAGGGCTCTTGGAGGTGACGTAAGTCACACCACCATAGGTTTCCTGTAGCCTTGCTTATACTCACCTCTGGATTTGGCCTGCTGACTCTCTGACGTGGTCTCTGCAGAATGTCTTGGACGTGGTAGTATAGGCAGCTGTTTTAGTTTGTCTCTCATTGTACTGGTATTACTGATTGGAGAAAAAAAAAGAGCCAAGGTAAAGTTATTTAAAAATGTATTTCCAATGTTTTCTGGCAGCCAAAGCACCGGAGTTCTTTCTGTTTATCCCTTCCAATCTGCTGCCCTCACCATTTGGAATGAGCTGCCTGCCATGCCTGTACATCCAGTCGCAGGCAGGACCAGTCTTGTCTCCAGCAAAACCACTCCCTTATTTAATTGAGCATCCCAGGGATGAGCATTCAGGGATCAGCATCTCAGCTGATGCCTGAATATTTACCTTTCTCTTTCTATCTGGTCCCATTTATGAGTGCTGTTTTCTGTTTGGTTATTTGAATCATATCAGCAGTCAGTGATAGGGAATTCATGCCACAAATCCATCATATATCACGTCCTTTATTGTCTTGATAGGGCTGCTGCAAGTTTGGTGTATATTCTGCCCTCTGAAGTGTCACTGATGTTTCATCTGTGAGGAGAATGTCTCTGACTTCTGTGCTTATGTGTTCTGACTTCTATGCTAGAAAATGTGTTCTGGTTTTGCTATGGTTGTGTTAACGTCTGCTGCGTAGAATGGCACCTGAAGTGGGCTTAGGGATGAAGAATGTGTCCCTCCATTTTTCCACCTATAGCACCATCCTTAAGGCTGGTGGTGGGCTGGCCTTGCAGCTCTTCTGGAAAGAAGCCTTCTGGACATAGAGCTTGTGGAACTCTCAGAATAAACATTTAATTCCTTTTTGCGTCTTTAAAATACAGCTGAAGATCAGAGGGGTACACATATATGATAGAGGGTAGATACTGTCCTTTATATGCAACTGCATTCTCTCCTAGGTTGTTTTTCCCCTCCAGCTTATGATTAGTAAAATAGATCCCTGGAGCCCTCTTTCTCACTGTTCAGCTCTTTCAGGCTTTGCTTCATGTAGTGTTCCTCTATCGTCACTGTGTATATAGTGCTGCTTTCAGGAGAGATCTGCTCTTATCCTTGCCCAAATCCCAGAGGGACCTGCAAGAAAGGTACAAAGCCAGAGGAGTGCTGAGTTCCTGTATTCCCTTTCTGGATCAGAAGGGTGAAGTAGAAGACATTCCTGAATGCAGGTCTCTAGATTAGGTTTCTGTGGCTCCTAATTCTTTGAGCCTGCAGAGGTGCTGGTTGAGCTAATGCAGCAGAGGGCAACTACTTCTCCAGCATGTGCAGTTCGTTAGATCCTTGAAATCTTGTGATCAGTATTGGAGAAAGGTTGGGAATAACAGCTGTTTTGCTATGCTGTTTCCAAAGTGTCCTCAGAGTTACACCCTGCAAGGTTAGAGGTGCGGACAAATAGAGGGAGGGCGGAGCAGTGGGAATGTTTCATGTTATTGTGAGTTTGGGAAAATGTCTTTGGTGTGTAGTTGGAGTTTATTGTTTTAACCAAGAACAATAAACATAATAACTGAGAATATGCAGAAGTATTTCAGGATGTTACGAAGTGACAAAAAATAAAATAAATTGTCCTATAAAAGCCCGTTTCTTTTTTTCTGTTGGATAATGACCTAAACCCTGTTCATTTCCAAGCAGTCAATTTGCACCATCTGTTCTGATGTTACTGTCCAGGTTTGTTTGCTATTATTCTTTGATGGGATCACCTAAATTATTTACAGTTCACAGCAAGAGCTATTTAGATGGTTCACTTGGTTTCTTCATGCATGTAAGATATTCAGGGGTTTGTTTGATATGCAGATTGGAGGAATCTGATGAAATACTGTGTAAGTGGTGAATGTGATTTTTACTTCTGTTGCGTCTTGCACCTGATCCAATGTTAGCTAGACTTTTAAATTTATAATGCTTGTGTCAAGGAGAAACTTGAAAATAAATCATGTTTTATAGTCTCGATAATGTGGTGTCTGTTCCAGCTGATACTTTATTTCTTCAGTCCTTTGATTCTTTCCATATGAAGGCAACAAATATGTCCATCAGGTTGATATGGCTGTTTCTTTTCTTAGAAGTTGGATACCTTCAAAATGGTTTGAGCAACTGCATCTCTAAAATTTGCATAAATAAATCAACTATGTACTGTGGCTTTTGTGATGTTCAGTGTCTTTTTATTATTTGATGATTAAACGTAATGCAATTTACTAATGAAGAGATGTATTTTGAAGAGCAAAGGTCAGGGCCAGATTTGAAGACTGCCATTGCCTGAAATGTCTAAAGTAATTTTAATCAGGGAATTTACTTGCCATCATCAAAGCACTTTTCCTTTCATGATTTAAAAAAGTCTTACTGCTGATGTTTATAATTATGGAACACCACCATCAAACCCTTTGCTCATCAAACTTCATTACAATGATTTATTTGACATGCAGTAATACTTGTAATGCAGAACAGAAACAGAGCTATTGATTTACCAGCAAATTCATTAAAATTGTGTAAGTATTATTACCAATAGATACACAAGGAACATAAATTATTTTATTCTGGTTTTTGAGTTACAGAGGGTCTGTCAAGGAGTTCCATATAAAGCAGTGCAGAAAGCTAACATTTCTGTACATTAGCAGATACTGCTCAAATAGCTTTTCATATTTCAAGAGCTTGTACTGTTGCATTTTGCTTAAGAAAGTATTTTGGTTGGTGCAGTCCTGTCTTGCAAGGAGACATATTTTATGACCTGTAATGAAGTCAAGAATATGGTGAGTGACATCAAGACTGTTCTTTAGATACTAAATAGATTACATAATGGGAAGGAAAAATATTTTGCATTATTTTGCATCAGAAGTTTCTGGTTGATCCAGAAGCTACCATGCATTTGGAACATTTTGCTGGTATAAAGAACTCCTTAAACTTGCTTTTTTTATATTAAAGTGATTCTGGAAGTGCAGGGCAGGACATTTGCTTCTGTTGTATCTCCAGACTGCTCTTTGTTTTGTACCTCTTAGATTGCCTAGTATGTTATACAGCACCTGATCCAATGGAGCTGCAGTTCTGATTGGTTCTTAACTAATGCCATCTGCCAGAAATTGTTACTAACTTTCATGTTGTCATTAGTAAGTGCTGTGATTTGTCTGTACTGTGCAGGATGAAAAGCACCATCCTGTTACACTGGTGCTGGAACTATCTGGAGAAATGTAAAGACTGAGTTGGGCTCCAGAGTGAGTGTGTCTCTGTGGGACTTCTCCAGTGAAGGTTGAATGTTTGAAGGGACTCCTGGTGCGCTTAAACTGTGCAGAGTTTAAGGGCACATTTTGTTCTTCGTGTGTTTTACTGCTTTCCCTGGATTTTATTTTTACTTTGCCATTTTCTGTAGGCAGCTCCATTTTGTGCTTATCGTGGCTCTGCCAGATGCCACACTAAGCAGCATGCTCCTTTCCCCAGTACAGAGCATCTACTCCACTGTTGTTTGGTTTCCTTGCCTAGCCTCAGGCAGGATTTGTTTTTTTAATTACAAAGTTAATTTTTTTCTTTGGACACAATTCAAACAGCTAACAGTAATGCTCATATATCCCCTAATGCCTATGACAGGTTTTCCATGTAAACAAAAATTGCATCTGTCCTCAGGGACTAAGTTCTATGAGTATATATCATGAAACGTTGGCTATTTTTATAAGGTATGTAAATGAAAATGGAAAATACTGAGAGGCTGTCCTGGAATGTGAAGAGCTTATATTTCTGTCTGAACTTGGGTAAGCAAACCTGTCCTTGCTTTTAGAAATGGTTGATTTATTTGATTCAGGGCTTCGTTTTTGGCCGATTGATAGTATATGACCCTTCACCTCAGTCTGTATCTAACGAAGACTCCAGTGAAACCACAGAACTTGAGCAGTCAGGAGTCACTTGAGACTATGCAACAAGCAGAAAGTGTAATCTGAATTGCTTGTTGGTCCTAAAATCGAGTGTTTCTGCAAAAGGAACCGGAGTCAATTTGTGGGAAGGGAATTAGGAATTCCAAAACAAGTTTGTTTCCCCCCCCCCCCCTTTTTTTTTTTTCCAAATTTCAAATCTGTTTTTCCCAGGAGTTTGAAACAAATATGAATGGATCCTTTCCCCTTTCCTTCCTCTCCTTGCTGGCTTGATAGGGCACCTGTGATACCAAACTCAGTGTCCTGTGTGAAAAGGGAGACCATTGCATATCTGATGGCCAAGACAAAATCTGCAGGAATTGGGGTTCACACAGAGCTTATTCTAACTATATGGATGTGGCATACATTTGTCAGTATTAGAAATGGAGCTGAGTCCTCAACTGATGTGAATTGTGGGATGGATATGAAACCTCACGGTTCTGCATAAAACCTTTAAGCCGAGGAGCTAGGAAGAAACTTTCCTTAGGAAAAGATTATTTCCTCATTTGTAGTTTCAGGTTTCCATGGTTAAGGAACATTTCATGCCTCACCAAAAGCCAGATAGGCCAGTTCTTCCCAGAACAGCCACTGTAGCTATTTCCATTCATTGTCCAGGCTTCGTCTGAATGCCTAGACACTATAACATTTGATGCAGAGGCAGAGCAAGTCAGCGTAACTGTTTATTTCCCTTTCCTCACTTGTGTGAAGCAGCGACATGATTTTTTCATCTGACAATTCTTAAGCATTTAAATGCAATATTCTAAGAGATCCATCTTTGCCAAACATCATATCTCCTCTTCTCTGTTCATCCAGTTATTTAAAGAAGCAAAAGGGAATCTCACTGCTTCTGTAGAGCAGGATATGTCAGGAAACGATTCATGCAGTCTCCTTCCCCACCCCATGCTTGGATGCTGAAAAATTATTGAAACAATTTTCTGAAAAGCAGAAAGACTTGGTGGATCCATTTAGCCCACGGATGGACCATTTAGGTTAGCTAAGGTGATGTCTGCTTTTAGGTTGAAAGCACTCTAGTCCCTATCAAAGGTGTAACAGATCAAATCCTGCCCCATTCAGCTACACAGTGTTTGCCTAAACATACACCATTAGGGCCTTTTTGTGTAAATCACTGTAGTTCACTAAAGAGTCTAACCGAAGTGAAGGGAATTTTGATGATTTGCATGAGCTGAGAACCTGCCCCATGATCTCCTTGCAGGAGAATTCTTGACTGTGCTGTGCATGCATGTCTGTAAATGGAGGACAAGTTAGGCACGAGCAGCAATCATGGGTATCTGTATTCTGATCAGCTGGCAGGATTAACAGAATCATCCTGGGCAGGTCAGGCAGTTATTTGTACAGCATGGCATGAGAGTGGCTGGACAGACAGTATTTCCTTCCAAGATTTTTTCTAAACTTTACAGGTTTTCCAAGAATATCCCTTCCATCTGTACAGTCATTGCTCCTGAGGTGCATAAATGTCTCTGATTCTACTAGGAGGTAGATTACTGCTGCGTTGATGCTTCAGGTCTTTTGAAAAGCCCGTGGATGGGAGCAGTAGTGTTCAGGGGGGCACAGGGCCTCAGGGCTTTGGCATCAGGATAAGTTGCTAGAGAGTAACAAATCTCTGTGTGTCAGTTGTTCAGGTGTGAGTAACCATATGCACACTCTTAACCTGCAGCACCTCCTTGTCAAGGAAAGGTACTTAAGCTCTCTTTTCCCAAAGGAAAGCTACCTTAACTTAGGTTACCCTTACTTAAGGAAAGTGCTTGTACAAGACAGCATGAAGTGGTTGATAAGTAGTAACTTGCCACCTTGCAGAAATTTATGTGTGGTAGAATTCTAGATCTCTGAGTTTCTCAGTTTCCTTTTACTTGAAATACTGAAGTATTTTTTTCCCAGTTCACGAAGAAATAAAAACCAGTGTAATCTTCTTCATCTGTTTCTGACTTCAGAATGTGTTGGTATCTCCCTATTACTTTCCTTGGAAGTTCAAAAATGCTCTTGCTGCTCCATTGAAGAAATATCCTTCCTTAGAAGATTTCTGATAGACTAAAAATTTGGAAATTTAATTTCCGCTCTCTCCCGAACCACAGCATTCCCCTCAGAAAAATCATCCTTTTCCTTTTCTGAGTGCTCAAAAAGAAGGAGAAAAAAATAGCAAGTTCCCCTTAGGTTTGTGCTTTATTCACTTGATTAGCTAACGTCTTTATGGTTTTTCTGCAGAAGAACATAGGACCTGAAACTCAGTGCTGATCCTAGAATCACACAAGTCCTCTAAACTGGATGACGTGGAAGGAAGGGAACTAGACAGGAAGAGGGGTGTCCTCCTTTTAAAGCAAGTATTTTCTCTCAGCTGGTTTTGTTCCATGAGCACTACCAAATCAGTCCAGTGGAGACGTCTGGAGAAAGCTCTTTTCCCGCCTACCCTAATGTCAGCAGTTTTGAAGATCTCTATACTCAGTCCTGGTGAAAGACTGTGTTTGAGTGAGGCTGAGATGCTTGGCTTTCTTCGTCGCTAGAATCTAGAACAGTAAATGATTGATGGGAAGTTTGTGATTAGAGGCCCTGGCCTGGGTATATTCTTAGTCTCTGAACAGTCATGGAGCAGAACATGTCCTGCAGCCATTCCTTCTTCGTATGAGGGTCTGCTAGCAGCAGTCATTTTGATGGGCATGGAGACTACAAACATACTGTATTCCCAAGCTGGGCCAGAGGGAGGGATGTGCTAGTTTGCCTCCCTGGTGATGACAAGCCTTGAGGCCTTGCAAATATGAGTGTGAGGGATGGGATGGGAGGGCTGGGATGACCCAACAGGGAACAAACTGGGGAAAGGGAGGGAGAAAGTGGTGACAGGGACTCCAGGGCTCCTTTTCTTTCTTTTCCTTTTGTCCCTTCCTATTGTTTTTCCCTGTGGATGCAACCATGAAAATGTGACTAGGCCACAACTTAAGGTGAATAGGAAGTGACTGAAATCTGACACTACAAGAAAATGTGTTAAATTATTGTCTTAAGCTTGACTTTCACATAGGCCCAAATCTCAGATTTGATTGAGCCTTGAGGCTAACTGCACTGTGCCCCATTTCTGACTGCTCCTTGGCTTGAGCTATTATTTTGCCCCCATCAAAACCCTAATTCCCAGAAAGCATTTCTCAATCTTTCTATCCTCCAAGCACTAAATCCAACTTACTTAGCCCAGAATACCTCACTGAAATGTGCTAGAGCAAGGCTCTGACTACCTGTCCTTTCACAAATTGGTAATCTGTTAGGGAACAGTCCTTGCAGCACACAAGGCAGTGTAGTCTGAGCTAATTTGCCAAAAATGAAGACAGATTGTAAAAGATATAGAATCCTATTCTAAAGAGCTTAACTTTCTCCCTTTTCTTTTGCCTTTGCATCAGTTTGTTTGTGATAGGAGGCATGTCTGTCAGGGACACCTGAATTGATGATTCCCTGAGGTGCTTCTGAAGATCCTTCCTTCTGCTTTAAAATTTACCGTGAGGCTTAGGAGGTTTGGAGTTCAGGCTAAGCTCCAGTGAGCATCCCAAAATATATATGTATATGCAATTCTGGAGCCTGTTTGAATTATCCAAACTTCTTCCTGACAAAGATCATGCAATCCCCTGTGTGCTCTCTGGCTATATTCTAAGATACTTTTTGTGGAGGCTTTATATTAGGTCTTGCCAGCAAATACATAAAGCATTGAAATGAGGGTGGCCAGACAGCAATGCTTTGACAGTAGCTTCTCTATATAGGGTGATTGTATGGTCCTGTAGAACTTGGGTGTCTCTCAGCCTTTAATATATTTATTTTATTAGTATCCCTATGAGATACAGAAGTGCTGTTACTCCCATTTTACCAGAAAGGTGTGAATCGCAGGCTGACTTGCCTGAGGGCCATCCAAGAGGTGAATTATCAGCTCCAACATTTCAGTCTTTGCTCTAATCCAAGGATCATCATTCCTTCCAGGCCTTCAAGTGGTCATAGGCAACACAGTCTTTGAAGATAAATCATACACTGTTGGAGGGAAACCTAGAAGTGCCCTAACCTTTCCCTAATTAAGGGGTCCTAAGAATACAACAATAAAAGACATCAGCTGTGATGGAGGTGTTGAGCTAGATAGGGAGGCCTGAAAGAGTCAGTAAAGGGTCATTTTTAAAAGAATAGTTAAACGTGGAATATACGGAAGATTAGTTCCATTAATCCCTGAAAGCGTATCAGTTCTATCATTCTTTTTTTTTTAGGTGGCTGTAGTAGTGTTTTCTGCATCGAGGTGATCCAGTAAAACTTAGAGGAATTTGTAAGGTTTATTTTATGTTGCTGGAATCTGTCTAAGCTGGAGTTTGTACTGGACAGTTACATTTACAGAATCTGCAGTTTGGAAAATCTGTGTTGCTTCTTGGTTTGCCTTTTCTGTTGCATGTAATCCACCAATACAGAGTTTTTTTCTGGCTCCTGTAATCTGACATGAATTAAAGTGATCACAAGGGGGGGGGGGGGGTATGTTTGTTTTTTTTTTTTTTTTTTTTCTTTTCTTCTTACAGAGGAGTGCAGTCTTCCTGCATTGCAGTTAGTAGCTGTTGTTAAAAAGCTAATTTGCAGAAATAGTACTTAATTGTGCGTGCATGTGCACTTACTTTGTATAAGCAGGGCCTCTGCTATTCAGATTAAGAGTCGGTATCCTAGCAGCTAGTAACACTAATACTATTCTGGAGCATCCAGAAGGCACTGATTGCAGTGGAATGTGCAGCTTGCTAGGTGTCAGGAGCACTTTCTGTAGTGCCTGAGGCTTGCTTTCATGGACGTTTCCTACCGAAACCTGACTGTTCAGTGTTGATTTGCTTGCAAGACTTGTCAAGTTCAAAGCATGACTTAGTAAGGCAACAGTACTGATGATGCATCTGTGGAAGTTCTGGCTCTGTTGGCTTTGGCAAAGAATTATGAGTGATTTTGAAGATTTTAAAAACATTTGGGGAATTAGCAGTCATTTTTCTCCACATAAAGTATCTTTTCAAAACTATTGACTATGTTAAAAAAATCTTGGTCTCTGCTGAACTTCAGCTGAGTTAATAATAAAAAAAAAAATGTTCAGAGTTATCCAAGCTACTAAAATGTTGGCAAGATGAAAACCTAAGGAAAAAGAAGTGATTTCTGGCAGGATGCACTCTTTTTGTTTTGCATTTTGTTACATTTATCTATGAGTCCATTGTTGCTACTTGCTTTCAATAAAAGGCAATTGTCATACAAACCTTACTCTGATCACTGAGCCAGTCTGTAATCTTAATGAAAAGATTAGATTCAGGTAAATCAATTAACCTTACTCAGAAGAATAGCCTGATAATGTTTAAGGGCTGCCTTGACTGACTGTAAACTTTTCTTCCAGCATCCTTATTAAAGAATCAATAGAGTAACCCCAAGCACTACCCCAGGAGAGAGAGAGAGAGAGAATTAAAAAAAAAACACATTGGTAATGACTGTTGGTGCTGTATAATTAATACAGAATTTGTATTGCAGATTTTTTTGCATAGTTCTGTTTAAATAAACGCTAACACTTAAGTGGAGAATCGTTAGGAAACTTTTAGCAGTGACATGCTCAGAAATGTCCATGGCACACTGTTCACTCATGGGAAGTTAAAGCCCCTCTGCTAAACCCGTAAAAGTGTATTGTTTTGTTTAAACTGAGGTCCCGTCATTGATTTCAGTGTACATCACATTGCAGTAAAACTGTGGCCTTCAGTATCTTCTGAAAGCATCACTGTTACGGAATTACACAATAGATGTTAAAACTTAATGGCTGGAGAACAAGATGTAACATGCCTTAGAGGGTCAGGGTCATAGTAAGTGTCAGCTTTTAGGCATAATGTTTTCCTGGCAAGACAGCAAGACTTGCCATCCCTTTGGACTAGGAGGAGAAGGGACATTTATAGGTAGAGCTGAGCTTATCCTGTCAAGAACAGTGCATCCTTTAGGGCTGGGAATGGTGTATTTCTACACAAGGACAACCTGTTGGCCAGCTGCACTGGGAGATTACAGGGAGGTCAAGTAATGTTGCTGGGATGTGACCAAAGTTCTGTGATGGGTGGAAGTGCCATAGGGATAATAGTAGCAATTAAAGTAGGTACAATCAAGGTAAAACTCAAAAGTGAAATCCCAATATCCATACTTCTTTCCGATTTGGTTGTTTCTTAGGTAAAAAGTTCATAGACTTCAAAGATTTTGGCTGCAAGGTCAGGATTTGGTTCACTAAGTATTTTAAATTATTGTTCATAATTAGTTTCTATTAAAAACATGGATGATTAAGTCTGGGAGAGCTCAGAACTTTGTCCTTGATTCTGCCTCACGTTCTTGTTTTTCAGAGGGAACTTTGTCCAGTGTTCCTCATTTATAAAAGTTCATTATCAATATAAATCTCATCCCCAGATGTTTGCGTATCTCTGAATGTCTCGGATGTCTCTGAGAAATCACGTTTGATTTTATAAAAATCACTTTTCCCTTTAGTACAACCCTAGCTGCTCGAACTGAAGCAACTCTTCCAGGGTCCTCTAAATAAGAGAAAACTTTAACTTTAAAACTTTTAACAGGCAAGGAGGCTGTACAGCAGGATGGAGATAATGAAACACAGTGAAGATACTAAGAACAGATGTGACTGTAAGCTGTCAGTACCACTTAGCAGAGAGAGTAGCTACAACTGTGTGTTTGGTTTTTCTAAGAACAAAGGATGTATTTCAAGCAAATACACCATATTTATTCTAGCAAAACCAAATAACTGCACTTAATTTTTTTTAATTTTATTTATTTTATCTTTTAACTTTTGTGTAGAATATGTTATTTTTCAAATGCATTGTCCCTTTGTATCTTTTTTGGTCTCCTGTACATTTAAGTTGTCTGGGGGCAAGACTTGTCTGTCTTGTTTTGTATTTGCACATCACTAGCAAAAGGAAATTTACTTTAAGACTGGAGATTTCAGGCACTATGGCAATATGAGTAATGAACAAGTACTCAGCTTCCTGTCTCCTTATCCCAATTGATCATGTCACTCTATTGCTATGAAGAACAACTCTGTATATGGTACAGTGCAAAGTAGGAAACTGGCCTCAAAATACCTTCGTGTCTTGTGCTGAAATCCCATACTGACAGGCCACGCTGAATTTAGAGTGCTAGGTTATTAAAAATACCGTGTTTCTAAGCAACAGTGTTTATAGAAGGAACACTTCTTGTTCCCAGTTTTGCCTTTGACTGCTGTATCTATAAAATAGCTTAAACCAACAGTATTGAGGAGGTTTCAGTGTTGCAAAACGATTGATTTTGATACTAATGAAATGGGGCCCTGCTGCCTTCCTTGTGCTCCGGTGTACTTGCACTGCTTATAGACGAGGTACAGGATCTTGCAATGAGTGGGTTGCTTTGAGCTCGCTATTTTACTAAGCATATTGTTTAGGGTTGTTTTTGTGAACAGCAGTTCAATGATCCATAAAATAACATAAATTGTCTTGTAAGATAAGGACTCACAAAGGAAAACCTTGCATTGACTAAAATCCTGGTTTTAACTCAAATATAATATTCTAAAAAACAGAAATTATGGTACCACAAACTATGGAAAATGCTGTTTTACAAAGAAAACAAGTTCTGCTTGTCTCTGTGTTGTGTATTTCCCCACTTCTTCCAGATGATTTATGTAGTGCCTTTCACAAGCCTCACAGCATTTTGTTGAATTCCAAGGGAACTTTGCTTATAGAGAGATGTGTGTGATAGGATTAAAACTCAAGTATCTGTCATTTAAATGCTAATATCTCTGGATTAGGAGAACTTGGCAGTAATTACCAGAGCCAGTGATGGTGCATACTGATTTGAGGTAATCAGTGATGTTGAGTGCCCTATGCTGGGAGTAGAACCAACACCATCTTATGAGAGAGTTATATTTAATAGAAATTGGCTATGGATGACTGCATAGGATGCAAAGTCCATTTGCATAGGATGGCTGTTTCTTAGACCCAGATGTTGGTGAAAGGCTCTTCACTGCTGTATTTGGAGAGTGTCTGAGCTCAGTGCAGGGTGACAGCAGCGTGTCACCCTGCAGTCCTGTGAGAACTGCCCATCCTGTTGCATTCTGGCCGTTCTTTCAGGTGTGCGGTGGTGAAGTCAGGCTGCTGCATGCGTAGCCTTTTACAAAATCAGTATGTGATCATGCTTACAAAAATCATGTAAGAGTAACTAATGTATGAGATCACTTAAGAGGGGTGCTGTGATCTTAAACAGCTGAAAGAAAATGTTGCCTGTTTTAATTCAAAGCTATGATTTCAAAGACACTCTGGTGAGATTTAATGATTATTCCTGATTTTGTTTCATAGATGAACAAAATTCAGAGTAGTGGTTTGAGAGAAATGGTAGAACCATTTTCATGCATCAGTATCAAACTTATTTGAAGAGAATTTTATTTCCCCATATGTCTAGATTATTGTAATGGTATTAATCTCTACAGAGTGTCCTGAATTCATGCAGTATTCCCAAATGCTAATGTTTGTATTGGCACTTACCTGTTTGCACATGTATGTGCAAATCCAGTCTTCTCCCTCCTGATTTGACAATTTAGGAGGCTGCTGCGACAGCTATTTCTCCTGCAACATGTGGAGACTTCCTCATTTAATCCTTGCTGAGTTTACTGTCAGGTGCTGCATTTTGAATAATCATAGAATACCAGGTTGGAAGGGACCTCAAGGATCATCTGGTCCAACCTTTGTTGGCAAAAACACAGTCTAGACAAGATGGCCCAGCACCCTCTCCAGCCAAATCTTAAAAGTGTCCAATGTTGGGGAATCCATTTTGGCTAGACCTTGCTCTCTTTAGGGAGTTCATTGATGTCTCAGCAGAATGCAAGCCAGCAGATTGTGGAATACAATTTGTAATACAAAAAAATTCAGGAGGCAAAAGTTGTGTTTTAGTGCACAAATTTCTTAGGCATTTGTTTATTATGTATTCTGTAGTAACTAATTCATCTAGGACAGTTTATATCTAGATTTGTCCAGCTTCAGTGGGAGCGTGTTGAGTTAGCATGGAATGGAGTGCACAACACACAAGATCTAATCTAGCAATGGCATGTGTGCAAGCAAAACTTTGCATTCATGCATTGCCCCAGGGATTTCACTGGGGCTCTGCCTGGGCACCCAGTTCTGCCTCCATGGAATAAATGGCAAATAGGAGTCATGTGTCTGAAAGCAGCACAGAGCTGTCAGATGCTTGTTTTAGCCAGACTTTACTATTTGTATAAACACTGTAAGCACTCTGTTGCAAAGCTTGGAAAACATTTTGCTCTGCCTTCTTTGTTTTGGTTTGATTTTATTTGCATGCATCCTTGTACATGTGAAGAAATTAACCCAATATAACCAACCAGATTGCACAGAACGTAGAATAAGGTTTTACAAGCAAAAGCAAAATTTGTTTCCTCATGTCCTTTCTCTTCTGGAACATAATTTTACCAAAAAAACCCCGATTTGAAAGAGACACTGATTTGATCATAACAAATGTTAAAAAAAAATAAATTCAGATATCCACTGGTTTGTGAATGCGGAGTCGCACATTGTTGAAAATGCACTAGGCTCAAATGTTTACTTTAGACGATGATTCTGAACACTGGGAAGTTGTGTGTCTTACATACAAATATTAGTCTTTCATCTGTCTTCAGAACAAGCAAATATTGGGAGATGAACTTGCTCATACTTTCACTGCCACTCGGGTGAAGTATTTTAGACACAGAGGTACAAATTTGCTTTTGATGTTGGCTTGTTTTTCTGTCTATCTTTGGGATAATAAATACAGAGAAAAGATACATGGATTATTAACTTCCTAGAGACTGGCAATCTGATTCATGGCTTCAAAGTGCCTCCATTTAATCTGTCAAAACTGATTTTAAACTTCATTTGTCTTCTGTTTTTGGCAGCACTTTTTACCTTGAATTCAACTGTTTGACATGCATTGTACCAGAGTCACATTTTAAAAACATTTACAGTACGTTGCAAAAAAAAAAAAAAAAAAAAAAAAAGGTTCAATTTGGTACATCTGCTTTCAATATTATGCATCTCTAAAAGTGAAAACAATTTGAGAGTTGGCATTGGGAATGTTCTTGTTGTAGCTGTGAGCACAGCATTTAGGTAACTTTTATAAGAACAGAGTAATAATTACAGAAAATGAATTGTCACTGAATAAAATTCTCCTCTGATTATCACCAATTACAGTTAACAGCTCCGGTGGCCTGCTGATTAGATGCAGAACACGGTTTCCCCAAACTGAAAGATAGGCCATTTCTCAAAAGATTTTTTTAAAATTACTTTCAGAGACTGCATTCCTGAGCATGCAGCAATAACAGCCCCCCCAGGCTTTGCACAGACACCTCACAGCGTAGGTTACCTCCTCCAGGAGGAGAGCTGCATCTCTGGAGCTGATACAACTCTTCTTGCTCTCCCTTTGCCGTAAAGGAGCAGAGCCTCAACTTTGGGCTTCTCTCCAGACTCTTTCAGGCACTGACCACCGCTCCTTTCCTGACTGTGAGCCGTGGAGTTGGCATAGTGGAAAAACAGTGCATTGCAGGCGGAGGGGTGGTACAGTGAGAAGAAGCTAGGTACTAGGCGGTGAGCCTTACAACAGCGTTGTAGCTCTGCCAGAGTTGTAAGAGAGAAGTCTTCACCAAGCACACATACAGCTCATTGTTCCTCTGTAGTCCCCACGTTTTTTAATCGTGGCTGCATAGGGTTGTTTTTATCAGGAGAACAGCCTTTCCCCATCTTGCATTTTTTCATCCCTACTGTCACTGTGTATTAGTTTTTCCTGTACTAGTCTGGATGATTATCAGTAGGGGAATATTACAGGAGTAAAGGTCACAGCAGAGGATGTATTAGCAATAGAAACACAGGGAAATGGGGAGCTGGATGGACATGCTGGCAGTGTGGGTAGGTCAGAAAGGCATTGCCTTAGGAATATTCTGCAGAAAGTCCTGGAAGTGAAGTGAGGGCTGAGAGATCCAAGTCAGAGATGAAGCTTATGTTATGAAGACCTTGCGGTAGGGACTATTCAAAGTAAGAGTGAGAGGAAGAAGCAGACTGAAGGTGCAGTGGTCTATGTTTATTAGCTGTATGGAGCTACCTTTTATGGCTTATCATCCATGAAGCGATGTCAAAGACTGAATTTTTAAGTGGTGGTAGGCAGACAATGGTCAGCAGAGGCAGGATTGTTATGTTTGATTTTGTAATTGAGGTTATCGGTGTGAAGGTGAAGAGGGAGGAGAGAAATAGAGAAAGGACTAAGCTTTTTGAAATTAAGAGGACATGAACAGGATCTGTCCTCTGGACAGCTCACTGGAGTAAGTGCTTCTCCCTGTGCATCACAGGGGTTGGTCATGGTTCCCACTAGTTGGAACAAAATAACCTGGTGTGCACGCACCAATTCAGAGGTCTGCAGGGGTTGACACTCCTAGCTTGCATTCGCCTTGGACCTGCCTGGCGTGTCATTGGGGGATTGTTGCCTGCATTCTCATCAATGTAAGGAAGGATTTAAGCAGTTTGATTTTTTTCTGTACATGCCTGATGCTGAGCCTGGGGTTTTTATTCTTTCAATTATGCTCTGTAGCACTTGGAATGCTTAACAGAGCCAGGCACAGGCAGTGCATAGGGATGAGAGCACTGGAATAGAAAAATAAACAGCGGAAACCCACAGCTGAACTACCAGATGCTGGGGTTTGTCGAGAGTTTTTTATAAGAACACAAGGACTCTGACTGGGGTCATTATCCCCACCAGCCACTTGTCAGCGTAAGTCCCTCTTTTTGGGTTTTTTTTTTTTTTCTTCTTTTTTTTTCCCTTCTTTCTCCACTCCTCCATCTAAAATGTCCCTGTCCAACCGTGACTGAAGCAACTGATTAGCTACTGCTTCCCTGGAAGAGAGGACCCACAATGCCCCCACACACAGGGGTATGCAGGCCACCATGTCACCTCTGGAGACATTGCTGGAACAAGGGCTTGCCTTTGACTGTAGGAGAGCAGAGGGAGACACAGGTCACCAGATGACAGGATGTTTAGGAGGGACTTGTTTTCCTTCTTTACTAAAAGCACTGATGTGAAAGTGTGAAGGGTTCCCTTAGCTCTGAGCACAGGTTGCTCTCTACTGCATGTCAGGTTTGACATGCTGTGTTTGGCCCATGATGCAGGCAAAAGATGTAGAAACTTAAGCTATGGTTGTGCCAAGGCCACTGCTGCTGTGTTGAGTGACACTGGCTCATCATTCCTTTGTGCTCTGCTGCTTGTATCCATCAGTCTCTTAGGCTGTGAGCTTTCTGAGGCAGGAGTAATTTTTTTGGTCATTCCTGTGCGGAATAAACTGCAATGGCATTATAATCCTTTGTGCTTTGACAATATTAGTAAGTAAGTAACAGGGTATGCTGTAGAACTGCACAGTTCTCACTGTATGTACAAAGAACAGTCCCCTGTCCGGTGCTGAGGGGAAGGAGGGCACAAGGTTCCCTCACAGTTCTGCCATGTCTCTGTTTTAGACAAATGCTACCTGTGTCTCAGAAGTAAAAGCTGGGGATAGCTCCTTTTCTGTGGCTGCACCTCAGTCAGGGGGGTGAGGAAAGAGGCCATGCATGATCCCAAGCAGACCACAGTAATTCTGATGCTCTGGCCTCTGCTGGGTGGGTGTTCTGCAGCAAAGAAAATTACAAGTGTCAATGGGCATTAAAGGGAAAGCAAAACCGGAGCAGGAGGTACATGTGCCTGACAGTGACTATAATGCATAGCTGTCTGAGCATCAAGGGTCTGAGTCCGGAAGGAAGGTCAAGAGAGATTCCTACCAAAGCCAGTAATTGTTTTCTTTTTTAGCTTGTTTATTTTCTATGCAGTTAGCAAAACGTGACTCTTCATTATGTGTGGTGTAACCAGTCATTAGCTGTATATACATGGCTGGGATTCAGTTACACAGAAACAAGATACTTTGCTTTTCCACACTGACTGAGAAGAGGAAAATGCACTGATGTACAGGGGATGTAGGCCTGAGCTTTGGGAAGCCGCTGTTGCTTGTGTGGGACTAGTCGCTGCAGCACACATACTGGTGTTTCTGTAGAGTTTAGTGCTTTCTAAGCATATCCACTGAGTAAGCGCATGTGGCGGACAGCACAGCGCCTGACATCTGGGCTTGCCTTTGAACTAGGCTCTGAGCAGTTTTGCCAGCCTAGCCCTGGACTCAGGCTGATATGGCCTCTGGAGACAGGCTTTCTTCCTGGGGGGGTGGGAACCCCCCCCAGCTGTTACCCTGCAGCCTGAGGACTTGGTAGCTCAAGTGATGCCAGCTTAGAGATCCCTGCAGCACGCTCTGAAGTGACCCAGCTTTGCTGTTGCTAGTCCCTTCTTTACTTGCTTTTCTTTTTGGAAAGCTACTGCTAGTGATTTACAGTGCAAATAATGCATGATACTTGCTTCTGTCGTATCACAAGTAGTGATTTTGGAGCTGTGCTGCTCTCCTCTTTTCCCTCTTGCTGACTGCCAGGATCCATGCAAATGAAGGGCTATGACAATGAGAAGGAAAAATTCCTTGGTTTTGTCTTTTTGGGAACTTCCAGAGGTTACATTCCTACCCCTTCATCTCAGCTAATTTCTTAGTCAGCGTGCTCAGGATCACGTGGATTTCTGCCAGGTAAATACGGATTTTTGCGAGCCATAGTCTGCTCTGTCGGCAATCATTTTAGCTGTAAAAGGCCATGGCTTAGCATGGGGCTTGGATGACACACATGTTCAGCTTCCAGCTCCTTTATTTTTTAAATGGCTTCAGTTACTCTCTCTCTGCTGTCTTTTGCAAACCAGCCGTAGGTTTTAGATGTATTCTACAGAACTTGTGCTAAACCAAACAAGGCAAACCTAAGAAAGGCTTAATTAAAACAACAGAAATCTCACACTCACTGACTCTATTGCTGGAGCCCTTTTTGCCTGTAAACAAAAAATTCAAATGGCTGATTTTCCCCCCTCAGTTTCATAAGTGGTTACTGAGCTTCTGCAGTTGCTACATTCCTTAAAAAGTTGTTATTTCTTTTTTGGTCACACACTGGGGGACTCCATTGTTTTCCGTGGTGCCTATTGAGTTAGGCCCATCGACAGCAGAACTCATTCTTGGTCATTAAGTTTGGAGGCACAGTAGTATAATTTGGTGACTTTATTCCATTTCTTAGCAGAGACTTGTATTAAAGTCACGCACACACAAAACCAGAATAACCATCCTTCTCCCTTCCCCCAAACTCTGAGAGCATTAAAGGACCCAGCCAGGCAGCCTCAGGTAAAACATTAAGAATTTGCTGGCTGAACAAGAGTTCCCAATCCGATGCTACAGCAGAATAATAATAATAATAAAAATGTGGAGAGCTGTGTTTAGGCACATATCAGGCAGAAGTAGCAAAGCAACACTGCTGTCTTATGTTATTAATGATTCTAGTACTGTACTGTTCTAGTGTTGACAATTTAACAAGGTTCCTTGGAAAAACTGGCTGTGTTTAAGAAAAGATACACACAAACGATTCATGGTTTGGAGAATGTACTATACCGTGAGAAAACAAAGAAGGTGGCCAGTTAGTCACTGAAGAAAAGGTATGAACAAAGTCTGAAGTTACCTACAGAGGGAGAAAGTACCAGGTACGTCTTGTGTTTTAATCTAGCACACAAAGGCATAATGAGGCCCAGTGCTTGGAAACTGAAGTCAAACAAGTTCAAGCTATATAAAATTCATGCTGAGAACCATGGAACAAACTGCCACAAGAAGCAGTTCTCCATCATTTAAAGATTCCACTTCGAGACTTGATGTCTTTCTAAAAGATACACTCTAGATCCAACAGCGTGTGGTTAAACTAGATGCAGATATCCCACAGGAAATACAATGTACCAAGCACACTGGCATTCTTTCTGGGTTCAGCCTGTAAACTGTGTGGTCTTCCGAAGTTGCTCTCTATTCCTGTGCTATGTCTGCTATTCACAAACTTGGTTGCCTCACCGTAGGGTCTCCATTTCCCACTTAGAAGTAGTTCTTATAGGGCAAGTTTCTGGCTCTTTGGTCCTGATATTTAGGGAACCTTGCACACCTTTTGACCACACTTTACCTGCTATGGGAACATTGCCATCTCCACAGCTCTTAACCTGGCATTTTTTTCCAGCACTAAATTCACATTAAAATGCACATTCCAGATATAAATCCTCATCCTTCGTTATCAGGTTTAGTAGTGTGCCAAGGTGATGGGAAAGAGGAAAGGAATGGGATGTCTGCCCAGAGTTGTAACAAGCTAGACTTTCTCAGTCTGAGGCCCTCAAATCTAGTCTGAGTAGAAGAAAATCATTCTGTCTGTGGCGCTCTGCTCAGTTTGGTTAGTCAAAAGTATTTACTGAGTTGCTGGGTGCAGTATTTGTATCTCTGATTGAGCTCTGGAAGCTTCCATTAAGATGGAGATGTTAGAATTCATCCCTCCAGTGTACATCTTTAGATACTCAGTTCTAGAAGACTTTGTAAGTCTGATCTTGCACCTTCTAGTTACGTAGTACTGTTATTTCACTGCCTGTGGCAGTGACTCCTGATTGACAACCAGACAAGAACAGAACTGGACCCGGAGGCAATATGATTAATGAATTACTCTCAGTTTCACTGGATCAATTAGATCAGCATGTTAGAATGATTTCATGCCCTTCATGTATTCTTGATGGCAGGGACGGTCAGCAGAAAAAGTGCTGTAAATCTGAAGAGTCAACCCTAATTAGAGTTTTGAGAATGCCGTAACACTGAAATCTGGACAGTGTGCAAGTATGTGCACTTTCCTGAGTTTTTGTTTAGTGTTTTATGCTGCTAAGTTGAGTTACGGAGTGATGGGACCTTGGTGGACATTTTCCCTTTTTGTAGCAGCCCTTGTAGTCTTTAATCCTTCTGCATCATCCTGTCTCTGTTTTTCTTCTTCCCTGTGCCTTTACCTCTTCACGGCAGATTCCACAATAGACTCATTCTTACCCTGTCCCACAGTCTGCTAAAAAAACCCCACAGCAGAACAGGTAGCGGTGAGAGTGGCATGGTTATCACCAGAATCTGACTTCTGAAGAGATCGATACAGTCAAGATGTTCAGTCCTCCCAGTTGTTGTATGAAGCTGCCCCAATTTGGATAGACACCTGAAGTAGTTATATTTAAGTCATAGACAAGAGTTTTTCATCTTACTATGTTACATGGCGTATAGATATTTATTGCACCAGTAACTCATGTTTGACACTGTCCTTCAGTAGATTGTTCTTACTGGTAATAACATTAAGGTGTATGTTTAACAGGCACTGCATATATCTACAATCCTAAGACTGCAGTTATCTATAACTGCTATTCTCAGACTTGTGTAAAGTTAGGGAGAAGTGCAGTCTGTTGTGGAGAGCCTGCAAGAGGCCCGTTCACTGGCAATGAGTGCAGAAGGGTAAATTCTACTTAAATGGAATTAGTCCCAAGCATAGTTCTGGTAAAATGGAAAACGACATTGCAAATCACTTGGTGTTAAATATATTTCAAATCAAGCCTTGAAATGATGCCAAAATCCTGGCAGAAAGAAATGTCAAACAATGAAAACAGCAAATGAAAAGTAGCAGGGGTAGGCTGTTGCTCTTTTCAGCATATATTGGGGAAACTGTTTGTTTGTCTTGAATTTTCTTTCTGGCAGTGTTAATTCTAAGCTGCAAAGAAACCATTACTGTTTTAGGTATCAAGTGTTGAATGATCAAGGAGACTATAGGTGAAATGGTTGCCTGTTTGTGGTAGCAATTTGAGTTTTCATTGTAAAAAAATATTTTATGCAAGAGCACAAAGGTTGATAGGTGATGTAGGTTACTTGGTAAGTGTGAGAGATCTGCAGCGAGACTAGATGCAGGTTGTGTATATGAAGATGTCTCCTTTTTAATAACAGAATGGAGAAACCAATGCAAGTTGCGTTAGAAGAATGTGTAGTCTTCAGCAATCAAATGCCTTTTCACTCTGGTTTTTCATCACTGATATATAAAGAACCAGGAAAAAATGTCTGGAAGAAGCTCCTACAATAAATGAGCTTGGAGTGAAGATATCAGTAGAGAGGAGAGACACATGAAGCCTCTCATAGAAAAGGAGCTTAATTTGCACTTTTTTGGAGGGCCAGCAAACGGAAGACAATCCATAGCTGGAAGCTGATGTGCAGTGCAGATTTACTAGCTCCCTTCTGTTGTCTTCCCTTTACATGTTGGAGCATTCTCATCACATAGCAACATGGAAAGTTCTTTCTAGACTCCCAGTGCATTTTGATTCCTATTATGAGTAATTTTCTGTCTCCTTTGACTATGAGTAGACTCGTTTCCAAATATATGCATCAGAATTAGGTCCTTAAGACTAGATGCTGTGTGTCTGCATCCCACCAGACCTTTTGCTACATCTAGTTTGCATTGAAAAGAACAAAATTCTAGTTAGTTACCAGCTTCCCCCTTTGTTTAAAGTTTACCATTTCTGCATAATCCTACAGTGATTCTGTCTTTGTAGCAGTGAGTTTCTGTGGCTTTTACTGACTTGGTGACACTTCCGGGCTTCTAAATCTTTGAGCCTAACAACTTGATGGAAATAATTTTTTTTGTGCTCTGTTGGGAGGTGGGTTTTTTCCTTTTTAATCTATATAGTGTACTGCTGAGCCAGGCAGACATAAAATTCCTTCTTGGGACAGAGAGACATAGATGTTTACACAAGACACGTGCAAGGTGCCATATGGCAAAACCCCAGCTTTCATTCCCTGCACATCCTTGTGTTTCAAATGTTTGGGAGAGCATATTCCCCTGTGGAGTCTTTACATGGTCTGCTGGCTAGAACTTCCATGGAAAAGAGAGACTAAATGGACTAAGGAAAACATAGGGGAGTGGAGATCTGGGGGTTTAAAAGTTCAGTGTTTAATAAGTAAATGGGAAAGCAATAACCCACATGCATTTCATAGTAGGCATGCTCTGGCTATTAGTGAATTAAATGACTTAGAGGAAAAAAACAAACGGAATAGATTTTCTCAAACTGCATGTATGGAAAGATCCTGTCTTCTCAATGGAGTCATATAATCTATGATGAAAGCATGTTTACAATAGGAACAATTCAAGTACCCTCATCACAAAATGTGTGAACTTCTGTCTTGAAAGAGTCACTCTGGGGTTCTTTTAACCTACAGGCCCTGTCTAACTACAGGCTGCTGTGAAAACTCTGGTGGTGTCCTTTTAGAGCAACAAAAAAGACAAACCAAAGGGGACAAGGGCAGGTGAGTGTGTACATAACCCTAAATGGTGTGGAGTTGTCTTATACCGTACACCAATATGCACGATGCATTTACTTGGGGGGTGTGGATTGCTTTATCCTGGTTCAGCTGGTCTCCGGGAGCACAGGTTTTTGATCAATCTCATGTGTGAGGGCAGGGAGTTTAAACCAGATAGATTGACAGCAGCTTCTGTGTGTTATGTGTTGCTCACGTTGAAAAATACAGTTGTCTGGTACCCAGATACTGTGACCAGCTTCAGCTAGGGTTAAAAATTGTGCATCTAAATAGTACAATGGATTTGGTAGAGCCAGCTTTGTACAGCACGGCAGCAGTCTTGCATCTCTTGCATCCTGGAATGTGTACTGGAGAGGAGAGGGTTTCAAACCGAGCTTAGAAATTAAAGGGAAATGGAGATGAGTGGAGAAGTGGGAAAGGAGAAGGGGGCCAATGGCTGTATTTGTGTCTCCTTTGAACATGTTTACTCATAAGGTGGCAGAGGCATCCCTATTCTACTGTGTTTGGCAGGGCAAGGAGAATCATAATGATATATCTTATCTATCAGAAATACTGAGAATTAAATCTGTTCCAAACACAGTTTTCTTAAAAAAAGAAAAAGAAATACATCAAATTTCATTACATTGAGCTTATATTCTCCAAGTGCCCATTAGGAGGGTTTTAGGATTTCCTTTTAATTAAAATAATGTTTGCTGAGCTTAATATTTTCCTAAAACATTTATTTTAATGTCTTTTCCCACTGTTACTAAAATCCAAGCAGTGAGGAAGGATAACTGACCACAAAAAAGGCCAGATGTGTTGAGAACAATATTTTTCAGATTGCCTGGCAACAGGCAAAAGGTGATTCCAAGCCGAGGAGACTCTGTAACAGTGAATGTAATGACAAGACCTGCATTGCATCAGACTGTAAAAGGTTTTGTTGTGATTGCCACAGAAGAGGGCAATGGTCATTTTCAGTCTGCTCTCAGCTCTGTTTGAGGGCATAATTTAGAGGTCTGAGATCCAAATAGGAAGCCAAGAATGTCAAGTTCCAAACCTGAGTGTAGGGAAAGACTCCTTGTGATAGTAGACAGTTATTTTATTTCTCTGACAATCTATTTACTGTTGCCTAAAATGGTTATATTCTTACACATCTAGAGCTTAACTGGGAACATCAACTAAAGCTGTGAAGTCACTGGAACCTAAGCACACGGCATGTGTTTTCCTGAATCTTGGCCATACTGGCTAACTTCAAAAAATGTTGTGAAGGTCTCTGCTGGAAATCTAAACTACATAACATTGCAAGCCATTTTAGCAGTGAAAGATGTAGTGTATTGTTACTGCGTTCTTTGCCTGCCTGTTAGACTCCCAAGATTACCTTTAAAATATCATGAAAAAGTCAAATATGGGAGCCATATCTATCCATATGCTCAAAGGTTACAGATCTCTAAAGTACTGAAAAGTTTTCAAATTGTTTTAAGTTAGGCTGATAGAAAATTATCCACACCTCTTTATTCGGTAATGCCAACCCTACTCATCCACTCTTAAAATACTCTGTGTAGTCTGCAAAAAGAAATTCAACAGAACAGAAATAAAATGCAATCCAAATAACTTGTTTTAAAAATAAATTGAACATGAAATAACAAATATAGATGTAGCCAACACTTAGGGTCCAGAATTTACTAGAAAGACACACATGGGTTATATTTATCTTTCACAAGTTTTTAAGATTGATACTCGACAATTTATTTCGCTAGCTGGGTTGTTTTAGTTTACAAGAGTTTTCTTAGCCCTTCTGTCTTCACTCATATATCAATGTGAAAGTAAAGAAGTATTTCTGTTATAGGATTTTATAGGATGGTTCAAAAAAACTTGGAGGAAAGAGATCCTTCTTTTTTATTCTAATCTTACTGAGTGCTGTTGGTTTTAATGCTAATCTTTCATAGATTCAAATCACCTACATCTATTTTCAAAGAGGCAGAGGATCTGCCACCTCTGTTTTGATACACAAATGTAGGACAATTTGGGTCTTCACTTGACTCTATACAGTGTGGTCTGCTCTGTAATAAAGAATCTTTTGGCTCTCACTTACTGTGTTTTTATTAAGATAGTGTACAATCATTATAAAAAAATGAAGCCGAGTCTCTACCAGCTGTATGAAACAGGCCTTAAAATGTGAACAGGTTGTAGCTGATACAGAGATCTAGGGTGAACCTGGAATGTGGTGTGAGCTGCTTTGTTCGTCTTTGAGATACGAACTCTTGAGTGTAGCAGTGAAAATTTAGTGTGGTTATTGTTAACCACTTCAGTCCTCAGGTAAGGACCAACAGCAACAAAAGAGACTCGGAGATCTCTTGTCTTGATGCTTTGGAGAAAGAATTGTTGCCTTCCTTTGCCAGTCTAAATGAACCAAAGGAGCTGTGCATGACAAATGGTTGTATTGAAAGTCAATATGCTTGACCCCATGGGCTGCCCGATGGGCTTAAAGAACTGCACAATTATATTTGAACATTTTTAGTAACTTTTCTGTGTAACATTGATTTTTGTTTCATAGTCACCATCTATGTTGTTGTTTCCTCAGCACCATGTTCAGATCCTGCATTTGCTACCTGTGCATTGCAGAAGACTCAGATAATTCATGGAACAAGGAAGGAATTCTGCACCTTAATGCACTGCTCTGGGGCTGTTCAGCTCTAAGGGATTTCTTGCCACCTTCTATACCAGGAAAGAAACCTAGTGGTGCACAGTATTGATATCACACAGAGATGAAATCAAAACACAGAGAGAACTTCCAAAAATACACAGGGTAAAACTTAGCTTGTAGTAAGATGGAGTTTTCAAAGCTTTGTGAGAGTATACATTTACCTACATAAATAGTTGTGGTTGAACAATCTGGGACCATATCATGTTTGTGTGATTTAAAAAAGGTAATCTTTCATAGTCAAATGTTATTGGAAGTCTTGTACTGTATTAGAAATTATTGCAAAGATCTCTTAAAGTGCAGAACTTCCCTCTTTCAAGTGGTGAGAAGCCAAAATATCTAGAGGTTTGTTGTGTACCAGGTGGTACAAATGACTGCAAAGAGGTCAATGAAAGATCTGAACATGCCCTCTTTTGGATCTCCACGCCAAGATCTGGAAGTCTGTGTTTAGGATACCTTATTATGAGCTTGAAGATCTAAGTGAAAATAACAATATTACAATTGGTAAAGTCTGCTTAAGGCTGTAATATCATACATGGCTAATCACACCGGCCTGCTTCTACAGTGTTTTTCCTTCTCTTAAGCTGTGCCCATAATAGAAAAATTTAGACCAAAACTCATATCCCTTCTAATAGTGGTTCACTGAAACTAAAGGAGAAACCATGTTTTTTCACAAAGCATAGGAAATCTGTCTCCACAGTCACACAGTTGGACTTGCCTTGGAGGAAGTAGAGGAACAACTATAGTATCTATTTTCCGGCCTTTATGCTATTCTTCTGTCCCTCAGCCTTGGTGGTGTAGGATTAAGACAAACCCTCCCATTCACCATAGAGAATGGCATGACAGGCATAAAAAAACTTTGGGAAAGTGATGATTTTTTTGTTGTTGTTGAAAATGTCGAAAATGCTATATGTTCATGAATAATTTTGAAGATTCTGTGTTCTGAAGCATTCAGTTCATTCATTAAAGCCTTCAAGCAGGCAGTATAGCGCTGTGCATCAATCCTGATGCTGTTGAATTACTGACTGTATAGGAGTTGTGGCAGTCACTCCAGCCATACAGTAATGGAGATTATTCAGCACTAGTTATGTGGAATGGGTTGCTGAGTATGGGGACGGTACCTTCCCTACGATACATGGCTTTGCTGTGTTGGCACCTTTTGAGTTAATAATTTTCTCTCAGTGGAGGGCTTTGATGCCTTCTTCCAGCGTGGATGATTTTCACTTGTTTGAGAAAATCTGGTACTGTTTGGTCTTTCATTCGTCTCACGTGACTCATCCAGCTCCCAGTAACGGCGTTCCATTTCTTAGTGTTGTCGTGGTAAATTTTGGACATCGCATCCAAACAAAACCAAGAATGGCAAAATTTTTTTAAAAAAGAAGTAATTAAAGAGAATGAAGCAGTAAGAAAAAAAAAGCAAATGACCTAGTTTGGTCTTCGCCGCAAAACCCACAATGCTCTGGGGATATCTAAGTATGTTAGGCAAATATTTCAAATCTATCTCTATTTTGAAAGTGACTCATTTCAATTATACATCGTTTCAGTTATTTGTTCATTGGCCTTAATTAGGTAAACTCCAAAGCACTGCAACATGTGTTTATTGTTGAATAATCACCCTTTTGGTAAGTTCTTGCTCTTATCTATCTACAGCCTTAATAGCTAATTTTATCAGTAAGAGTGAAGCCTTCCTGAATGGTAAACAAGATGTTCCCCAGGGAAGAAAGAGAGCTATTGCCCTTTAGTAGGGTTGTTTTAAATATTGATCTCATTGTCACACAGACAGGTTTCCCTTTGTGTGAGGAGGGGTTCTGTTTTCCTCTAGAAGAATTTACCCCTAGCAAGAAATGTAGGGCTGACTCTGCAGATCCTGACCAGTGTGAGCGCTCCTTCCTGAGGTGTGTAGCCCCATTACGATCAATGGGACCAATTCTCACATGACTTAATCTGGCATAAATCGAGAAAGAACCCCCCCCAAGTCAGTTACCCCAGAATGAAAGAAGCGAGATATCCAAAACTGAACTAACTTGATTACTCATATGGAAGGAATTGCCTGATTGCAGCCTTTGCACACTACTGTATCACCCTCTTCCGTTCCCTTCATGAGCATTTAAATGTAAAGATATAAATCAAAACTGTAGAACAGAAAAAGAGAGAAAGACAGAAGTTACCTTGATGGATTCCACTTCCATGAGATCCTTCTGGAAACCATTCTGCTTTTATTAGATTTACTCTCTGTAAATTAGGATTAGTTTTTTATATGGATTTATGAAATAGCTATGGTTCTACTGAAAGCAGGGTGAACCCTCTGGTATAAGGCAGGGAGTATGTGCTCTTTTCATCTGTTATTGGTGAGTTACAGTATGTAGGTTAAAGGCCCCTCGATACCAGTGAAAGAGGAGATCTAGTTCCAGACATGGAAAATGCTTAAATCTTGTGTTTGCCAGCCAGTGATATTAATATTGTATAAAACAGCCAGTTGTCAAAGGGCCAGATTCTGTTCTCAGTTACACTGGTGTAAACCAGACTTTTTTTCCTTTTTTTCAGAGACAATGAATTTGCTTTCGCATGTGCTTGAACAGTTGAACGTAGACTCTGGTTGTCTGAATCTCTCAGTTCTTGTTTTAGTTGCTGCAGGGGAAAAAAAAAGTGAGTCGCTGGTGTTGTTCCTTGTCTGTCATTGTTCCAACTCCCATGTGGTGGGCATATTTCAGGCGGCTTTGATGCACGTGTGACTTCACTCAAGGCACTGTCGCGCAAGAAATTTTTAGCTCTTGTTAATAAATCTGTAAGGTACTTTGTGAAGGCAAATGTACGGTGGATTGGCTGAAACACGCATAATTTCACGGATTTAGTGTAAGTGTTCTTTTCCTTCGCAGGGAGAAAAGGTATTTTCTGATTTGACAGCTACAAGAGAAGATAATAATTTTTGACAGCGCAGGGATAATGTTCATGTTATTGTAGGAAATCTCCATCTTCATACAAATAGGTATCAGTGTATGCTACAGTTGGTCTTGCTGAACTTTGAGTAGAAGCTTCAAGTTTCTGTGTTTTGATAATATGATAAAATTGATAAAATGCATATTTAGCCCTAATGAATTTCAGACTTGTATCATTTGGGGAATGAAAGAAAGTGTTTCTATTATGGGTCCGGTATAAAGCCAGAACATTTTAAAAGAATCCACAGTATTTTGGAGGGAAGATACATCTTGAATGTACTCCAGGTAACATTGCTGATGGAAGAAGTGAGGAACAGTGAATTGGGTACTGTAGGTATGACTGATTTACCAATTGATTTACCAACTTCTCTTTGTGGTGTGGCCTTTAAAATGTATAGAACTTATTTCACCAGTGTTCAACAGTGTATTTAGATACCCTTTAAATGTGATTCACGTAGGCAAATTAACAACATAAGTCTGATTGTACAGTCTTGCTAAGGTACCCCTGAAATGAATTGAATTATGATGGGATAAAGCCAGAATAGGAGTGCAATAAAGCCCGACAGAGGTGTGGACTCCAGAGGATATAACGATAATTTATGTCATGATTACAAGCAGGGCAGAGCTAATGGTCACAAGCACCCACTACAAGCTGAAAGGCATCCAAAGTGATCTTCTTAAATGCTTAGGTCCAAACCCACCAAATACAACTGACTGCCCCATGCAGGCCAAAAGATGCTACATTTCTGTGAAGCTTCTTAGTATCTCCAGAGTCATTCAGTACAATCAGAGTGTCAGTGAATTCAGGTCTCTGAATATAGATCTGAAATAAATAGAATGTACGTATTAATTACCACGAAGAGGCTAACGGCCCTTTTTGTGTAGTTTAAATACAAATTGGTTTGTCTTTAAAATCTCATGTATTATTCCTAAAAATCTTATGTGGGCTTTTTGTTTATATGAAATAATGCTGGCCTACACTTCCTAAGACTTATCACATGCCTTGGTATTGTGATGGAGCTCGGTAGGGAAAACATCGTATTGTTTTTCCAATTTTAAAGATTCTGACTTCTTAAAAAAATAAAAATCAAATAAATAAATGGTCAAGAAATGTAGTGTATCAGCCAAACACTGGAAACTTTTCACTGGAAACAGGGAATTCTATTCTGGATATGTCACAATAATGCCTCATGAGACTTGTAATTCGGGTGTCACATGTACCCACTCTTTTCTATGGGTCTGGATGCTTGCCTGGACTACGTCTTCATCTGCCATGGTCTTCCCTGTTACAATGGTGCCGTGGAGCATGATGGGGAGGCTGTGGAGCCCAGCCAGTGGAGGAGAATGGACTTTTGTGCTGTGATCCGTTTCACAAATTCTCCAGTTACCAGAGACTTTTTCTGCTTTCCCCAGTCACCTGTTTCTTCTCAATTATACTCACCAAAACCCTGAACGTGATTCTCATCGCTTTCAAAGCATTCATTGACTGTAATTATAGAGGACCACAGCAGCTCAGGCTGTCCCACTTGCCTTTCGTTTGCTATAGGATTAGCAGCTGTCCATAAGAGGAAATGGGTGTTCATGTATGTTAAGGGTACGTTTGCTCTGAGGAGCTGTGCTGAAGCAGTAACTGACTAAAATAAGCACAATCTCTGACTGGAACTTCATAAACAGTGTAACAAAACTGCAGCAATTGCAAAACTTCATGAGTACAATTTTACTTACCTTTGTATCATGAAAATATCATTAACTAGATACATAATTAAGCAGATATCACAGTAATATTCTACCTATGTGGGCCCTCTCCGGAAGGAAACGGGAGACTTGGTTACTTGGGATATGGAGAAGGCTGAGGTACTCAACGAATTTTTTGCCTCAGTCTTCACTGGCAAGTGCTCCAGCCATGCTGCCCAAGTTGCAGAAGGCAAAGGCAGGGACTGGGAGAATGAAGAACCGCCTACCATAGGAGAAGATCAGGTTCGAGACCATCTAAGGAGCCTGAAGGTGCACAAGTCCATGGGACCTGATGAGATGCATCGTAGGTCCTGAGGAAACTGGCAGATGAAGTGGCTAAGCCACAATCCATCATATTTGAGAAGTCGTGGCAGTCCAGTGAAGTTCCCACTGACTGGAGAAGGGGAAGCATAACCCCCATTTTTAGAAAGGGAAAAAAGGAAGACCTGGGGAACTGCAGGCCAGTCAGTCTCACCCCTATGCCCAGCAAGATCATGGAGCGGATCCTCCTGGAAACTATGCTAGGGCACGTAGAAAATAAGGAGGTGATTGGTGACAGCCAACACGGCTTCACTAAGGGCAACTCGTGCCTTACAAATTTGGTGGTCTTCTACAACAGGGTTACAGCCCTGGTGGATTAGGGAAGAGCAATGGACGTCCTCTACCTGGACTTGTGCAAAGCATTTGACACTGTCCCGCACGACATCCTTGTCTCTAAATTGGAGAGACATGGATTTGACAGATGGGCCACTTGGTACATAAGGAATTGGCTGGATGGTTGCAAAGAGCTGTGATCAACAGCTCGATATCTGAGTGGAGACCAGTGACAAATAGCGTTCCTCAGGGGTCGGTATTGGGACCAGTGCTGTTCAACATCTTCATCAGCGACATGGACAGTGTGATTGAGTGCACCCTCAGCAAGTTTGCCAACGACACCAAGCTGTGTGCTGCGGCCAACACGCTGGAGGGAAGGGTTGCCATCCAGAGGGACCTTGACGGGCTGGAGAGGGGGGCCCATGCGAGCATCGTGAAGTTCAACAAGGCCAAGTGCAAGGTCCTGCACATGGGTCAGGGCAATCCCAAGCGCAAATACAGACTAGGCTATGAGTGGATTGAGAGCAGCCCTGTGGAGGACTTGGGGATATTAGAGGATGAAAAACTGATTAAGAGCCAGCAATGTGTGCTTGCAGCCCAGAAAGCCAATCGCATCCTGGGTTGCATCAAAAGAAGTGTGGCTAGCAGGTCAAGGGAGGTGATTCTCCCCCTCTACTCCACACTTGTGAGACCCCACCTGGAGTTGCATCCGGCTCTGGGGCCCCCAGTACAAGAAGGACTTGGACCTGTTAGAGCGGGTCCATAGGAGGGCCATGAAAATAGTCAGAGGGCTGGAACACCTCTCCTATGAAGAAAGGCTGAGAGAATTGGGGTTGTTCAGCCTGGAGAAGAGAAGGCTCCGGGGAGACCTTATTGTAGCCCTTCAATATGCAAAGGGGGCTTATAAGAAAGATGGAGAAAGGCCAATTCCAAACCATTCTATGATTCTATATCAATATATACCTGCTCTGGATAATATACACAAATTATGGTGTTGAAATGGTAGAAGTTGGGCTGTCAATGGCAGGTCCAATGTGGGCTTCAGTAGAAGAAGGACCGGACCTGAGAGCAGTATAAAGTAGGCTATTTGTGATGAGGGTGTTTGTAAGTCCTATGGCTGCTCAGAGGGATTCAATTCACTCGACTGCAGCTGTCTGAAAGTCAGGTACTCAGTTTAAGATACTTGTTTAGGTACCTTCTATAGTCAAAGGGAAGAGGAAAGCATGTCCTGAAGTTGCATGAGCCCATCTTAGACACCCATTTGGAGATGGCTGAACAACGTAGGCATTGTTTGCGTAAAACTCAGAGACAGCAAAACTATGGTGAGATGAATAGTGCCTTGTAACACCTTAGGAAAGGACAAACCTTGATGCTTGTGAGAATCAGTGATTTGCATGAAACTGAGCACAGGATTTATCTTTTCTGTCACCTTGCAGAATTTGTTTTCTTCCTTGATGTGCAACAACACTCGGTGCCTCCATAGAGAATGGACTAACTACAATGCAGTCTAGCTCTATAGTACCCATCACCATGAGCGCTGGGTACAAGGATGAAGGAGTTACTTTCTGGGCTCTGTATGAAAACTACAGAAATATGCTTGCCATTAGTATCTGACACCATTCCGTTTTGTCTCCATGAAAAAAACAGATTACAGGGAGATGTAGTATTTTAAAAGCATGATTCATATACAATAGTGAAAGTGATGGTAAATGGCTATTGTGACTTTTTTAGCTAGCTTCTGAAGGCTAAATTTCTTACAAATACTTTTATACATGCTTATCTATGAGCATTTGACTGGTTCAGTAAAGGTAAAGAACCCAACTAATACGCTTTAGATTAAACGGAATTGCTAGCATTTGATCAATACAATCTAAATTCTCAATTCTCCCTTTGTCCTCTCTTTTTAGCTAGATTATCATTTGTGGTTATGTATGTATTTCTGAAGAATACTGCTATAGCTCTAGCCTGTTTTTTCCCAGTCTGCTAAAATGTAGTATTCACCAAAGCAGAATATATTACTATTAGCATTAGCATTTATAATAATAGCTTACTTGGAAAATACAGTTAAATGTATACATCGAAACAAAATTAGTTACATTTTTTCACACTGTTGACCTGACAGTAAAGTAGAAACATGCCCATCTAAAGTCATAATCACAGAGATAATTGTCTGCAAAGAAAAACTTGACTTACGTCACTGTTTTCGGAGAGCTCCTCTCCCTGAAAATAAAGGGACTCTGAAACATCCCTCTCCAAAATCTAACACAGGCAAGACTCTACCATAAAAATACGCAGAAAGAAAGGAAACTATCAGACTAAGTTTTTTTGAGTTAGATTATGAAGTGTAAAATAGCCGCAAAACTTAAAATGAGAAATAAAGAACCATAGTTCACAGATCCAAATTTCTTTGCAATTAATTTTTGCTTCCTTGTGAAACCTTTCATTTCCACTGCCATGTCATTTACAAGAATTTTGCAAGGAGATCCAAAATGAGTATACAAAGTAGTAGTCAGTGTAGAGGGTTCTTAGTCAAAGGCTTATGATTTTTTTTTTTTTTTTTGACAGTGAACGGTGGCTACAGTCATTGTAATTTGATCTCTGAGAAGAAGAACATGATGGACATGGAGGTGACAAGTAGCTCAGTACCTGTCTGCAGACAAGGTCTGTTCATCCACACAGGAAATTCACTTATGCGAGACCACCCACTGTCCTGTGAGAGGCTGCTTCATGTTGGTCAGCTGAACTTGACACACTCGGATATAAGGTATTACTTGCAAGTTTTATCGGTTGATATACTTTGCTCTTATGGAGCTGGAACTATTTCCCAGTAGCATCTGTGGGTGCTGCATTCGGAAGAGTATTTCTGGCTTTTACTTAATTTTGGAAGTCCTTTGGATGCTGATTTAACCGCACTGCTCATTTGCAGGTTTGCACTGCAGGGACACGCACGTGTGCACCAACAGCTATCCAAGGCAATGCCAGGGGCAGTCACTGTATATGTAGCCACAGCCCCCTGAATTGAAGTTTAAATACAGCTTCTCTGTGGGGTCTCTTCCAGCATGCTCAAAAGTCAATGAGAGTTTTGCTAGGGTCCTAAGTAGGGTCAGACTTGCCTCCTCTATACCTCTACCCTGCACCCCAATGCCATGCTGTTTCCAAATGGCAGCCTGGAAGGCAGGGATGATACTTACTCCCAAACCAATGTCTCCCATATGGCAATTTGGCATGCCACCATCAAACCTACAGGAAGCCAATGCCACTTTTATTTCTACAGCATTTCCTTTAATGAAGTATTTTCAATGTTCCCATACAGCCACATCCTTGGTATTTGCTTTTAAGGCTGTAATGTGAAAATTTGGTCTCTGGTTTTGATATATACACTGTAGTTGGATATGCTATGAACAGAATCTCTATTTAAACATTTGCTATAAATTAATTATATGAAAACACAGAACTCCATTATTTTTTTGTTGTTGTTACAAATTTAACATTACCAGATTTTAAACAAGTACCCTAAACAGACATCCATTGTGAATAGAAGCCTGCTACAAATTAAAATCTGTCCATCTATTTTAATTACACTGCTTTTTGGCAGGGGATATTATATAGAATAATCTTGACCTTTTTGAAGAGCTGTAGAAAAGAAAAACCTCAATAAAGTTGAAGCCTTTATCTTAGATACTTGGAATAACTGGCACTCTGTGCATGGAACTATCAAGCCCAAATTTCCATAGTCACAGCAAGAGGAAATATGGCCTATAGCTTGGTCTTGGAAATCTGACTGTTTCTGATTTTGTTATACATACTTATGTCGTTTCCCCTTTTCCATTTACTGGTGGGGTAAGAACATCTGTGTTTTCAGGAGGAAGAGGCACAGCAATATGGCAAGCAAGTGGAAGGAGCTTTTTGTTTGTTTTTTTGTTTGTTTGAAAAGGACAAATAATATCCATGCCACATAACAAAATATTCTGCTATCACTACAAAGATTTGTAGATGCTATTGCAACGGGATGTAAGTCAGTTCCCTGCTAGCTTCTTTATGGCTCCATGTGGGACCGGCAGTTATCAACCTTTTTTTATTCTGTCAATGAGGACAATTATGAAACAAAGATAATTAGGGCAGGAGCAAACAAAAGGAGGAAGAGAGTACTCTGCTTAGATCTTTTTGAAACTTTTTGTAAAATCTATAATGAGGAAATGACAGATACCTGCATACCAGGGATCACAGTACCCACCCTCAGAAATATGAACCCCTTCCAGCCCCCATTTGGAAGAGGATTCCCAGAACAACATAAAGGATTGTCTGCTGCATAACATGAGAAAGTAGCAGGTAATAGGCCTGATGCCCTCCCCTTGCTTTGTAGCATGGTCTAAAGCCTTGAGGCTCTGCTGCTTCTAAGCAACAGTCTGGAAATGTTTGGGGAATATCCTGAAGGACCCTTCCATTCCTTTACGGGTTGTTTGTATCCCACTGGTCATGCTCTGCTTGTATGTCCACCTGGCTAATACTGCTTTTGCCTGCATGGGCTTTGCAAGGTAAAGCCAATGCCCCGCTCTGCTCTATGGACCTCAGAGACACAGTGTCTAATTTTATCACCGTGCTACTTGCAAGACACACAGTACAAAGCCAAAACCTTGGCATGTGAGAGAAGGTGGACAGCAGTTGGAACAATTTCTGTTCATGGTGTTTGTGATGCTAAAGGTTCTTGAAAGCAAGTAGTAGAAAACATGGTCTTTCCCTGCAGATCTGAAAACAGGAGAACATAACTGAGGTGGGGGTGAATGCCCATCAGGTTTCAGTGAAGTCAGCGGGAGCCAAGGGTGCTCTGTGCCTCCCCAGATTTCAGCCTTCATTAGATGAGAAGAATCAAAATAGATGGAGAAATAGGACTGGAATGGACGGATATCTGAGCACACGGAAGTTGGGCAAACTCTGGTTGTTCTGACCAGCTCTAGTGACCAGCACAGAAATAAAGGGAGATACAAATTAAAACAATCTCTCTGAGTTGAGCTTTGAACAATTTTGCATTTCTAGGATATGCAATGTCCAAGGAAAACCCAAACAAACCAGAGAGCACCTCCCCTCGCAATCCAAAATCTCCCTCAGGATTTGGGGTTATGATTGGCTTTGTCCTTTTTACCCTCAGTGCACTGAAACTTGTTATCCCCTTCAGCTTCTCCCCGAATCACTTTCTCTCAGAAACTGTATCGTAGGGATGACTGCCTTAATCCAAGAATCACGATCCCTCTTCTTCCTGGCCCCTTTTCCCCACTCAGTTAATAGCTTTTAAGTTGTGCAACATAATTGCTGTGACATGCTATCTGTGAACGCAGTGTGTGTGGGACTGGAAAAGTCCTAATACCTTCTTTACCACAACTGTAGTCAGCACACAGCTAATGTTGGCCTTTTATCAAATAATCTATTATCAGACACAGCAAACCCGCCCACACTGTGCTCAGTGCTTGGCATATAAAACCCAGGGAAGACACCAGAGCAGTCAGATAGTGTTGCAAAGGGTCCATGGATGTGCAGCAGAACAATCCCCTCCAGCTTCTTAAAACTGTCAGTTATCACTGATTGCACATTTACAGTGGCAATTGAAGGCATGTTTGTTTTGTAAATAATCTGGCGATTACAGATAGAGTCGTCTTTTCCTTTGAGAGCAGTTTGGAACTGCAGTACTTCTGGCATGGTGCTACTGGCCTTGTGCTCTGGCTCCAATTACCACGTAAGGGAGTCTCTTTGGAAACACTGCCTTAGTATCCTCTGAGAGGCTGCTGTTACTCTTCAAAGGCCTTACACTCAGCTTTCATGTGCTTAAGCAGCAGTTCTCTTGCCTCAGACTGTCCATCCCGGGTGCATGGATGCTCCCTGTGAAGAGAGGTTTGTGGGATATAGTCTCCTGCTGACCCCACTTCCTTCCAGGGTTGTTCATGTGGAAGCCCCCCAGAGCTGCTCATGCTGATCCGCGTGTCCACACAGTGCTCTTTACACTGTCCTGCTATCCTTTGTCCCTCTCGCTCTCCTCTTGGCTGTTTGTTTCATATGCATTTATATTTTGCTACTGTCCAGAGGTTATGAAATCCTTACAGCTAGCACTGCCTGCATGTACCAGGCCTGGAATCTGATCCCTGGCTGTAACAGCAAGATGCCATTACAGGAGCAAATAGTCAATGGGTATAAGAGGAGCCACCCAGCAAGTTGGATGCCAGACACCTTGTCTCTCTCATATCAGTTTTGTTTCTGTGCCCCTTCTCCCCTCACCTCCCAGGACTGGGAGGAATGAGCAGGGCTTTCCCTAGAACAGTGATGGCAAAATTCTGCCAGGAATACAGAAAGTTTGCATTAATGCAACCTTGACACAAAGTACCCCAACACTCAAACATCGGGAAATTGAAAGAATGCCAGATTCTCCCAGCAGAGTTAGCTAACACAGGGTATATATAATGTTTTTAAACATATAGTGCTACAGAGGAAATTGTAGCTCCCAGGAAAGACTTCCTTCTGATCTGCACAAGCAGCCTCTGCTTATCATTATGTAGGCAGAGCATGGATAAGACATGGCTGTGGCAATGAATGGGAAGCATGAATTCAGTGCCTTCATGTCATTTGCTTCTGAAATAAGGTATTCCAGCTTGCCTTTTAGTTAAAAATTCCCCTCTTATGTGTGTCTCATATTCTGCACTGCAGCATCACAGCAATACAGTCCTGACTGAGTAAGATCGTGTGTTGGAAATGCAGATCGATGTTGCTGGGAGTTTTGGGAAGCTGATCTTTCTCAGGACAGGGATGTTTGTATCCATCCTGCAGGTACTCTCCACTGACTCCAGCTTGAACTCCTCACATGGATTTCTGGCAAGATGGGAGCTTTACATAAAGCTTAATAATATGACACCAATTATCACAGGCTGAAATGTAAGGCTTGGGTTAGCTTTATATGATGTAAGAAATGTGTTGTGTTTACTTTAGCCTGAGGCTTTGGGCCCACTGAACTATGATAGAAACTGAATTATTTAGAAGAGTTCTTGTACAGAAGAAACTAAGTAATAGGAAATATTGTGCCTGGCATGGTACGCTGTAAAACCTTTCTCAGAATGAGTGTAAAACAGCACACTTTCTACTGAGCAATGAAGCTACAAGCAAGCAGGGCAGGGTTTCCCAAATATGTGCAATAAAAGGTTTTTATGTATGCTTATGCTATATATTTTACAGACGTATGGATCTGTAAATGTTAAAAAATAATGTATGAATACTGTTGGGTTTGTTGGTTTTTGTTTGGGTTTTTTTTTTTAATTTACCATCTGCAAAACCAGGTGCTTTAAGTTTACCCTGAGACCAACTGTGGAAACCTGAAGGGAGAAATTATAACTAATGGATTATGGAAGCCTCTAAAATTTTTAATGTAGTCTTTTTAAACTTCTGGTGGCAAATGCAAGATCTGATTGTTCTGTAGCAATGAATGGTGGTGAATTTCACTTCTCTCATGACCTTAAAGGGTCTTTTTGTAGCAAGCCCTACTGGCTGCAAACTGTTGGAGCTTAGAAACCTGTCACTAGTGAATGCAGTGTTGACAGTTGTGTGTGGCTTAGACAGGTGTCATTTTTTGACAACCTTAATTTCATGGGAAGGAAGTCTTTTTGAAGCTTTTTGTTGTTGTTTTGGTTTTTGTAATTGGTAGTTCTTTGAGAGCTGTTACCAAGGAAGTGTTAGAAGTCATCCCAGCTTCCTGTCTTAATGTTAGTGGTGGATTAATGGAAATAATAATGATAAAATCATCTAAGTCATAAAATAAGTGCAGTTTATTCAGTAGCTTTGCAGTTTAATATATGTATATGTCCAAAATACCTTATGCATATGTGTTTCATGCTTTAAAATGTGTCAGATTTGTCTTAGCTGTGGTGTCACACACAAGTTGCCAAATGCCCGGGTTTTCTTCAGCTTTTGTGGTGCTAGCATCAAAAAAGCACAGAATTAATTTAAGTGGAACATGTCAGTGTGTAAGAGCCATGGAGCACCTCTCTGGAATGTTTATTAGTTCAGGTACAGCTTTTTTGCACACAGATGTACTGTTTCCTCTTCTCGATCTGGCACATCGCTGCGTGAGGAAGCTGTAGGTTAAACCCTCCCATCCTTTAGGGATATGTGTGGAACACCCTCTGGTCCTAAGAAAAAACACACAGTTGGGTCATCCACAGTAAATGTTTATGGCTGAGATAAAATGTTTTATTTTAAGGCATAAACCAATTGCTAACTGCTTGGAAGAAAATATTAGGAGGAAGCATTTCCTAAATGCAGTGTTTTTCTGAAATGTCTGTGGGGTGTTCCTCAAGGTTCTGCTTCCTGAGTGATTGAATTCAGCACACATCAAAAAAGATTATCACTTCTGCAGAACAATCTTCTTTTGATTTTGAGACCCATGTTGACTTTAATAGAAAAAATGGAAATGGGAGTACATAGATCGCCAGTTTAAATCTACTGGTTGTGAACTTTTCTTTTGTAGACCTCTTAGAAGTAAATACTCAGCTGATCTCTCATCAACTCCAGACCACTGGTTGAAAGAGAGCCGTTCTTTCTTTGTATTCCTTTTTCCCCACTGATCTTGCTCCTTTTCTAATTTAGCGAAGGAAAGCATCTCTCTGACATGTAAGCAAAGCTCAGCTAGCCTTTTTTGATTCGTGTGAACAAGAATGCCAAGGCGTTTTCCCAGTGTGCTCTGAGGAAAATGCCGATATTTGAATAATTCAAAAATGCCCAAGGCTCTCAAACTTCATTCTTAGCTATTGTTTTGCCCGATCTATTATGCATTGAAAACCTAGATTGTGATTGATGAACTGCCCGTAGCAGTGGAGGGGAGATTGTCTGTTCTGTGCGTAACCCAGTGTGTAAAATTAATCCTGTGTAAAACGATGCTGCCTTTACAAGGGTTGTAGAGGAAGCATTGCAGATTTTTTTGGTGTAATTGCTGCGTTAGGCAATGTTCAGCAGAGAGCAAGTGCTTCCATTCTCCAGGGCTTAACAAGTGTTGTGTCTTGTGCAAAAATGATAAATCCTGGGGTAGTTAGCGATGCTTAATGAAAACTGTATTACAGGTCACCCAGGTTTCAAGACTCAGTAGATTCTGCTGCTCCATGCCTGAATGGAAGTCACCCGGCTCAGCACATTAAACAAGAATGCCCAAGTGATTATAAGGTTCTGTCTGAGGCTTCCACACATAGGAGGATTACGGAGGGGATGGAGCTGAGAGCCTCTGGTAGTCTGCATCCTGAAATAGACCTAATGAATAATAGCTTTACAAATTCACTTTCATCCTACTTGTTTAATAATGAACATAGCTCCTCCCTGGGTCCTTTGTCACTTGGCACCCCTCAGCACTCGGCCAGGCTACAAACAAGCAACCTGAAGAAGAGATGCATCTCTGTTGTGCCGTCTTCAGCTGAAGGAATTGATATTACAGCTATCATCCGCACATCACAGACGTCACTGGTCACCTGTGTGAATGGACTGCGAAGTAATTCAGCTGGCATTTCCTCTCATCCTGTGGAGATCAGTCATCACAGTGCTCAAAAATCCTCTCGGCCCCAGTCTTGCTCTCAGCCTGGAAACCCTTGCAGTATTCCCTCCCCTCCAGCATGTCTTGTACCTATTTCCGCTGAATGTGACAGAGGTGACTGTGAGCAGATACAAATGCAGCAAGTCGAGGAGAATGGAAGCCTCAGCCTTATGATGAATGGTACTAGCATTCCTCATCAAAACACCTCGCACAGCACCCAGAAGGTGAGTTTCTTAAAACAAGAACCAGCTGACGATTATTCCTCCACTGCTGATCTTTTTCGACATCATCAGGGGCTGCCTCCCCCTTACCATCTGCACCAGCAGCTAAGCCAGACTCAAGGGACACTGCCTCACTTACACGCCTCTATGTCTCCAAAGTCCCTTCAGCCCAGCGACGGGGATGAACAGGACCTCAGCAATGGCAAACAGGTCTGTCAGTGGATTGACTGCAGTGCCACTTACGACCAACAAGACGAACTGGTCAGACACATAGAAAAGACTCACATTGACCAGCGGAAAGGAGAGGACTTCACTTGCTTTTGGGCAGGCTGTGTCCGCCGATATAAACCCTTCAATGCTCGTTACAAACTGCTGATTCATATGAGGGTTCATTCTGGAGAAAAACCAAACAAGTGCATGGTAAGTCTGGAATATATTTGTTTGAATAGAAACATACTACTCTGCTCTTTTTCCTGCTCTCTCTTCAGTCTTATTCCAATATAATTGTTGTGCTTTCCTGTAACTTAGTCTGCAGCAGGCTAAAGGGGAATTGGACAAAACCTTAATCTAGAAGGAAATGTTTGAGTAAGAAATACTGTAGTTCTTGGAAAAGGGATTCAGTTTCCTTATATGAGAGCTTAACTTTTAATACAGTGCTTTATTTTTTTTAATATTCATTAAAGCATTAATAAAATGATGATCAAAGCACGCAGCAGTCATTTAACATAAAACAAAGTCACTGAGCCTCGGGTGACATTTTTAATCAAGAAACATAAAACACATCTAATGAAATTCTTTTCATTCCTTCAGCCGAACAATAACCCATAGAGTTGTGAGTGCAAAAGTTTCAAATGGTAGTTTAGAAAAGAAAAGAAGAAAATCCTTGTTAAGGATTTTAAACAGTTAAAAGAATAAAAGGAATATCTTTAATTATATTTTCAGAGATTGTTAGGGGCTTTTTTAGTGTGCAAAACAGAGCTTTGAAAATAAGTAAAAACCATTGTTCTCTTCTGATCAAGAAGATGTAAACAACATCAGTGTTCCAAAAAGAGGATCTTGGGAATAACACCATCTCTGCATCTGCCCACCATGATGACAATATGGCCAAACTAAAATAAAAGTTAATGACTTCCATTAAGCTTTCCACATGTTTCAAACAACAATGATATAAGACCCTGACTGAAACAGATGAAGCAAAACAAGTTTGACATAAGCTTCCAAATTGGGCCATGAAATTTGGAAAGTCTTATTTGTAACACCCACATGCGCACGCGTGTGCATGCATGCACATACACGCACACACACACAAATAAGTACAAACAAAGGCAATGGTTATGGCGGCAGGTTGTGGTTCCTGATAGGCAGAATTTTCGACTCTGTTCTATTGTTTTGATCAGAGAATGATATAATGGAAAATGCTTGTAAGGAAGTTAGATCAAGACAAACTTTTCCATGGCAAGCTGTAGCTTTCTATGGAGGAATAGGAGAGACTGTTTATATAAAAAGCTCACTTTTTTTCATTTATTCAAGAAAAAGATTGCTGGCCTGCAGTGGTTATGCAAGGGAGAAGGAAGAAAACAACAGTATTTAAAATGTTTTATAGAGAAAAATTTTCTCTGTAAGTGGTCATTATCTTTTTACTTCCATTGGATAAATGAAAAACACTATCTCAATGTCTGCACTGTTCAGTGGGTATTCCCTAAAATAATACTGGAAACAATGCAGATATTTAGAGAACACCATCACGTTATCCAACATAAAATGGAAACGCTCCAAGACTTACCTGTCTTTTTCCTCTGAGAGAAAGAACTGACTTGCTCATGTCCAGAAGTAGCTCAATCACAATTTGTAAAGGTACAAAGAAATTTAACTTCCTATGCATATCTTTTATTTGGTCATAAATCATCAAAGGATAATGCAAGTTAGTTGCTTCTTTCCAAACAAAAGTATAAGTAAGTAAGCTGTGAAAGCATACTTACAGATTTTATTTTAGGCTACTTTTTGGTTGTAGTGTTTTTATAATCTGGAATGAGATCAGTCTTCTTCCCATTTTTACCTCACACTTTTAAAAATAAATACTTAAAACGTGATTTTTAAAATAAATACTTAAACCCTGATTAGCTTTACTATGATGCTGAAAGATTCACTAGACTCCATGGGTGAGGAACTTCTTTTTCTGCAAAATGCGTATTTGACAGGTATTTTATAGCAGATTTCTAATGTTACATTCCCATTCCTACAGGAAGCTGGATAAACCAGAGACGTTAAATCTTAGAAAATGCTAAAAATTTCCTACTTTCAATTATGTTCATTTGCATTAAAGAACTGTCTTTTGGTAACACCTCAAGGTTTAACATTGTGAATAGGTTGGAAAAACCTTTTCATCTGATATTGCAGACAGCCTTCATGGCACATGGATATAGCCTTGGCATGTAAGTACATAAATATCTGTTTTATCTGAGCAGATATTGTATTTGTTCCCATACATGGAAAGGCCCAATCAGAATTAGGAGCTTTACATTGCACAACTTGCAGTTAACTCTTCTATTCCCAGAATAAGAGCCTTCCACTGTCAGCAGAGGTATCCGTGTATTAAATGTTACAACCTGGAATCCTGTGTAGAGTAAAGCTGGATCCAAGTGAGCACATGAAAAATATGTCTTCTTTGCAAATTTAGTTTTCTACCCTGGAGAGGCCTTGATCTAGCAGGGACAAGATCCAAAGCTGCAACATGGCTCCTTAAAGTTATTAATATCAAGTGGGGATTATTTGCCCAGCGAATTCCATTCCACTTTAGACAAGGGTTGCTGTGCAGTGTTTCATTAGGCAGTGATGTCATGTCATTTTAAATGATGGCTTTTCTTTTGATGTGGTAATAATTGTGCTGTTATTCCTGCAAATTAAGAAGGCAATTCATTCTCTGTCTATAGAGGTCTGAGATTTTGTTTCGTTTTTGCTGTAGCCCTGTTAAAGTAACTTTACATCTCTTGGTATTTGTAGTGGAGATTTTCTTTCGCTGTTCACAATTACCCATTGTACTTTCTTTTTAAGCCCTTGATTTTGTTCCTCTCTGTAAGATTACTGGCTGACTAGGTATTGAACTGCTCAGGAGAAGCTAACAGTGAGCAGCACCCCGCCCTCATACATAAAAGTACTTTTCCATGTAAAATTATTAATTTCTTATGACAGGCTTTGCTACTATGTACTGTAATAGACAAAGGAATTTTGGAATTCAAGCTACTTGAGAACAGGAAATACATGAGACATTTTGATTGAAAAGTAAATGGTTCACTAAAACTGCAGTTAATCCTTTTATTATCTTTCCAACAGCAGTTTCCACAATACTTTCATGAGGTAAGCTTCCTTCAGTCCAACTGTAACACTCTCATCGTTACAGCTGGTTTAAATTTAGCTAGCCTGCTTTTTTCTTTACTACAGACAGTTGACAGGCAAAACAGTATCTGGTGTAGAGAACTACTGATGTTTCGGGTCTGTATTCTGCTCATTCTGTTTGATTGCCAAAACCGGTACTATGAGTATTCTGTTTTCATATTCTGTTAAATATTCTAATTAAGTGGTGCCTTCTCGTCATTGTGTCCCTCAGTTTGGTTTTTCCTTGGGCTCTGCAAGTAGTCTAAAGGAAACTACCTAATCTCTTTGCAATATCCTGTTATGTTTCATACTTAACTCATGTTATTTTAGTTTTATTAAATTTGGGGTTCATCTGCATTATAATCAAAAATATATCCAACAAAAATAATGATGCAATGCCTTTAAGACTTTAACTTCTGAAGATTAATTTCATGCTTTTTTAGATTTGATGTCCCAGACAATTGGAATTTTGATTGTCTGAGACAGCAAAAATTAGCAAGCTTAAATGTTTTTTACTTAAAAAAAAAAAAAAAAAAAAGTTTCTCATAGCTGCATCTTCTGCTGTCTTTCAGTTCTTCCAGTAGTTTGGTGGGTAGAACCCTGCTGATCTCCAGATATTGCATCCTCAGCTTAAACCTCTGCTTGCAAATGTAAATATAGAGTTGCTCATTTAGTTGTCTAGAATTGTTTGATTTGGGCAGATCTATACTTGGCTTATTAGTTTACCCTCTTGCACTCCTGTGGCTTCATAAAGGGTAGAACATTAAGTTCCCATCACTGCATGCCTACGTGCTCAGGGAACCTATGTTGCAGGCCTCCACAGACATGATCAAGGTAAATATATTTATCTTTACGTCGTTTCTCCATATGCAATTAGTGTTTATAGAAGTTGGGCATCATAACATGTGATATCCATGAAAGAAGCTGGACAGTGATAATAGCCATTGCTAATGTCTCTAGTTCGCGTATTTCAAAGAAACAAATATCTCGTGAGTATGTTCTGGACCTGTCTGTCACATCGTGTTCTTGCCTAGAAAGTTAAGACTTTGAAGCAGAATCTTTTTTTCTTGTATATATGCAACATACTCAGTTTGGGAATAGTCTTGATGCAATGATTTGGGTGCTGTATGTACACAGTGAAATTTAGCACCTGTGCTGTTTGTAGTCAGTTCTTTTGAATCCCTAAGGGTGAGACACTACAGGTACTGCATTAAACATAGGGAAATTGAGACATAGAGAAGATAAGTAACTTGCCTAAAGGCATCTTTAGGCAATTCCAGCATTCCAGCGCAGATCTTGTGTTCAAATCACTACATCACACAAACTAAGCATTTGCAATTTACTTATGAAACAGATTTTTGTACAGATTATGCAAAAGATAGCACTCTGCCTGAACTTCCTGTTATTATTACTGTACATCTCTGACGCAGGTGGTTTGACATGTCATAAACCTGTGAAAACTTTCATCAGAAGGCTCAGCTACATTTGTAACACTTCATGGGCAGCAACCTGGTTATTACATTTACAGGAGAAAGGGGCCTATTGAGCAGATTAGTATTATTGCTTCTGCTGCTAAGGAAACAAATGCGGAATCTGTTCTCAGTAGATAGCAAGTATTATGCTGTCTGTGGTCAGTGGGGAGCATGTGTCTAGCAATGCACGGTGAGTAATGAGATCTCTACAGGCTACATCTACAGATGAGTCTAAGGGACAATCCTGCATTTGCAGGGAAAATAGGTCTGCACGCACCAGCTTATATGCTTTTGAGTTATTGCACCTAAACAATAAGTTTCGGTGCCTGACTCGAGGGAATGTTGTGGAAGTCTGGAACGTATTTTCAGCTTTTGGAGTGGAGGGTGTCATGCACCGATGCCAAAGGAGTGCTTTAAAAAAACAACAATAATGTTAGCCTCACTTTCTTTCCTTTGAAGTCAATAGTAGGAAACATCCATTCTATCAAAGCTGCCTCACCAGAGATCTCTCTTTTTATTAGGTCTCTGATGGCATTTCCCGATACTGTCAAGGAACTGCAGTGTTAAAACCACTCTGATTAGAGGAGTAGACAGCGATTCAGTGGTTTTGTGAAAATACAATGTTTGTTTATTTACAAAAACCACTACAGATTACACGACAGTACAAATGGGTTTAAGCATGCACCAGCACTGGAGGGCAGGCTGGCAAATAGCTTTAGGCTTGGCACCGTGTCAGCTCATGCCCAATGGCAGTTGGTGAATCTGAACTCTTGTCTGTCCACAAGAGAGCTCCACGCTAGCAGATCTTGTGGAGCAAAAACTGTAGAAATTATTGGGCCCGGGTTCCACTGTGGGTGGGATTGTCCCATGTTTCAGTGCAGTAGGACAGAAATGCAAATCTGCAATTCTTAGTGCAGATGGGAAGTGCAGCACCATGGTACGGCACAATGGTATGGTGCTTTTAGGGGCTTGAGACCTGCCTTCTTGAGCTGAGCTGCAGAGGGACTAGCTGCCAGGGTTTTCCCTGAGGGATTATCAGCTTCCCAATGCACTCTTGGGATTGCTGACCTTCAGGACATTCTGAGGTGCATCTGCTTTATCAGATTGATAGCAAAAGGTGTAGGATGCTGGGCCAGACTGACTTCTGCTCTGACCAAGCAGGGCTGGCTGCCTTTTTTGTTATTTTTGAGCGGTTTGATATGGATTAGGTCTGGCTGGCATGCTCTCAGTTTTTTTTGTTCGCATAAATGTAAATAAATACAAATGAAGTAAATTCTGACTGTTGCTGCCAGCACCCAGAATGGTTTTCAGGCTCAGTTGTGTGCCTTAAAAATGTTATACAGGACACTGAAGAGATCTGATAAATGGAATATGGTAGTTAGAAGTATAGCATGGAAATTCCATGGAGGGGACTTTCAAATATGTACTTTTTTATCCTACAAGAGCATTTAATTCCACAAGGTTTTATTTCGTTTCACTTAATAATTTATCAAGTAATTTGGGACCTGGTTAAAACATAATTATCCTGAAGTTTTCCTGGCATATTTATACAGAGCCTGTCACTGTGTGTAGACATTGCTGTTCATTCAGTCTTAAGAAATGAAGTGGGGTAGAAACAGTAATATCACCACAATATAGTGGGTACTCACCCTATGAAACTCACTGCTATAGGATATAAAGTGATTAATTACCACTATTATGGTTCTCACAGTGTTGGATAATTTCCACTAATAATACTTAGTAACCATTCAAGGTAAGGTGATAGGACTAAGCAGATAGTGGTTTAGGGAACAGATAGCCTTGTGACACAAGGATGGATATTTATTTCCATGTTCCACATTAGAAATTTTAAGAGGTATTCCGTGCCAGTTTTTTCAAACCAGTAGTAGTATCATTGTAAAACAGCTTTGAGAAGAAAACCATTGGTGAATCTGGGTCACCTTCAATTTGGAAAACAAAATGATGGGGGGGACAGTGAACAGGACTGGAGGATTTTGTTACTATTGGCATTTTCTAAACAGTGTACTATTTTGAGTTATGATGTATAATGAAATGTTTCTGTATTTTAACCCATCTTTTTTAACTTTCCATTTCAGAGTGAGAAAGTGTTAAAGAAAGACACTTTTTTTGGTTATTTAAAAGCTTTCCCCATTTGATTTATTCAGTGTTTTTATTTTGTTAGCACAGTCCCCCAAACAATTATATTTCAGCTCATCCTGGGCTGATTTCTCTTCATTCTTCAGTGTTTTGATTTGGCTACTGAAATACATATTTTTTACCACAATTTCAACTGTGACATGATTTGAGTAGAAGGAAGATGATCCATTTTCCTACAAAGCAGCAGATATTTGTCAGAATCCTAAACACTCTCAGCTTTTGAAAAATACCTGACAATGGTCTGATTGACAGAGGACATCTTAAAGGAAGGAAACATTTTTGTATTAGAAATGGTTCTCCACAGTGACTGTGCTGCTTGGCGCCATTGTGGCACATAGAAGAGGTAGTTGTATCAGAACTCCTCCACGCCGAGCAAAGTCATTCATGTTCTTTGTCAAATAATATAGGCTAAATTATGCCCAGCTTAGTAAAGTGAAATTTATTAGTTGTGACCTATGATGTCTGGCTGCCAGACAAACTTCTAGGCATGTCTCCCAAGTCTTTTTGGAAGATTTCTGCTAGGCTCCTTTCCCTTCCCTTTGCCCAGTTTGCACACAGAAACGACATCTCGATACTGTGTTTTTATCTTTATCCTCTTGTCCCACAAAACTCAGTAAGTAGTGATTCTTTCTCATTTTAAGACACTCAGAATTATTTCCAGCTCTGCTCTGGCCTGCTCTGGATGATACTCCACATGTAGATTTATTCAAACCCCAGTCTCAGCACAGACCTATAAACCTCTCATGGGGCATCACCTCTTGAAGATATCTTGCAAGCAGCCTCTTAACTCCCAATTCATTCCAGCTGCACCACAAGATCACTTTCTTTGCCATGCAGATCAATGAATTCTATCAAATAATCACATCTGAAGATGCAAAAAGGGAAAGGCTTTCCAGTCTCTGAGCACTGGGTTTGCAATAAGTCTTGAGGATTTCTGTAGCTCACCATTTTCCATGTAGCAAAAGTGTGACAAGATTTCTTTCTCACTATGCATCCTGTCTGGGAGTGAATCGTCCATCAGTTTCACTATATGAATCTGCATAGTAGTAAAGATCGAGTGATACACCCTCAACTAGTCAGATGCATTCTCCATTCTAGTCATAAGTTTTACAGAGCAGTAAATATAATTGCAAACTGCCTGCTTCCTATAGGAATGTCTTAATACACCTCAAGAGTGCCTCAAAGGTGTGTCCAGCAGTCAGGTCCTAAAACTGTAATTCTGCAGGGTCCAGCATAATTTTGGCAGGGCAAGTTGTCTCCAGAAGATCTGGGAAAGAGGGTTGCATTCAGTGATTTGAAGGCACTCTGCAGTTATCTAGTATCTAGGAGCAGTGAGAGAAGATGCCCCCCCTCCCCGAAATTACATTTAAAAAAAAATTTGCATCTCAATTTTATTAATCTTGTCATTTAGAAGGTGGAGAGCTTGAAAGTTCTAAAATTTTAAACAAAGTCCTTGTGATTGTGTTCTTGAGGTTAAGTGCTTGGCTTTATTTTATTTCTATGTATGTGTTCTGTGGGGATTATTAAAAATGGCATGGAATTGTTCTGAAGTCTCAGTGATTTAGCCTTTCTGAACAGCGATTAACTTCAAGAAGGAAAAATGGTTTGAATCACCTGGCAGAAGGCTTGGTCAAATTAAAAAGCAGTAAAATTAAATATTGTTTAAATACTGTGCCAACGATATACTCATTAATGGTTCTTATTAGGCCAATACATTTTAATACTCTGTATTAGTGAAACATATGTCATTTAATAAAAATGTTAATCTGCATTTGCAGGCAGCACAGAGGCTGTATAGTATAGTCTCAGGGGAGAAAGAGGAATTTAGTGCACATTAAAAACTTTATACAGTCATTTATGCAGTTGGATCTCAGTTTAAATGTGGTGCATTTGTTTGTTACTTCGGGGCAAATCAGCAATAGTTAGCCTTTAAGAATCGGATGAGAAATAAAAAGCCATCGTTCCACAGCGCAGGGTGTTTGTATCGGCTTGGGCTTCACAATGGGCCAGATTCTGAAACCTTCACTCACTTGTTTAGCAAGTAGTCCAGTGGGCCTAGTAAAAAAATAATGTGCTATTTAAACTAAATATATCAAAACTTGACCTTCTGGCATCTGACAACTCACACTGAGCAAGATTTTCAAAAGCAGACCCTGGTTTTGGATAGCTTTATTTTGGAGGTGCCCTGCTCTAATAGGGCATCTCTGAAGTTGAGGTCCTCTTTCTCTCAAACCTGACAGTGTGTAACTGAGTTACTGAAATTTCATGAGCACTTCTGGAAATTTTGACCTTAGCTCTCCATTTCCTCACAAGTACAATGAAATAAATCTCTCTGGAGCACAGTGAGGGTGAATAATCACAGTGAGGTAGTAAGGCCAATAACATAAAACATCCATAATGCTATTTTGCATGTCTAAATGTTCCTTCTGCTGAGAATTTCAAAGCTCTTTCAAGCTTCTGCCTGCCTACAGCATTTCCTGTGCAGTGAAAACTTCTATGCCCGAGTTCCAGATACAGTTGAATTAAGGCAAATTAATCTGCTACTTTCTGTCCCCGTTTACACTGGTGTAATTGTAAAGAAACCCTGAATTTACACCAGGGTACGTGAGCCCAGAATGGCTCAGCCACAAAGTGCCAGAAGTCACACATTGAGTGCCTGGCAGAAAAGGCAAGAAAAAGACCTCCTCCTTCCCATAGTGTTTTCTCTTCCACCTATTTCTTAAAGTCGGTGTGAGACTATGCACCTTTGCTGACCAGAAAGTCCCTTCTACTTCAGAGCATTATTCATGTGAGTAAGAGTATGCAAGACAGTGACTTTATTCAGCTCTACAGCGGCTTTCAAAGAAAATGTTGCCATTATAGTGTATTCAGCGCCCTGTATTCTTTCTCAAGGACACCTGTATTTTCTGTGTTTGGGTAAGTCAAAAGGGGCTTCATTTCAAATAGCTGTGCATTTACATCACAGACATTTGTCATTGCCTGACTTTTCTATTTACATCCTTGGGCTGATTGTGGAATCAAGGAACAATATGAGTTTTACTTCAAAGTCTGCTTTTGTTGTCTGTAGCAGTGTCTTCCCTCGATCTCCTTCTTTTATTGTTGTGTACAGATAACATATGTGTGAAGAGATCCTACACTCAGGTACAGTGTAGCTGCAGTGTTAAATAATTGATCTTGATCTTTCTTTTGAAACTGCATCCAAGGCATTTAAAAGTGGGAAATGGAAAAAGCATGTTTTCATAATCCAGCTCAGTAAAGTTTGCACAACTGCTCTTTGTTTCATCATCCCTACAATAAATCTTTCATTTTTGCCAATTGAGAATGCCTACTAAATCTGCAAATGATTACTTCCCTGAATTGTGTTGGGATTCTTGCAATACATTTTTCTTACATGGGTAATGATAAAATAAGAGTCCATCAAAAATATTTTATTGCCTGGCAGAGAGCCTTTTATGAAATGGTTTTGATTCAAGGAGATTCTTCCAAGTGTTTTAGACCCATTGCTTACAACTTTCCTTTAACCCTTGCATGGAGGGCTGCCAGGCCCTGGGAATGTCAGAAATAACATTAGTCAATCAGCAGCTGGTAGAATGCAGGACCTGGGTATCAATTTAACCTGCAGCCCTTGGACTCAGACTGAGCGCATGCTGCTTCAACATGTACTTGTAAAGGGTATTGTGTTACTATTAGATTAGAAAGCTGATGAATGTCAGACTGGTGGGAACCTTGTAAAACTAATCTGCTGTGTCCATGTTGATATGATTTCACTCTGTTTCAGTAAGAGACTGAGGAAGATGGAGTATTACAAAAAGGAAAACAAAAGGCAAAACTGGTAGGGCCATCTGGGTCACTGAGCCCAGCCTCTGCGATCCCAGGTATCATGTCACCTTACGATAATCCCTTCAGGACACGCAGAAGCACAGAACACCTTTATGTCTGTGCCTTCGAGAAAGGTCTATCGTCAACACTATGACTTGTAAGTCAGGATCTTTCAAAGTCATGTGAAACAAATCCTGCCCTTCCCCCCCCCCGATTTCAAAATGGCTACAACTACATTTGTCTGCCTTTGCGCAGGAACTGGCCAGCTGTAGGAATTGCTTTGCTTTCCCTTATAAAAGAGACACAGTCTCAACCCGGTTCCCGGTAGATCTCAAGCACACTGTCTCCCAAGTAAAACAAGGCCCAAGGGGCTACTCCTGGAATGGCACAAGTCGTGGTGCCTGAAAACACATTCTGGTACTGCAGGGAGAAGGGACCTGGCAAGAGATCTACCTTGTGATGCTTGCTTGCACTCACAGAGAACCAACAGTAGACCTGACTCAGTGTGGGGTGCTCTCAACAAAACCACATCTAATGCTTGATACGTTGCCCACTTGCCTCCATGCAATAAATTGTCTCCTCAGACAAGACATGGGGAGAGCAGAAAAAAGCAGAATATGTGAAAATATTTTAAAGTATCACAGTTATTCACAGACTTTTATCTTCCTGCATATCATCAAACATAATGACATTTTTAATTGCGTGGTTGTGGTGATCTCAGAGTTCACTGTTTACAATGCTTTGGTCTAACTAAACAGTTTTAGCTTGTGCTTTGTCTTCAAGGCCAAGGAGTGAAAAGATGACAACAAACGCACAGAAACCAAACAGATGTATCGGATGCTTTAGTGGTGGACTTGGCAGTGTTAGGTTTACAGTTGGACTAGATGGTCTTAAAGGTCTTCTCCAACATAAATGATTTTATGCTTCTCTGCACAGAGCACACTAGCTTAGTCAGTGTAAGTCTTTTAGCCAGGTAGATGCTAAATAGCATGCTTTACGCTTCAGACTGGCAAACCTCCTCTTGTATATATCTTATTTCTGGGCTGCAGTGATATGCCAAAGTTATCTCAGATGATCATTGACCATTTTTATTCAGATTTTGAAAGGAGGCAATCAGAAATACTTCCAGGTGTGAAGATACTTTGCTGAATTTAGAGGGAGAGATATTGGAGGTACACAGTGAACATCACAGGAAAGGCCGGGTGAGGGATTCTGTATCGTCTCTCTTCACAGATGGATATTTAAAAGCAGCAAATTTAGGACTTTTTAAAGGAAAGACTTTTTAACACAGAGCAAAGTTGAAGGGATCAGAGTGGAAGGAACCTTTGTGAAACATGGGTGTTCTTGACTGTGAACTGTGATATCTGTAACCTTCTTCCATCAGTACCTCTCAGATAACTTGTAGCGGGGCCACTAGAATGACAGCACGTTTAAAACATGAATATTTGTAGCTGCATTACTTCATTTCTAGTGCTGTAAAAATACCATTCACATAATGGGGTAATGGCCTGCAAGTTCTCATGATTTCAACTGTTTTGGAGTTACAAGAGTTCTGTTCCTTTATGGCAAGCATCCATCTCTCATTTTAGCATCTTTGGCACTCGCCTAAAGGATGGGAAATTAAAAAAAATTATTAAGGGGACAGAGAGACAGTCTTTTAAGGAAAGATTAAAGGAATTAAACAACGGATGGGGTGGGGAGAACAAGGAAAGGGAGGGATTGTTTAGAAGAGAATAGAGAATAAGTAGGGGTGATCAGGCAAAATCAAGCAAAGGAAAATTTAAAGCTAATCTTTCAGTAAAAGTTTCCTAAAAATGAGGTGTATTTTAGAGTAGAATAATTTAATAGTGGAAAGAGCAGATGCCCAACTGTATGAATAATATAAGCTAGACTGTCTGAAAAACTGGAAAATACGTTGTAGAGAATAATTTTGAATGTAAACTGTCTTATTCCTGATTTCTGCCATTCTGTAAAAATTGATTGCATCTTTAGGCATAAAAGAATAAACTGCATTAGCAGGCACAGAAGTGCAGTTTAAGCCTTCAAGTGTCTGCACTCTCAAGATATTATTTGTATATTTTGTCCTCCTAATGTTGCTATGAGGCAGCTGGGGATAGTCACCGTGCAGAGAGATGGTGTTCAGCATCCCCCAAGATGGGGGCCCCACTGTCCTTCCAGGCAAGACTCTCGGACCGTTTCACAAACGGATGCTTGCTTTGCACGCTGGCAAGTATGAAATCAGGGATGACTGGCTAGAGCGGTCAGTTTGCCAAGAAAGATACCTTTTGTTTTGCTTTGCCCTTACCAGATTTGACCTTTATAGAACAAAAAGTTTCTCCTCATCATGAATGAAAGCTTCGCTGTTGATTCCAGTGAATGCTAATGTACCGCATAGACCATTGTGCCAGAAATGACTGTACCATGACATATGGATATTTTATTTCTGCTGTGAAATTGGGCAGATAAAGGCTGTTGAACACAGCAGCTTCACCTGCAGATTCCTGGTCCAACTTCCTCAAAATTCAGGCAGTGAAATTCAAGTTTTGGATCAAACTTGTTTGGTGTGCATTGATCAGTGTCCCAAGGTCCCGAGGACTGGTCTATGTTTGGCTGGGGAAGGGTGCGGGACACAGCTGCACTGGGGATGTGGGAGCTGCACAGTTACGGGATCACAATCAGATAATGCTAAGCAAAACCTTGGAGAGGGAAAGAAGCCAGCTCCTTTCTAGACATCTCCTCTGCGAAATCTGTACGTGGGCTTGTGTTTGTCAATTTTTTTTGCATCTTTGAGCATGATAGACATGGCAGAAAAGGAAGGTAGTGAAAAGCATGATAATGCTGCTTTCCTGTTTTATATTTGGCATGGATTAAGATTCCTTGCAAAGGTGTTTGCTGATCAGGAAGTACAGAACACACCAGCTCTCTATTTGCTCTTAGTATTTGCACCAGCCATTTTGAATGAGTTGTTCCATTCAGCAGGTGAAAGCACTCCCATTGAGAATTTGTCTAATGGTTATAGGTGGACAACAGAGGACTATCTTTGTGTAATACCAGTGGTGCAAACTTAGAAGGTAGATTAAGCTTGTTTTGAATATTTCAGCTTGTCAGATATAGGCTCTGATATGTGTAAAGTGTTCTAGGAAAATCTGTGTTGGAACACATCTCTGAATGGCAAGAGAAAGAAATGGGTATTGTAGTCATCCCAAATACTTTCAATTTCGATTGTTTATAGCAACGCCGACAGAAACTAACACTATACACAAAACTGGTTTTGAAACTGCCCTTTTTTCGGAGTTAATGACCCACAGGCTAATGGAGATTTGCCAGTTTTTTACCAGCTGGGATCTGGCCTGATTTTGCTGGGAAAGAAAAGTGCAAGGCAAAGAAACCATTTGGGTCTTTGAAAGTCTGTGATGGTTGTCTTCTCTCATTATATAGCCTTTCCTTTTTTGTATGTTGTGTTTATAATTGACCTGTACTTAGCAGAAATGCTTGATTTGTCCAAGGACAGCATACCCTGATTGCCCAGGACTTTCCTTTGACAGCTGCATTTAGATCCACTTCTGTGAAAACCCAAAGCCATCCCAGTCAGTGTGAAAGGACTTCTATTAAATCATGGCTTTGAGGATCCACTGACACAGCTCAGCTGCTCTAGCTCCATCCAGTAGAGGGTAGTGATATACATTTTATGATACGCTTCTTCATTTATTGCACTTGGGTCTTTCCAAGGCATTACCTGGGGACTTCTCACATGATAGGCATGGCTGATTTGGCTCACATAATTAACCTGGGAAAGGCAGACTCTGTACCTGAGTGCATTTCTTTGTAAAAACAACAAAAGGGAGGGAGCAAGTCATTTATACTAATTATATATATAAAAAAATAATCCCTAAAGGCAAGGGTATATGACGTGCATTATGTTCAGGCAAGTATGGGATCATTAGTGTCATTCATGATAATTTGATTTACCCCCATGGCTTCCAAACAATACATGGCTTGTAGCCTTGTGAATTGGTGTGCGTTAAGAATTGCGTGGCGGCCCTACATTTTTAGAAGGAAAGCTCTTAGGTCTTACTATGATGAAGGCTCTTTTGTTGTAAAAGTTTCTTTACTAAGATAGATGTTACTTCAGTTCACACTAAACAAATTGACTCTGGAGTTTTCAGTCTCAGTTTGCCAGAGACAAATTGTGAAAGCATCTAATTGTAGCCTAAACAAAACCATATTTTCCTTAAAAACATGGCAGTGTATCATTCTAAATCTATGGTGCTTTGCCCAGGAGCCATTTCAAGCAAAAAAAACTGTGTGCAAAATAGCCAGCTTAGGCAAAATAAACTATCAACCTGTATATTAAATTGAAAGCTTTTGATTGCAGTGTTGCACTGAAAATGTTGTCATTGTTACAACTCTCTGTCCCTCCATGCGGTTAAAGACACCAGTGTATACTTAAGAAAATGGTAAATATAGAATACTGACAAATGTAGCTTAAATACAGTGACTAGTAAACAACCATAGCTGGACTGTCTAATTTACCAGGACTGATTGCAGCCAATTTTAACTTGGATTATGAAAGATGAAGAACAGAGAGCCTTTAAATCCTGATTCCCAGTTCTTTACAACATTTATCGGTGTACAGTGGCTTTATTCATGACCTGAGTCTGGTTCTGATAAATTTTGATAAACGTTTCGTAATGTTGTTATAGAAATTACAGACACATCATTTAGCTATCAAGTTGTTGGGCTTATGTGAGGGGAAGAGAGGTTGATGGGAAGGACTGAGAGCAAAGGGGCTGATTCGTTTCCTAAATATGTAGAAATACTTGCTGATGAGAAGGCAGCTCTCTGCTGTTGGATGTTGCTGGAGCAGCCATAAAGTGGCCATTGCAACTCGCAGGTGGGATTGTAGCTAACGCTGCTCTCCCACCCCCCCATCTGCACTTTGCTTTGGCCTGCCCACTCTCGAGCAGCCGGTGACCACGCAAAGCTGAGGGAGAGACACCTCTGCTTCCCCACGGTGTCTCCCAGCTGTGGTCTCTCCAGGCAAAGCAGGGTCTCCATCCTTTGTACACCTGCATGGAGCCTTCCCAGCTGCAAACTTTAAGCCTCTGCCAGGTCCTAAAGGCAAATTTCAGCTGTGCTGAAAGCAGGGGCAAAATTCCCATTGACCACAAACAAGCAGAAGCACAGCCAAGGCCAGAGTGATAAAAGCTTAATCATGAAGCCCCAGTTCCCAAGATGTTGAGTGTTTCTGCTGCAGAGGTGGGTGACTTTCCTTGGGCTTTGCTGTGCTGGACACAGCTCCATTGTGCAGTACCTCTGAATGCTGCTCTCCGAAAGTTGCTCCGCGTGTTTGAAAACAGGGTGAGTCAGTTTGGTGATTCAGTTTGGGAGGCTTTGAAGTTTTTAGCTCAGGTTTAGGGTAAACATGCAACATGAATCATCCAGGAACTTTGTTTTCTCAGTGAATTCTATGGTAATTGCACATTACAGCAATGTTTAGGGCAAAACAGTGTAAGACATTGGAGCCTTTTGTTGCAGCCAGTCATATCGGACTGAAAGCCAAGTGTTCGTCAAATTAAGCAGACAACGCATGCCTGGCTGTCTGTTGGGGATGGGGGGGAGCGGGAAGGGGGTGTGTCTTATTTGAATGTATCAATGTGCAGTGCTAAAAGGAGAAGAAAGGGAGACAACTCCTTTATTCTTTCTTCCTTTGTAAATCTGGTGCTCTGTTTCATGGTGGGTGCAGAATTTAACTTTACCACAGAGTGATTGTTTTAATTTGGGGTTTTAGGGTATTCAGGAAACAAAAAATTAAGATAAGAATTAGTGGGAAAACGACCTTTCATTATTTATCAGCGCAGTGTATCAGTTAATTGAGGAATTAATAAAACTGACAGCTGATAGTGGTGCTTAGGCCAATGTGTTAGTTGTATCCCCTTCAGCACGCTCCTGATGGTATCAAAGATTAGGCCTGCAAGGTGGCCACAGCACCATGAGCAAGGGAGCATGAGGGACGGTCTCACCCCTGCGCTGGTGTGGGGAGACCTTGTCAACTGCCAAGGTCAGCAGAAGGTTCAAATACCCCTTTTTCAAAACGTGTCTTTTGTAATGGTTACACTCTGCAGGGAGCTGGTTGAGAACAGGAAAGGACCTATGAAGAGCACTTGCATTTATAGAAGCTTAAAGGTTTCTCAGACCTTACGGTAGTAAGATGCAGACTTGGAAATACCAGAGATGGGGTAGACGCGGCTGGTGTTTGGCACAGGAGGGGTGCTGAACATGTTCGAGTTCAGGACACAAGCCTTATTTGCCCTTCAGGAAGGCAAAAGGTGACTGTGTGGGAGTCCTGTGGCTCAGCCACAGTCCCTGCTTGTGTTTTGTTTGGATATTTCTGATCGCATTACCTCTTTGGTTGGCACTTTGGGTTTTAGCAGCAGTGTCCTGTGCAGTAGTTATTTTGGAGGTTGGCTTCCTTTGTTTGTTCTGAGTCTATTCATTAATAATAATGGACTGTAAAATCGTAGCTCTTTTTTTGAGTTATCAAAATAAATGCAGTCTTTGTGACCAGTTTTAGTCATATGTGGGCTATATGATCTGTGCTATTTAAATATTTGCTCATCGCACTACTTTCCTGCTGCCTCATTAAGCCTTCTAGAGCACTGGCTCCAATGAGGAATGAAGTTCACTGTGAAGGGAAAGACTTTCTCCTTCAATTCCAAAGCTACTCACAATGTGTTTCGAAAGATAAATAGAAAGAGAACGCAGACAAAATGTGAAGAACACATATACAAGTTAACAGTCTCACAACACGGAAAATAAGAAACTCAGAGGTTACATCATATAATTGTAAGAATACATTATTTTGTTTTCAAAACTGTTATTCAACAGCGGGATGAATCCTTGAGTCATTTAGTGTTTGAACTTCCAAAATGGCTTGTGGTTGTTCCATCGTTCTTCTCACACAATCCCCAAAGACACAAAAGTTAGAGGCAGTGATTAATCTTTCTATATTAATGGCCTGATCCAGCATTTACTGATGTCAAGAGAAAGCTCCTCATATACTTCAACAGACTTTGGAGCAGGCCAGTGATTTTTACATACTACATGTAAGCAGCAAATGAGAAGCAAGTTAGGAAAATCTTTCCAAGTCCTATAGACCCAGTTTAAGAAACTGCTGTATTCTGTCGTAACACTATCTAGAAACCTTAAAATATACTTACAAATACAGAAACACATGGCTTATAATTCATTGTGATCACTTCCTACCTTTGATCTTTTGTTTTACTTAACATTACTTGTGTGCATATGTGTGTATGTGAGAGTAAATAACTTAATCCTAATTGTCTGAAGATATACATATAGACATATAACAAAATGTATTGCTTATATAATGCCATAAATGAGCATAGTGTTTGTGTGTAAATTATATTTATATATAAATTTCCTACAGTATATATGGCCAATATAAATAAATTCTTGTCATGGTAGTGGTTTTTATCTATATATTTGCCTTATAAACTAGCAGGTAATAATTTAATTCAAAAGGTTCTTCCAAAAATGCAATTAATGTCTTTTGTTATAGTTTCCCTGGGTTTAATAATCCCTTCTTCCAGATTTATATTGGTTTCTGGAAAGTAATGCTTATTAGAGTGTTTTTCCAAATTGGCCACAATAATCCACTGAAATCTGCCAGCTGAATCATTGCTATGCTTGTGAAATTGCCAGGATCGCCTGACAGTTATTACTGGGCTAGAAGGGGAGGGGGAAAGGGAATGAAAGTTTCATAATATGTCACTGTTATTGATACTTTGGCTATGGGTCTTAGATTTGGATTGAAATGTTTACCGAATTCTATATGAAAGATGGAATGCCTGGTGGTAGATTGGCAGCACTGCTATAATGGAGACAAAATTCAGTAATTTCATTAGGCAACTGTACTTTATTCTGGGCGTATTTTAAACATATATATGTATGTGCTTGCATGTGTGTATATACGTACATGTAAGTATGTACATATATGTATGTAAGTGTGCATACTCCCTCTGCCCCCTTCCCCCAGCCTGGTTCTTGGAGAAAGGAAGGGTATATATATTCCCTGAACCAGGGTCATGCTTTGCATACAAAATCCCACCACCTGTGCAAAACATGTTACCAAGTCCCAGTTAAATCCATCACCTGCTGCCAGGCACGTTTAACACCTTAATGTGCTCATTCTCTTCTATGTACTGCAGATGAATGTAGGAGGCAGGGAGTAAGTCCAATATAGGTCCAATATATATCATTTTCTCCTGTACTTCTGAGATAACTGTAAGGAACTCATTTTGCAGCATCTGAATTAACCTTCCATGTGAACTGCTGCAGAACTGGACCCTAATCCTCATTTTGAGAGGGATTTACTTCCCTAGCAGTTGCTGGCAATGGGATGCTGGATCCTACTGACTTTCAGCCTGACTGAAAAGGTATATAAAAGAATAGCAGGGCTATGGCTTGCCAGGGCTGTGCCAGAGGGAGAAAGACAAAATGGCCTCTCCCCTTCTGAGCCCTGGCAGCACTGCTGGGACAGACCCCGTGTGCGGATGAGTGCTGCAGGCTCTGGGTGTCTGTGATAAATACTGTGTCCAACAGCCATCCCTGGTGAGACTTTGCTCGGGGCAGTGCCCACCCCTAGTGAGCATTTATGCATGGGATTCATATTCCGCTGGTGTAAATAAGCTTTTGTTAAAATAATCCATCTGACTAATGGGCAGGATGGGAGGTGTAAGAAAGAGTAGCATGCTGCTGCACAGGCAACTAGGCGCTACTGCATAAATATACATAGACACGTTTACGTGGAAAAAATGGCGTACACTGGGGGTGCAGGGCTGTCATTGCCCTGCTCAGGTGTAGCAAATCCAAAGTCTTCATGATACAAGGCATAAAAGCCATTCTGGTTTGGATTTTTCCATTTGTGTTGTTGCAGCTACAGCAGCTTTATTATGAAGGTTTTGCCTTTTTTTTTGTAGATTATGAGCTGAGATAGTGGATGCCCACTTCAGTACAGCCAGAAAAATAAGATTCTGAAATATTCGTTCATTCCACAATATGTGGTTAAAATTATTTCCATCTCAGCAAACGTTGATGTGCAAAATGATGCTTTAAAGCAATAAACTTCCCCTGAATTTTTCTTGTGATGAAGGTAAATTTCCCTTAAGTACAAGCCCGTGCAAAAGGCACATTGCTTTGGAAGAATCTTTCTGATCGTTTCTGTCCAGTGGCATTGCGTATGGGGTCAGCTCGAGTGCTTTACAGTTTGAGGGAGCAGCCACACAGACGTGCTTCCCCCTTACATACGTTGTGATCTGTCTGTGGCAAGCCGAAGTGACAGGCAACACGTGAAGAATCAGCAGTGCTGTTTACATTTGAACACCAAATACTGAAGCTAGCGCAAGCCAACTGGACTGCAGAAACAGTCGTCTTCAATTTTTATAGCCTTATAATTTGCAAGACAATTTTTATTACTCTGATTGGAACAGAGATGATGTTTGTAATGCCTGTTTATGCCATTTCAAACTCGAACATAAATCTCATTTTTTAAGGGGATTTTGTGGTTTTCTTGGCTTTATGGATTTTTTTTTATCCTTCTTTTATGCATTCTGCTAAATTAAACCAAAATAAACCCAAGGAAAAAAGTGATTCTTTAAAACAAATTTATTATTTTATCCCTTCTTTGGACAGGAATTTTCATCGGAAGACAAGGATAGAACATTCTATTCAGCCTTCGCCTGCTGATTTACGCTGCCGTCGTTATAAAAGCCATAATGATGTCCAATAACTAGTAACAGGAACTGTAAGGAAAAGCTTTGTAATACAATACCGCTCCCCTTTTTCTCCAACAGCTTTGTTGGTGGTCCAGACGTAATTCCAAAATGTGTTAGATGGTTCTCGAAGAGAAGCGTGCAGCTTCTTTTGTTTTAAGAGAAGTCCAGGCCTAAGATGGCATCATGTAGGCTTCTGCCATGGCTCTGAGGTGCAGTGGGCTTACAGCAGAAAGGTGCAGATTAAGAAATTATAGCCATTCTTTTTCTACAAAGCAGACCTTGGATTCTGGTGGGGTAGCTTATAGGGGATGCTTCTGACCCTACTATGGGATTTTGCCTTCAGTGTTAGGGATAACATTTAAGATTAGAGAGTGTATACATAGCAGTATGTGCCTGCAAGTCTGATTAATTGCTAAAGAAAACCAAAGATATTTGATAAACCCATCAGTGGTTTACTGTGAATATGAGTTGATGCCAGCAGTTTTGTTCGACATGTGTAAGTACTTTTAAAAGGTAGCAAGTGCTATCCAGCTGCATATCTGATGTTAAATTATGAGTTTGTTATTGCAAGGTAGTAAGAATCAGTTATCACTTGAAATTGAACTTGACAGTATCATTCAAAAGGTCCCATTCTGAGTATTGCTGTGATAGTAGAGCATAGTGGCATCAAAGAATAAGCCTTTGCCAGCAGCTGCCACAGAGCAGCAGGTGAGATGTGACTGCTTTTTCCTATGTTTATACACAGAAAATGACTGTGGTAACCCCATGGTATCTGCTAGCAAGTACTGACTTGTTAATGTTTCCCAATATAAGTGGTTGATGTTTTATCAGCATTACCAAAGCTGCTTTTTTTTAAAAATGTTTTTTAATCCCATGATTTTCAGCTGTTCATTATTATGGCAGTATGTTGTTTATGGAGGTTATTTCCATATGGGTAGCCAGAGTTTTATGTTGTATGAGGGAAAGTCGGTTGTTTCGCCTATATAAGAGTGTGTGTATAGTACTTGGGGTTGGTTTTTTTTTCAGACTAAGATTTCTCCCACTGCAAAAAGGGATGTTGGCATACAGACTTGACCACAAGTGAGCTGCACTTGTTAAATGTTTAGATGAACAAATGACACTTGCAATAAAAAAAAAAAATCTTCTTACATGGAAAATTAAGGCAAAAATGTTTATGCAAAAAAAGTCTTTTGTCCCTGGCTCCCTATTCTAAATACCTCTATCAAAGTCTTTGACTGCTTTGGTGCAAGTGAGATCAGAATCTAGCCCCTTCGTGGCTGATATCCTTTCATTGACTAGACAATGCAAAAGACACATGCAGCATCAAGTTGTTTTAGCAACTAATATTTGACAATTTTAAAAAGTTTTCTTTTAGGCTGGGTTTTATGTAAAGCTGTTTACATTAAAGTGACATCCAATTAAAGTGTATCATGTAACCCACATCACAGTTCAGCACACATTTTCTGTTTTAACTGACATATGGCCCCATTTATGAAAATAAAAATCATCATGTTTTGATGATATGTTCACATAATTTATGTGGAAAAGCAGGGGGAGAGAACCAGAGAGAGGGAATGCTTTTACTGTGTAAAGCTATTATCTTCTGTGATTCATTAAAGTCTTTTAACCCATATGCACGGGCAAATCCCTCCTCTCTCAATTCCTGCCCAGGCCCTCCTCACCCCACCCTCATTGTCCATGCTGGACAAAGGGACTTAATATCTTTTATGGGCAGAGACAGTAGATAGAAACACTTTGTACAGTATCATCCCATACCATAGGCCCTTTTCCAGTAAGGGATTCTTTAGTGTACTGTAGAGGAGATAAATTAGTTAACCTAAAAACAAGTCTATGGACAGCAGAGCTAATTAAGCCCATTTTCCTTTGCTTGTCTCGGGGCTGAGTGCCTGTGAGGATTCTCTGATGGCTGGGAAAAAACAGTCTCCTATTGAGGTCTTTTCTTCAGTCTCTCCCCTACTCAGATGGCAATGTTCATAAAAACTAGTAGGAGCTTAATATCTTTGCAACCAGCAATCCTCTGTCAGATTTGTCTGGAATTTTCTCTCTATACAGAAAAGGCTTTCTCTCTTGCACACCTAAGTGTTTCAGGAAAGGCAGGTTGCTTTCATTAGGGTAACCTATTGGTAAGGAAAAATGGTTCTTTTTATAAAGTGGCCATGAATCAGAGACATGTCAGCACACACTTGGGTATCTCAAGCCATCTACAGCCAAAGCTGGAGGTTTGGTATTTCTGTCTGCGCTCTGACCCTCACTGACACTGACTCTCTGCAAAAAGAATAAGGCTCTAAGCTGATTTTAATCTACTTAAGGCAGGACCATGGCAAAGCATTATTTAAACCTGTATCTTTGCATTTTTCCCTTTAAACAATTGCTTTTAACCCCTCAGGCCTTAAATTTTTTTATGTAGCAGCACATCAGTGGAAGAAAAGGAAGGCTCTGCTAGCCAACAAAATCACCATCTGCAGAGGAATCAGCCAGTAAGTGTGCAGTGAAACCAAATTAATTCCTGGCTTTCCCACATATATTGGAAGGTAGAATTTACTTTAAAATGTAAGCAACATAACTACAGTGAATCCTTTGTTTATCCACTGTTTTGGGACCAAACATTGGGGATTATTGTTTAAATGGTAACTGTTGCACATCAGAGTGCAAGACATGTTGATGGTAGTTGGATTGTATAAATGAGTACGCCATCTTCTGCTTGCCAAGGTAAACTAGGCTGTACACCTGGAGACTGGTTATTTATAGCATGAGACTGACAAATTAAACCTTTAGCCTGTACAGTTTTGGTCAGTAGATGTTTGGCCATTGTCACAGGTAGCAATTGAGTCATGTCCTCTGTGAGTGGACTCTTTAAGGTATACTCAAAAAGCTCCAAAGAGACATCACCCAGACATTAAATGTGGACTATCCTGTTTCTTAGTACATGTGACTGTGAAGCGTCACCAACATTTCTTCACTTGTTGGAGCAGGAACAGAGCCTTGTCAGTTGTAAGGTATTATACTGTAATCACCCTCCATTTTCTGCTCTCTAATGACTTTTTAGAGTCGTCATTCTTGACATAAGTTAATGCAAAAAGGAAAAAAAACCACTTCCTCATTTGCCTCTAACAATGGAAAAACCTAATAAACTTACCATTTACCATCTAAAGTCCAGTGGGATCTAAACTGCTGATGATAATACTAAATCCTGAGAAATGTAAAAGTTCCAATCGAATATGGCAACCTCTGGCAGAACCTTCTTTTTCTAATGAAGTATGTGCATTATGTATAGTTGGATGGTGATCCTAATCAGGGTACTGAGATCTGCACTCTGGTTTTGATCATTATTACCAAGATTAAATAGGCATAGAGCCAAGATGTTGCAGTGTAATAACCTAGGAGTTGAGGAGGAGGGAGGAGAGGGTGAGGGATTATTTATTGGTTGGATAAACGGGGTTAGCAGTTATTGAATGTAACAGAGACTTATTTTCCTGAAGTCAATGACCATTTAAACAATGGGGCTTATGAATGAAGAATGTCTGTCAATTTAAAAAGTAGAAACAGTATCATAAGTGAAGGAGAAGGCCAAAATCAGGCCCTCTGACCCTGAATTAGCTTTCAGATTTCTAAAATACAGTTGAGTAGAATTGCAGACTCTTGGATAGCAAATGTATGTCCACTAGTAATCAGCTTTTTGTAATTATGTTTTATGGCAGGCTTGCAGAGAGTTAACCTTAACACTTAGCAGACCACAGATGGAAACCCCCAGTCTTTTTCTTTCTTAGATGCCTGTAGGTTTGTGCATAGGAGTTATTCAGCAGTAGGCAAAAGAATTATTTTCCAGCTTTTAAGAACACAGAAATCCATTACATATGCTCATAAGCTTCACTTTCACCAAGATCATTAAATAGAAATAGAAATTCCCTCCTCAGTGCAGAATTGTGCTGTTTCCCATCAACTCATCACCTCAGAGAGGCATTCAGGTTCCCTGAGTAGGTAGAGTAAAGCTGGAATTGTGACGTCTGCTTCTGTTCTGTAATTTGATTCCTAGAGTTTTGGCAGTTTCTTTAAGGAAAATAATTTTACAGGGTTGGGGTTTTTTGGCTTTTTTGTTTTGTTTTGTTTTTAATTAAAAAAGTCTGAAGCTTTCATCAGAGAAATTTCTGTATCCATCCAAAGGAGAAAAAAAGCCCGCAAAACTACCCTAAAAAATTGTTGTAATAAAAATTAAGGAACAGTTAGAAGGAACAGAGGTTAATCTTCTTAAGATTCTGGCTTACTCTGATGTAGAAGTTAACAAAAGCTAATGGGAATGTCATGTGTTACTTGGGGATAGTCTAAAACATGAGCATACAACGTGCACATGGGAAATCTAATAGTTGGCTTTAAAGCACTCTTAGCAGACTGTTTCACTTTGTTTCGAAAGCAGAGTTAGTGGTCAGTGCTCTCAGGATATCCTGCGCGACAGAGGGACTCTTCTAAGTTCCTGCTATTTCTCTTCTCCTTTCTGTGCAGGGTTGCTCACTGACTTCACCTGACCCAGTCTTGAAGCAATTCTTTTAATAATTTAATTGGAACCTAGCCTCACTGCTGTGCTCAGGTGGCCAGTAGGAAAATGAAAGTGTTTATTTTGACTGGGAAGACATTGTAATTTCTGTGCCCTCAAAAAACTGTTCAGAAACAACCAGTGAATCAAGTGTCAGAGAGAGCTAAGGATAGAGAGGACAGAGTTTTACATGAAAACAAAGTATTTCAAGTTGTCTGAAATACACAGTCAGCTTGAGTCAAGAGAGAAATGGTGTCTAAGGAAGAAGACTTTGATTTTTTTCAGAGGTGCAAAGCACTCAGCACCTTTAAAAACACTACTTTTAAAGGTGTTTAAATAAGGATTTAGGTGAAGAATTTGGCCTAGTTTCAGTTGAAATTAATGATTCACTGCAAGCAATGTTAAACAGAAACATCAGGATTTTCAGAGTAGCAGAACAAAAATAAAAACATAAAATGCAGTTACGTGGAAGTTTCGAAAAATGCATTGCAGATGAAGTTTGGATGGTGCAGTCTGTGGCTGTCTAAGCATGTTTTTTAGTACAACAAATTCTGCTCTGTGTAGAAAGGTTATTTGCCAGGTATATAAATCTTTCCTCTGCTGCTGAGAGGAGAGCTTCTCAGAGAGCATTTCCAGCTGTCTATCTGATGTAAGGTGGCTACAGATTACCTTCCAATGAGGTTTGAACTACTATGCTTGCCTCCCATTTCTATGTGCCCAGTCCATCCTGGGTTTCTGGGGGTTGTGAAGAGTACATGTTGTGCTCAGCTTCATAAGAATGTGTTCTTGCTTGAAGTTGGTGAAATCTGTAGTGGAGGCTGTGATTAAGAGCTAAAGTTATTCAGAAAAGGATGAGTCATGCCCTCCCGTCTATGCTACATGTCCACATCGGACTTTGTCCCCTTTCTCTCTTACTTTACAATCACACACTAATGATTTGGTCTAAGGCTTCTGCCGTACCTGCCCTGTTAAAAGTTTCCAGTTGGCATTTTACTCCAGGTCTCAAAGGACTTGTTTCCTGTTCCAGAACAATTCTCAGTTCTTCTGGTCAACGGGAAACACCTGCCAACCTGAAACTGAGGAGAGGAGCTCCACAAGGGAGCTTTTCCCACACTGTACTTCAGCCAGTCATTCTGGGAGAGACAAGGTATTGTCATGGTATCTTCAGTTGTCAGGAGGATCCTAAAAGGCTGATTTTGAATATTAAAGGCTTGAGCCTGAACAAGGTCGTCAAATCAATACGGAGAAACTCATCTTTGATCTCTCTGCCTGGCAGTGCAGTTTGATTTTTGTCCGTCATTCACCTCTGACCATCCTAGACAGATAGGTTTTGGATGAAGCTGTGCTACTGTTCGGTGGTAGCAAGAAAGCTACAAGCCAGTGTCCAATGTTCCTGGAGCACTACGTTTTTAATCATACATTTTGAGTCATCTATGCTCCAAGACTGAACCTGGGTTAACCCTGGATGGAGAAGATTGTGATTGAACTTGTGACAGAAATAATTTTCAGGTCCTGCATTAACAAATAGGTACAAGCCAAGTGAAGCTTGCAGTGTTCTGCTCCCATGCAGACAGGTCTTGTTTGTCAGAGGCATTCACAGTTGTGATTTGAGGTTAGTGAATTTATGGGAAAGGAATTAAGGTGGTCATAAAACAGGACTTAACCGTACTTACTCATCTGCAACAGTGCAAGCATACTGCTTCTTTTTTTTCTTCTGGAATCAAGTTCAGTGAACTCACTTTAATAACCTGGCCAGGATGAAAGGTTAAATACATATACCCTGCAGAGCTGCTGAACTCCAAGACCTTGGGGACTTTTTCAGCCTAGATGGGATCCATAGGCTATCCGAGTCTATTAAAGACCTCTTCTGCTCCAACTGGCTGTTAAGGCACCAAAATTACCAGGTAACCTGGTGAAATGTACCACAACCATTCCCTGAAGAAGAAGAGGTGGAAACATGCTGAATAGATTAGAAGGCTTGTCTGACAGTGAGTCCTTGCTGAATGTTATATCACAAAGTGAATACAGCTTTTAAATCTGGAACACATGGCCTCTGTCTTGATGCTATGCAGGCTGACATTTGAACAGCATCACCATGGCTGAGTCTACATTACATTTTTTTTTTAATAAATATATATATATATATATATAAAATGTAGAAAATCAAAAGGAAAAATCAAAAGGATTTCCAGAGATTTGTAGTACATTATTGTCTTCACAACAGACTTTAAAAATAGGCATGAATTTCCTTTCAGTGGGGAGAGAATGAAAGATAGACTGCAGACTTGGCATTGTTGATCTTCCTGGGCCACATCACATGTTCTACGAGGCCCGTTTTTTTAAGTTGCCACTTTTTCATGCCTTTTAACGCACAAGGCTTTTCACTCCATCCATCATTGATATAAGCAGCATATCTTTAAGGCCATGGTGAACAACCAGTGTGTTAACATCCTTACCTGAATAATGAACCACCTTCCCTGCGCCTTGGCTGCAGGATTGGGGGATACAGCCTGGCCCCCATGTGCTCAGCAGGCAGATCCCATGAGGATCATAGCTTCTGTTGAATGTTGTCCGCTCCCATGGACTCTGATAGGAAGTTGAGGCTTTTGGCACTTTCTGTCAGGCCAGCAGAGTTCATGAAGGATCATATCCAATGAGCATACTGATTTCCGTTGGTGTTTGTCACCCAGCTCCCTGCTCACTGGTGAGTGCCATCTCTGCTGCCACAGGTGCGGTAAGAGTGGATCAAGGCATGCGGAGGAAAAGCTGTTTGGAAAAAACAATTTTAAAAATAGCCTTGCATAACAGCTCTGGATTCAGGACCTTAACAACTTCATAAAAGCTTGTTGCTGGTGTTGTAAAACTCTAATACACAAGTTCGTTCCACATAAGAACACGGCTGTAAGTTTTTAGCTCCAGATGCCAAAGAGTGAGCCCAGCCTGTTTAAAATGTGTTAAGCTGCAACATGCTACATAAGTTAAGACCAGCTTTCTACTTTTTACCTTTTCTGATTGGGGCTGTGCCAGTGCCCGTCACTTACATACCCCTTTACCTTGATTCACTGTAGGAGATGAGGCTGCCAAGCCAGATATTTACCTTGGGAACACACATTCTTATCCTGTAACATTTCATCAGCCACAGCTAAAGAAAAGATTTATGGACTTTGTAACACTAAGATTATTTAAGTCACTTGTTAGCCAAAAATAATGTAAAGACATACAGTGCTTGTTTCAAAAAAGTTTGTAATTAGGAGCCCATACTTTGCTCTGATTTACAATGTAAGCTTGGTATCCAATTAGCAATAATAGTGTTCTTTTAACTAAAACACATATCCTTCCAAAATTATGCAGACTTTCCAATTACTGTGCTATGATGAAATTATAGCTAGAGACTCATAAAGTTGTGCATAGTTTATAAATGCAATATATTCTTAACTACCTTGCCGTACAGTATATACTAGCAGGGCTCATATGTTCTCTGTGTTATGGAGGCTTGTTAAAAAGCACGTATAAGATTATTGAAAAAGTATGTCAAATAATATTTATGTACTTACTACCATTGTGATAGGCTGTTACTGTTCATTCTGATTAACGCTTCTGGTCAGATACAGCATGATCGTGTGACTCAATCTCTAAAATTCAAGAAACGGTTTAGAAACTTCTCTTCAAAGCACCTGGAAATTTAAACCCTTGAGGGTTACTATTTGATTTCTTTTTTACCTTGTCATTATGATATCCCCTTTATTTTGCATAAAATGAGAAAAGCTTTTGCTCATTTTTAAAAGCAAATTTCTATAAAGATGAATTGCAGTGCCTCACCAGCTTGTATCCAGCACCTTCCTCTTGCTTTTCTTGTAGCCAAAGACAGAGCCCCAGCCATTTTCACTGATGGGAGCAGACTGATAATCAGAAATTATTACATGTTGTCATACAGTTAAAATCAACACTTAAGAGAACAGGCTTCCAAAGTGCAGAACAACCTTTAATTGCTGTCTGGCCAGCAGAGAGCCAGGGAGAGGTCAGAGGGGAGCTTCTTACTCTGCTCATAGCCATTCCTTTCCAGCCGTGATGTTCTGGCACTTTTGCAGAGAGTTATTGATGAGAAAACCGTGTCTTTTACAGGAATGGGTGAATGACTAAGGCCTGTTCAACACTGTGAAAGTGTTGGTAACACTTAATAAGATGACTAAGCAGACTGCTCTAGGGCTTTTGTATTTATTTATTATTATTATTTATTACTCAGAGTTTGCTGAGGACTGTTAGTCCCAGAAGGAAACTCCCATTCAGCTTGCAGAAAAATGCTGGGGAAAGTGGCACAGATGAAGAGACTAACAAACAGGAGAGGGTGTGCGTTGTATTTATATGTGAGAAGTATGACCTGTATGTGTATTAGCTTGCATTATTAGATTAATTCGCGTTTGCTATTCCTGTTCATTAAAAATTATTTCAACTTTGCCAAAACCTTGTGAGCTCTTTGAGGTGAGAGTGGACAAGGAGAGGATTCAGTGGGGATGACTCAGGCTGTTGTCATCCTCAGTCATCCTGTGACCTGTCCTGTCTCACCCTCCTCTTCCCAGCCTCTTAGCAGGGCCTGGTGTGGGACATGCTCTGTGTCAGATCTTGGGGAAGAGGCATTTAGCCCTGGGGGATGGAAAAGAAAAAACGGATTGTTAGGTGGTGACAATGCCTAGCCCTTTATGATACCTTCCCCACCCCCAAAGAAAGGAGGAAGAACAGGCTATCCTGTCACCACCGTAGTGAAAGCCCCTGCCTTGGGGCAGCTACATGGCTTTACAGTGTAATATGTAATAAGAGATTAGAATTAAAAGAAAAACTGACTAACTTCTGAATCTCCTGAGAGCTTGCTCTTTCTCTAAGTCTGTCCTTATTTTTAACAATTCTTCTAACCTAATAAACGAGGCATCTTCTTTAGTGTGACTCATTTAGGGGGACAGTTTGGGTTCTTCAAGTTTTGAGGCTATTTTAATTTCTCAGGCTATTCATTGTCTGCATTTGCTTTGTTTCGTTTGGTTTGGTTTGGTTTTCCTTCAAGCTCTCAGTTCTATATAACATAAAAATACTCAGAGCTGTATAAATTATGGCCCAAGATGCCTCAGGGGACTTGGTAGTGAGTTACAGCACTGTGTCTGCATACAGTGTCTCAGCTGCTCCGATTTACTGGTCCAAGTGGAAGGAGGCTGAGAATCATAACAGCTTCAGGAGAGCTTGGTGGCTGATGGCAATCGGTGCGTTCAGTCAATAAATCTGACCTCTATAGGCAGGGATTCATGCTGCCAGACTGCTCTGGCACACCGACTTGAGGTGTAGGGCTGATGGACATGGAAAACTTGATTGCAGCATTTCAGAGTAACCTTAAGAATTGTCTGGGGTTTTGGCCCTGTTCCAAAGGCTCGCCTTGGCCCTGGGGCAGCTGCCTCCAGAACCATCCTGTGAAATTTCTGGAATTGGCAGCCAAAGTCTCAGTTGTTCCCAGTGCCACCCACTGCTCAGCCCCCTCCCTGACCACCCTGGAATTTGTCTCTGACTCTGTCTGCAGGTTTGGCTCTACCAAAAAGAGGGACTAAATTGAGAAGAACATGCTTGGGTCATGTCTGCTCTACTGTCAGCTGGCCTCATCTTGCCAGTTTAAGTTCTCCGGTATACTAGAACCAGAACAGTGTAAGCAGGGTGGAGGAGAGGCAGAATATTAAGTACCAGGGGAGCAGTCAGGACAGGGCAAAGGCATATTTAGGGTAGGTGGGGTTCAGCCTCCACAATGATAGACGTCCAACAGCTGTGGAAAATGATAACAAATGGATAAAAGAAAGATTTATGGCAGGATGGTGTGTGCAAACTGGGGCATCAGAACTGCACTGGTTCCCATTCAACTATCTGTTGAAAACCTCAGCAAAACAAGAGAGCCCCTTGCTTCAAAGAGCTTATGTCAGCTGAGGAGCCGTGCTTCATGGCCTGTATCTGGAGAACCTGCGAAGGCTTAGAAAACACGCTAGCAGCTGGTAACGTGTCTGTAGCTAACAGTATGGAAGCACTTTTATATTCGTGTGTTGCAAATATTTACGCATTAAGTCATTGCAATTAGGAATAATTAGAGTGGAATGTACCTTGTATTCACGGAGCCAGGAACTAGACCCATGTCATAAACGCTGAGTTTATTTCTGTTCAGACTCGACGGGGTGGGACGCAGAGTCTTCAGTGCCTTCCCATGGCTGTGCCCAGCGCTGGCGCACAGTACTGTGGTACAGGTGGTGGTGAGAAACCATGTTGGGGGTTTAAAGCATGAATGCAGGTTTGGGTCTTGAGCTATGCAGTGTGACCCCTCTCCAAGGCTATTTAATTGGTATTTAATTTTTTTATATTACTGGGTAATTCGTGGAGTAATATCAAATATTCCTTACCAGCTACCCAGGAGCAAGATTTGTCTTCTCACGGGAATACATAGTAAGAAGCCTTTCTGCCAATACTGTTCCTCCCAGCCTTCCTAGAAGAACTGTTACAAATAAACGTTAGTCTTTGTTAAGAATAAAAGTTTCTCATTGGTAAGTGGAGGGCATTTATCTACCGGCTAGCAAAGGGCCCAGAGAATTAAGAGTAACGACTTCCAGACCAGCTTTGCTAGTGAGATTATAGATGGCCACGAGTAAGGCACTTAAACTGTTCTGTTGTGGGAAACATATCCTCGATACCTATTTAGTATCTTTTGAAATTGGATTGCAATGTGAGTAGGAGATGCCATTTAAGGCAAATCCAATTTGTAGAAGCTATTGACGTTTCTAGCAGCCAGGAGTAATCATGGGCTTCTTTTGCTTTGCCTGTACCACAGCTGTATTGTTATTTCATAGCGTTGTGAGGCAACATTATTCATAATTGTTCATAAATGTGGTGATTAAAAATGACAGAGCACATAAACTGCTTTTTAGTACTTTGTATTTATACCAAGCTATTTATTAATTATGTAACTTCCCAACATATTATTACTTCACCTTAATTGGTGTCTGACAGTGTGTTAATCAGTCCTCTGCCACACCACTTTAGTGCTTCCTTTAATTGCCATTGGCTTTCTACCATGTTTGCTATTAGCATGTGCGTGGCGATCTCTTTGGTTTTGGGGCCCAGGATGTTGAGTAGGTTGACATGATGTGTTTTGTGGACAGTCTCAGCATTTGTGGGAAGGTCCGTGCCGGTACAGCAATTGTGAAGATCACCAAACAGGGTGAGAAGTAGAGACATGTCATATCCTCATCTGCACCAGAACTGACTCAGCAGCTCTGCAAATACTAAACTAGATCAGCCTAACCCACGCCTGTGGAAGCTCTGTATTACCTCGCTTGCTGGAGGAATGATGGCCTGGGGCTGTGCAGCTGTGCCTAAAGGGTGACATTTAGCAACAGGATAATCAAAATCAACTGTGCCTTAATACTGTAAAGTACTTTTCTGGCTTGAGGAACATATTGCCAACTCTTCTTAATATTAGGTGTGTTTTGAAGTTGGACAGTGATGTGAGTAGGCTGTGTCGTTTTAAAGTGAATCCAGTCTTTAGAGATAGTTGAAATCTCCAGCTACCATGAAATATGTTGTCACTTCAATTACAGTTGCAAGTACCTCTCTCTTATTTGTTTCCTGTAATATCAGACAGACTAGGTAAATATATATCTTTTTTAATGAAGCACAATATAGTTTTAAATGGTTTATATCAAGTTGTTTCCAGTTTGTTATAAACTCCTGATTTCTAAATATCCCATTATTTGTTCCATATGTTTCACTGAAGTCATTGTTACCAGTACAGCAGAAAATACGTAAATAATCTGGTAATTTAACATAAGTTTGTGATTTTTCTTAAGTTACTGTCAATCAAATATCATTAGTATAAACTGAAATCAAAGCAGAGCCAAAATCTGTAATTAAATCATGGAGGATGTAGTGAGACAATGAGAAAAGGAGGAGTGCTCTTGTAGGCTGTACTGCATACGACTGTCATTGTGTTCGTTAGCTGAGAGACCACAGAAGTCTTGAAGGAGGTAGTTATTCATGACAGTGACTATGCTTTTGTCAAACAGGTTTCAAAGTGCAGTCATGACAGTTAGTATTAATACATTAATTGTGTTTGGTTTTCACTTAAGCTAGATATTCCATGCTATATGAGGGAATAAAACCAGCTCATTGTCCTGACATAATAAGAAAACTAAAAAAAGTTTGTGGCAGATGCTCCCAACTTGCTGATGAACCTGATGAGAACAGGGTGATGTAGAAAGTCTCTGTTCTGTGAAACAGGAGGTCACAGGATGGAGCTGGCAAAAGAGTCAAGTAATGCTTCATGAAAAACTTCAGCATTTCCTGACCAAAAATGTCCTGATTGCCCAATGCAAAATACAGCTTTTTTCATTTTGTTTCCCTTCAGTCCCTTTTCAGTAATGAAAGAAGGAAAAGGAGAAGGACCAGATTCTAAGAAGAAAAATATGGAAGAGGAAAATGGGCAGGGAAAACAGCATGGAATACTTAAAAGTTTGTGGAAATCCTTTTAGAAACGTTTAGAAAAATCTAAAATATATGAACATTTTCAGATTCAGGAAAACGTCACTTTAAATCAGAGATGGAAAAAGAAAAAGCAGACCACTCCCGGTCCTAAAAATCTCAGTTCTCACAATGAATGCAAGATATCACAGAGAAGAATTATTTATGTGGCCAGCGTTCCTTTTTTTTCCATTAGATAGTTTTTTTTCAGAATTTGAAGGTGTCTTAGTTAATCGTGCATAGCTTTGTCTGACGTATTTTCCACCGATCTCTGTGTCAATACATCAACTAATAAACCACATGGTACTTCTGAGTCAGATAAGCAGTTCCAGCTGCCTTTAAACCTGCACATTTTCTCCTCATCAACATGTGTTGTTGCCCTTGCATCCATCTTTGATTTTGATCGATTTAGAGGTGTGTTTTCAGACGTGCTATGTAAGTAGCGATTATCCTAATGAAGTCAGTTGCATTACTTTCGGTCTGTGGCTAGGAACCCAAGTTTCCCTTTCCCAGTTTTCGGGGGAAATTTGTGATGATAAGGTTCTCCATTCAACTCAGGTGAAAATCCTATTGGGCAAATTTAGCATATTCCCGTTATAGCTTTTATATTGACAAGTTCATGAAACAGCCAATTTAACTACATACTGAACACTTACCTGTTATTTGGTTATTCTCTGTTATGCTTTTCTTCTTTCTGGAATTCTCTTTCTATTCTGAATCTCCACTTTTGTTCATAGACTCTTGCTCTGAAAATGCTAGTCCAAAATTAGCCCCATAGGCAGTCCCTGGTGAAATAGATGTACATGAAAATTGAAGTGCATGGAATAGAAGTACATTTCCTCTGCCAAGGTAGAAGGTGAGAGGCCAACAGTAGGCTTTAGCTTCACAGGGTAAACCACAGATCTGAGAGGGAGATGTTCCCTAAGGGTAAGCCACAGAAATCAGTGTGGAGCAGGGTGCATGACACAACAGATAACGCATTGCGTTTCAGTGCCAAGAGCAGTGTTCAGCAATGGAGATGGAAGATACAGCCATTTTAGAGACGACTGCTGATTTCACAGTCACTTTGGGAAGCCATATCGATGTTGAAGAGGAGGAAGAGATGAAGCTAGACTTCACCAGGCAAGAACAAGCAGCATATGTTAGGGCTGCTGCAGTGATGGCTCTTCCAGTGTTTCTGTTGTAAGCTCCTTTTTTCAGGGGTTTATAACTTGCTCATAAAAATTTACTGCAAGCTATAATTTGGCACACAGGGTTCCAGCCTGAGAGCATACTGCTTTTCTTATTTAAACTACATTTGGTTTATTGACAGGCCTGTTTTCAGATTGCAAGAGAGTGACGAGTGAAATAGAAATCTAATTGTTTCAGAAACTTTTTTTTCCTTTTTTAATACTCTCTAGCCCCAAAACAGCTTTAAACATCTACTGGTGCCTTTGAGTATTACAAAGACTTAAAACTAGTTAAGAAATTCATGTTTAAATAGTGGCTACTGTGCATATTGAGTAATTATACTTAAAGCATATAGCGTCTTTCAGCCTGAATAATCCCAGTGCAGCTTTCCAGCTTTCTAGATACAGAAACATAGCTGAAACAGAGATATCAAGCAGGATAAAGTGAAGCAGTTAATATAGACTTATACAGCAGGACTGATTGCGATTTGGGCCAGGCCATTCAATTTAATGCATCTGCTCTTGCAAAAGACACCAGAGATGTCGTGGATCAGATTTTCAGGTACTGCCTTTCTCTTATGGAGAATACAGGTAGGAATGAAAGCAATTTTACAGTAACAGTTTAAGCCATTTCTGTATTAAAGCTTCTGATTTGAAAGCTCAGTCATGGATACACGGTTTACTGACTGTTCAGAGCTAGTGCTACAGGCAAGGAATTCAGGCTTTGCAGATCCCAATTGTGGTGTTTGAGTGCCTGTGAACACTGGGAGGCTGATTCTGATCTGTTAGCCAAGCTGCTCTTCAGCCCCTGCCTGCCTGCCAACATCCTGCCCTTCCCTGTCACCCTTCTGCTCACAGGCTGACATCCCTTGCACAGTTCTTAACCAGGACTTTCAAATACCATGGAAGAAATGTTGAAATTGCAAAGCAAAGCACTCAGAAATTGAAAAAGATCTTTGTGCAAGCTCTATCCCGTGCTTCTATGCGTGTGTAATTCTGTGGGTTGGAATTGCATGCACTGAACTTTTGGATTCTCGTTTTATGGTGAAAATATCACAGAAAATACCTCTATTTATTCTGTGCAAACCAGTTCACATTTTTAAACCAGCTTTACTTAATCCTATGAAGTAAAAACGTGCTAAATATGTGTCCAGGTTTGCAGATGATCCTTGCTAATGTTTGAGAACTTCGGCCTGAGCAGGTTGATGTTGCACATACAGAAGAATACTTCTCTGCCATGTCTGAGCACACCTTTTGGATCTAAGCACGAGAAAGTGTTTTGGGGTGGTTAGTTTGTTTTTCAGTATCTAAGCCAATGTGAAGCAGTACCTTTCTTGACAAAATAAACTTCTGAAAGCATATTTGGAATGCTTTTGTAATATCTTGCGTCCACATTGTGGTAATGTCAAGGAGGAGGGAAGATTGGCATTTTATGAATACAACTGCTGGGACCTCCTAGGCATTTCACTGGACCTGTTGAAAAGCTGATTGTATCTTTACCTGTCATAATGGAGATACTGGGCTCAGGCTCACTAGAAACTCCTATTTCAGACTTGAATTCTTTGTGTGGAATGTCACAAAACTGAAGCGCTGTAGCAAGGTATCAGATCTAACTCTTCCTCCTTGTACCCAGGAAAATGAATTTTACAATCTCAAAAGGTGCTTTTACTATCACAGGGTATTTGTACTCTCATGAAGCTTAAAGCCATACTTCTTGTACCTCCCACCCTGACTGATCTCACCGTTTCGAGATTTGTCTTGGCTAATTCAGGATTCCTATTGCACCCTTGGGGATACAACTTTGAATACTTTTTTAAAGAAAAAGTTTGGCTATATAGGTACATACCAAAAAGACCAAGCAAAGGAATTTTTAGACTGTGTGTGGTCACTGTACTTCAGCAAATCAAGTGGACAAATTACTCTACTGCCATATCTGTTTCTCTTGGCAGAACGCTGACAGTCTTCTGGCATCCTACTGCAACTGTCCTCCACTGTTTGTGATCAGACTTCATTCTGCAGATTGTGTATGTGTGTGTAGGGATTCGCCATGCTAATTTGCATAGCTAACATTAGAGAGGCTCTTCTTGAAAGGTAATAAATTACAGATGCTGTAGTCTGTATAGATGTATTTGGGAATAATCAGCACATTGCAATTTCTTCCACTTGGGGACAGCTACTGCGGAAAGATTATATGGATTCAGCCCTTAGCACGGATGTGCTGGAGAGAAGATGAAAGTTGGTTACGATAAGTAATCTTGTCTCCTGAATGACAGGCACACGCCTTCCATACAGGGGGAGGCTTCTGGGATTTGGGGATTGTGGGATTTGGAGGGGCAGATTTAGGAAACTAGAACGTCAGTACCAGTCACAAGTGTGTGGGAGGTGGAGTAGCATGGAGTGTGTGGGGCACAGCAGAGTTGAAGAAGGGGAAAGGGACTCAGCAGGGAAAGAAGGAAAAGGACACCGTGAGGAGCAGCATGGCGGGAGAGAGGACAGGTATGGGTCCTGATAAGGCCCTGCTCTGCCTTCCCCAGCCTCCTGCATGACCTGGCCCTCCGGGGAAGGGGGCCTGAAACCCTGCTGGCACCAGGAGGCAGTGATGGGCTCCTGCTCTCTGGACCCTTCCTGCCCCAGCAGCCTGGTCCCCCCACGTCTCACAGCCTTGCTGCCTTCACACCTAGGGCCGGCAGGAGGCCAAGACACCATTTTCATGGAGGGGGCAACTGCTGAGAAGGGCAAATGTCCATGTTCCTTCTGTCAGCGCAAGAGGCCTGGAGAGCCAGCATGGGTGCTGGGTTGGTGCTGCTGCACAAGGGCATTTTGGGGCAGCACAGCTACTGAGGTGAGGGAGACATGGCACAGGCACATCAGCACAGTTTATTTGGTTTTGCCTGTCCTACTGAGGAATGTCTGTTCTTGCTTCTGTGACTGCTCTCATGAAAAATCAGAAACGTTCTCACAGACCGCACCATGCTCTGCACCATTTCTGTGCCACCTCCCAGCTCCTCTAGGCTTTTTGGGAGGAAGCTGCTCGAGGAGGGAGGGTCGAGCATCACTGGAGAGGCAGAGGAAAGCAGAGAAGTAAGACAGAATGGGCATTGTGCGGCTGGGGCTGTCATTGCCGAGGGGTTGAGGGAGTGTAGAGGGATAGTGAATGAGAGTGATGAGAAATTATTGTTTTAAAATCAAAGAAATTAAATGGCACACAATTCCGCTAACACAGAGTTGAGATTGCCCAGTGGCTAAACTTACGCTTTTGAGATTTAAGGCAGGAATTCTGGCGCCGATTATCCCTAGTTCACTCCTCTAAGATAACACAGGAGAGGACAGGGATGTGTAGAATTTACTTAGCCCTATTGATCTCTCTCTAGCCACAGGAGAGACTTAACTACAGATTGACATGGTACTCCCAGCTGTTTAACACTGCCCCCCCCCCCATTGTTTTATTAACAAAGAGAACAAAACTAGAAACTTGCCAGCCCAAAGTGCAGTTAACCTGGAGCTAATGTTACCTACTGACAACTTGTTTGTTCTCTTCTGGAATATCCAGTTCAGGGAAGCACAAGCATCTGGAAACCATGGAAGAAAGAGTTAATGTAAGCCAGAATGAGAAAATACATGGTTCACACAGACTCCAATGCAGCCTCAGCTGTCCCGCAGGAGCTGGCAAAAGCCACTGGGCATTGTCTGCCTTCCTTCTCACTGCCTTCACCACCCTAAGAATAGCTGACAAGCTGAGAAGGTCCGTTCCCACAGTCAAGGGAGGATGTTTGAAGTTACCTTTGCCAACCTCTCATCTTCTCCCCACCCAGTGCAGCAGTGGAAAGAAGGCTGCAGCTGCAGGTGTTCACAGGGCTTGCCTTATTTCAGTACTGAGCTGTGTGAGCTCAGTATATATCCTGGCGGCTTCTTACCCCGGATGGTCAGCAGGGGGGAAACATGTAGATGTTACCCTGCATATATAAACCAGCTGCTTAAAAGAGTCATTTGGGTATAGGCAAAGTGTTTGAGAAATTATGGTAAGGTGATAGGGTTCATTTTCATGCACAAACCTCAGCCTTTGTATATGTGACAAATATAGGTGACTTGTTCATTGTAGCTCATCTAACTTACATTTGCTCAAACAGAAAAGCACACATTCTGCACTGGTGCTGAGTGCAGCTTCCAGTAATATGGGCCATTGCATAGAGAGGGCAGAGATAGGATGGTTTTGCTGAGTACTTCTTTTCCGGTTTTCAGAGTATGAATTATGACCCTCTTTAATTTTTTTTTTTTCCTGTTGGCTTTTGGAAATTTGGCTTTGCTCTTTAGGTGATGCTGAGGAGAGAGCACTAAAAGATGTGGTCAGCAAATACTAGGTGCACACAGAATGCTGTTTATCTGCAAAGATTTATGTCTGGATAATCAGATATTCTCTCTCCCTGTGTTACTGTATGGAATTCTAAACATTATCAGGACACATTTTTTTTAAATTTAGCAGACATTTCTCATCTGCACCTACTAGAGGATGTGCAGATATATCTATATTATGTATTTTAAAATACATGCAGCTTTAAAGGCAAATGAACTGCTGGTTTCTGTCAAGCTGCCCTTGGCTTCCTAAGTGCTTAGTGCCTTTTTTTTTTTTTAATGGTTTACTTTTTTGTTTCTGTGCAGTTATGGAGGATTTAAGAAGGAAAATGCATTCAGTTGCATTGGCTCTAGCATAAAGGCCCTCATACAGATTATTGTAGGTATGAACTGAAGATTTACTGTCATTATTTCTTAGAAAACCTTTTTAAAAGTGCACATCAAAGTTTGTTCGTGAACACCTGTGTACCTGTGAAAATGTAAGCTCTTGAAAATTAATGGAAATTGTAATAGTAATAATCATTAATATTTGTGTAGAGTCTTTTATTTCAACAAGTCTGAGATTGCTTCACCAAGGCATAGGTCAAGCTGCTTGTCTGTGGAACACCATGTGCAGAGCATGGAGACTTCTGGCAGTTTAGGGTGGGACGAGAGAGATCACACAGAGCTAAGCAAGGATAAGAGCATTACAGCGGGTTGCGGTTTTACTGTATAAACAGTATTCACTTAAGAGATTGGGATGTGACTCTCGATGCTTTCAATTAGTGTCCTGCAACCTCAGCTGGGCTAGTCCATTGCTACTTCAAACATAGTTTCACAGTGCATGGGCTTTCAACAGCAAACATGGTTTAAAAAGTTCTCCCCTACTTCTTCATTCATGCACCAGGGTTTGACTGTTGTTGTCCCTTCTTTCCATTATTTGTGTTTATGGGATCCACAGTTTGAACTGAACACATCCTGATTAAAATTAATGTTTTCTATTTTTGACTCTGATAAAATCACTGGTCTGGTTCACAGCATGGCTCTGCAAACACTTGTCTTGGCTGAACTGAGGGCATGCAAAACAAAGCAGGAATGAGCAAAAAAGGGTAGAAAACAGTGGCAAGAATTCCTTAAGTCGGTGTTGGTACACCAAAGTGCCTGCTTCATGATACTGGACCCTGAGTTCAAGTAAGATGACACATGATGAACACACCTACAGTGGATTTTGGTCATACTTTGTATATGTGACAAATTTAAGTGGCTTTTGTTCAGTGCAGGTCATCCAAGTTACATTTGCTTTAATAGAAAACTACACATTCAGCACAAGTACTGACCGTGACTGCCAGTGTTATAGGACATCACAGAGAGAGGGCAAAGATAGGATGGCTTTGCTGTGTACTGAAGTAAGAACAGCAATATTTGATAAAATGCAATATTGTGTAACTAATGCTCTGAAGTTTACCCCTGTAGAAGTGAAATGGAAAGAGGCCTTTATTTAGTGCATCTTCTTGTTCCTTGAATTGTGATGGTTAAAATAAATTTTTGTATGCCACTAAATCTAGCAATCATAGAACAGTGTTGGGATGCGGCCACATATTTTGATGCTATCTCAAGTAACCAGCCTGATGTTCAATATCTAATTTAACAGGAATCTGAAGCCCTAGGAATGGTGGCCAGCCTGATACTTCTAACATACTAATTGATAAATCTTGCTTTACAGCTGCATCTGGGACCAGTCTTTGTATGTCCTTTATCTCTTTAATTCCTTTTGCACGGAACAAGACAAATTGGAAATGAAAAACACTGGCTTATTGTATTCATCTAAGGACATGCTAATTGAAAATGATTGCTTCATACTGGGCTGGATTCAAAAATATGTACATCTCTCTTTCTCTCTTTTACACATAAATCCATTAAATACTTGTGTTGAAACAGGAATTACTAGGTCAGAGGGAAGTGAGATAAGTAAACCAGAGACAGGCACTTAAGAGGTATCCATACAATGGGCCAAATTCCTGTGCCAGCTCCCAGATCCTTTGGCACAGATGTGAGTGCCAAAATCTACATTTTCATTAAAAGCAAAACAAAACAAAGTTTTGAGCTTTTAGACCCACAAAGATAATTTGGAAAACATGAACAAGAAAAGAATTTTTTAACAAAAAGAAAATCATAGATTTTCTTAAGCACATTTAAAGCTACTAAAACAGAAGTTTTAGGTTAATCTGGAAGAGGATTTGATGGAAGAATTGCTTGTACTCTCTTCAGCCAATTCAGTTTCTTTCTCAAATGAACTTGTTATGGTAAGGAGAAAGGGGACACATCATAAACCTTAATAAGGAGATTTTAAAAAATCTGATGATTTTTAATAATTATAAAATCATTATAAAAAATTTGGACTAAAATCTAAAGGGATTTTGTTCAGGTTCTACCACCTGAACACCTTAGTAGAAAGACATTCAAATTACTTAGGGTTTGGGTTTTTTTTGCAGGGAGGGGGTGGTGATACCAGATGAAATGTGTATCATGTATGTTGCATGCTGGTGGTGTCAATTTGAAGGATTAAAGTAAAATAAAAGACCAGTTAATATTATAAATGAACCAGTGTACTACATCACAGAGAGTATATGGCCCTTACGTTATAAGAGCACACACTTTTCCAGTTAGGAGTGCTGTGCGCACAGAGTATAAAGTCCCATACACAACAGTAGATCAAAGAATAGCAGTAACTGTATGTTTCAACTGAGAACTGTTTCTGACAGATTGCAGATGCATAGCAATAAGCTCCTTCGTGGCTAAATTGCCAGTTATTGAACAGTGGCCAACAGCAAAAAGTGGGTCATAATGGCTTTTCTTTATTATGCAGAATTACATGTTTTTATCTTGTTTATCATCACCATTATTATATTGCCATTTACATCCTAGATCACCTACCCATCATTGGAAGGGCATGAAATTTTGCCAGCATTATGTTGTGCCTAGTGTTTAGAATTTACCGATTTTTCACAACTTCTCAGCTGGCATTAAAAGCAACAAAAAATAAAGTTTTGACTTATTGCGGTCCCTGACTCCAAATCTTCTATCCTCCCATAAATGTTAGCATGCATTCGGAGCTGGACTGTTGTCTTTGGCATAAAAACTTTTTGGTTTTGTTTGTTTGTTGTCACTTTAAGATATCAGATGAAGTGCCAGTGGGTTTGCATCTGGGACAGCTGTGTCAACTTTTTACTAATAGTCTGACCCCACAACTTAAGGGGAGAAAGGCAGAATATCCCAGGTGAAGTGGTAAGAGCTTGGCTTTGTTGACATTGTGTGTGGACCCGTGGCCTTTCCATTTTTTAAAGTGCTCTTCCTGTGCTAGGCTGTTTGTCAGTGGGTTTATACACAGAAGAGAAGAGAGCAGTCCTGCGAATTAGCACCCAGGTCATCCTTGCCTGTCTGAGATGGGAGAGCTGAGTAACTTGACTGTTGGAACAAGAAAGGATTCACAAAACTTGTTTTGCCAAAAAAAAAACAAAAACAAAAACAAAAAAAAGTGACTTTTCAGAACAACCTGCAAATGGATACAACAATTACATGCTTTTGGTAACAGCAAAATCATTTCTTCCTACTATTAAACCTGGCAGCACGCTCTGAGCTGTTCCTTCTTCATCACTGTGAAGAAAGTTCTCTTGGTCAAATTGGACCAGCAGCTACAGCTGCCTGATGCTGCCATTGAGCCCTGTCTGTCTTTGAGGTCCATGGTGTGAGCTGGCTCACCTTGCAGCTGATTGTCAGTCCATTCTGAAACCAGTAGTTCAGGTGGTGGAAAGGGGAACGTGGTTGTTGTGCACAAGGAGCAGATATTTGGCGTAAGATGCTGCTGTTTCCAGCTAGTGGTTTTTCAGAGCGGACCTGTTGCTGATGGCCCTCCGGAAAGAGGTCAGCATTCTGTGTGTCAGCCCTCTCTGAGGTATCCGTGCTGGTGGAATCGCAGAATAGCTCTGAAATGGTCTTGGGGAGAAAGGCTTTCAGTTCTCATTTGCCCCTGGAGTGTTGTTTTTGATTCTCTGGAGAAGTGAAGCTCTCTACCAAAGACTTGTTGTTTGTATTCTGGTCAGTTTTTTACATGCTGTGGGACCATGCCCTTGAATGCCTTGTAGGAAAGAAAGATGGGATCCAAATTGCAAGGATGATTCAAATTCATACAGTGATCCTGAGAAGAGAGCAGAGGGCAGGGTAATGCCATAGCAGGCTAGATGGATAGCCTGTAATGCCCAAATAAATTGCATTTTTGTGGTTCAGTTTAAGAGGTCACAGCTGAGGACGTGACTGGCCCATCAGGTTGGCACAGTGTCTCCAAGGCAACTAGAGATAATACAAAATATTCCTCGCAGATGCTGCTGTGGGAAAGTACCCTTTCAGCCATGACGACATGAGTATACTTTTCCCCTTCTTTTTTCTGCCCTATGCCAAGAATGTTTTATATGCTGAGAAAACCGATTTTAATGCAGGGGGAAAGGACTATAAGAAATGGTTGCAAGCTTAATTAAGGCTTGAACCCACTGATCTGATTCATTTGCCTTGCAGTGTGATGTTTCAGCTGATTTGCAGAGAAGGCCAGCCTAGGGGAGAAGACGATTTTACCCAGTGCTCTTAGAGGTTCTCCTCAGTTGGCCAAATCTTTTATGTGCCCTGATGAAGGGTCATTTCCTGTTGTCATTGACATTGTTTGCCAAAGTTTGGTCCGTGTGGCTTTTCAGGGTGAATGCACAAATGTGTCTGTGGTAATCGGCCAGTGTAATCCTTTGTGGCTGACTGTGTCCTCCATGCTGTTGTTGTGCCAGGGCATGCTTTAACTCAGAGAGCCTGCGGGCTGTACTCTTATGTTTAAGAGCTGTGATTTTTGTCATGGTAAGTTTTGAGGGAAAATCATGTGTTAGTCATGGTAAAAAATGTCAATAGAGAACCAAACAAAATAACAAAAAATTGGGGTATGTTTTGTGCTGCCTGACATGGGGTATTTAGGTACATGGACTTGGCTGATCCTAAGCAGAACTAGGTTCACACGTCAATCAGTAACATGTTATTCATTGTAAACAGGATTCAGAGGCAGAAGGAGTAACCTGTACCCTTTTTATCATTTCTTTCGTCCCCATCCTGGGCTCTAATTTTAAAATCTTTTCTGTGCAGTGGGTACAATCTGCTACACGGGTTGCTCAGCATTTGTTCTGCTTCCTCTGTCTTGCTTTTCTGTGCTGCTTCGTTTTTCTTGGTGACCCCACAGTGACAGCAAGATAGTGATTGCAGTTGACTCTGTTGAGACCTGACTGCTCATACTCCTTACCTGAAATCATTAGATTTTATCTCCCCACACCCTGTCTTTCCCTGCCCTCCAACCCAATCAAGCTTTAGTCTTGGCCTCCCAGAGGTCATGATTCTTTTCTTTGTCCTTCCAAACCTTATTTTCTCCACTAAATTAAGTTCAAATTTTGTCCTGCCACCAGCTGTTCAACTGGGAGGTGCCACAGAATTCACAGTGGCATCTTGTTGGCCTGGCTGGCTGTTAGGCCCAGTGTTACCTTTTAAGCCTTACCTCCTCAGAAGCTCTCCTAATTTTATTGTTCTCTAGATCTCTTAATGGTCAATAAGGAGGAATGTGATGGCAGCATATCCCAGCTGTCTTGGACAGCTGTCTGAGAATGAGGGGGCACAGTCACCTTCTGGAAGGCCTCTGCCTCAGTGTTTTCGAGGAGGGTGTCAGTGACTGAGACAACTAGCTGTTTCATGTCTAAACGTGGGTAAGAGGCATCCTCCCAGAATGGCTGGTTAACATGACTTTGATGAGTCTGCGATCTTTAAAACATTAAAGCTGTCTCCCACCAACAGTGGGTAAGAAACCCAATAGTACAACACGTACCTAGTGTTACAACAGGTGACAGTGGCCACCAGCAAATGGTGCACAACAGGCATGAAAACTGGAATAGGTGGATGTGACCTTCCTATCGTATAGTAATCATCTAAAAGGTAGAGAGTGGTCGTAAGCCCAGAAGCGGGAGGCTTAGTGTCCTTTCCATACTGTTTGCTTGAACTTCGACAGCTCTGAATAGTCTTGCTACGCATGCATCAGTCCAAAAGTTTTCTAAATTTCACTTTCTCTCCACGCTAGTTCCCCACAGCAGTGAACTCTGAAATCTCACATATTCTGTGAATATGTATTCCCTTTCCTCAGTTTATAAATTTGCCATCTTTTAATTTCATTGCATGCCCCTTTGCCCTGCCTGTGCAAAACAGAAGATCCCATTATATTTTCTCTTGTGCCTTTATTTTAGAGGCCGTTCAAGAAGTCACCTTTTCTCTCCTTTTTAAAAATAGTAGTCCAGCTTTTTCAAAGTCAGTATCGTCATCTACTCTGCTGCATTTGGCTAAAGAAGCCTCACAGAAGTTAACCCTGCACCTCAAATATATAGAAACCCTTAGATTGTCCCTTAGTGAGTTCTGGGTAAAACTCTTTTATTTGTCTGGCTTGGTTGGAAAATGTCCGGAGATTGATGAGGTGGAGTATTTGGCTGTGTACAGGTGCTGGCTCCATGAGGATTAGGAAAAGGCATTCTAATAGTGAAGATCCATTCTGAACTTATCTTTAGGAGTCCTTCACTCTGGCTGTGCTTTTATGGCCGATAAGCCTAGGTCACATAGCTAAAGAAGTAGTTTTGAACACTTCTAGGTCCCCTGTCTCAGCAAGGGATAGTATTTGTGCTATCTTGAACCAAAGTCCTCTGTGTTACTGTAACAGACTTCCAGCTGGTAGCTCAAAGCTCAGCTTTTAAGGCAGTCTTCTATAAAGATTTTCTGCTGAAGGGGACAATATAGTTTCCCTGGCAGTTCAAGAGAGTTGTGGCATGCATGCATGAATGCATCAGGAGTTGTGTGTGTGGTCACACGTACAAGGGCTCTGTAACCTGTTATGCTTCTCATTATTTGGAAGAAGCACAACTGTATGTGAAGTGCCTGTTTCAGGATATGCGAAAGGCTGATACTAGCGAGTGGTTTCAGAGATAAATTTCTCAGGCCAGGAATGTTTTGAAGACATTCATCACAGAGAGAACGGTCCTGTGATGTCATATCATGTAATGGTGAGGTCATGTGTATATAAAAATCATGAGAACAGGAAAGACTAGTAGGCTCACCACTCATGCCCCTTTTATTTTCCTTGCATACGTTTTCCAACTGCATATTTGCCTGTTTGCTCTTTAGCTTCTCTTTAATTAGGGGGTAATTAAAAAGGCACCAGACTCAGAGATGAAATTTAAAGAGTTCTTGTTTCAAATGTTCATGTTTGGCAGTGAGAAAAGAACACAGAAGGCTCACTAGGAGGAACATGAAGGTTTTTTTCTCCATGCAAAACATTGATCCAGGATTGTTTGGACAGAAAGAAGGGCTGCATCTCTCCATTCCCACAGGCCTTGGCATTTCCAGGACTGCAACCCATGGGAGAGGAGTTGGAGCCGGAGGGATCCACAAAATCTCCTCCCTGGTCCCAAGGGTGAAAAGTGAAAAAGAAAGTGGAGCAGTGCTAGGCAGAGGCTGTCTTTACATGGCCTCCTCTGTTCAAGGTGAAGCACGGCCATTCCACCCCAGAGGATGGCTGTGTCAACAGTCATCTTGGGTCTATGGCATGCCTGTGCACCATGTAGTGCCCGTCCAGGAAGCTTGGTACTGCCCTTGCTCTGGCCTGCTCCACAGCTGGAAGCTCGCTAGCCCAGCTGTGGTGGCCTGTGTCTAAATGGATGAACTGTTCTGGAAGGCAGAAGTGAGCTCATGCCACTCTTTGTTCAGGCTGGTGTAGATATGCCACAAAGACCCCCTTGGCTATTAGACTTCTCTTTGTACAGCAGCATGGAAATTTGATGCACGTATCTTTTCTTTAGTCTCTGGCTGCAATTCTTTGTGGTCAGTCTGGAGAGTTTTACATCCAAAGAAGAGCTTTTGTGCTGAGAGCCTGTCTATCTTTTCCAATGTATTAGCTGGTCTAATAAAAGGTACCGTTCCTCCCGGCAAACCTTTCCTCACTGTCATTAAAATATGTGTTTGTTTGCATATGGGAAGTTGAGGTTGTTTTGGACATTCTTCTGGGGAAGGAGAAAAGGACATGGCTTTAAAAAAAAAATTGAAGGTAGCTTTTGGAAAAGTTCTAATCATTCATTAAATGCAAAAGTTTATTCTCCTTTTCAAAGAATGCATTGTGGTCACATAGATCACTGTGAAATCAAAGCAAGTTTATACCAGAACTCATCTCTTAAACAGAAAACTAAACTGACTGTCTTATTTTTTTTTCTCAATTATGAGGTGACTGGAGAAGAAATGTAAGAGGAAAGGTAGGGGTTTAAAAAGACATACTGTAGATTAATTCCGAGTTCCCAGCCTTTATTCACATAGAGTATTTGCAAAAGCGTAATGGAAGTGTTTATCAGAATTCTGTGTGAGTAAATGATGGGCCGAAGCAGGCCAAAATTTTGGAATAAGAAATCATCTGTTAGGTTCTGATATGAAGGCGCTGGTAGAATTGGAATAAAACCCATGGAAACTTTTCCATGTTTAAATATAGAGACATGGAACGAAAGTTCTCTCCAGAAGAATCACAAAGCAGTGTAGCCTAAGACCAATGAAAATTAGCCTTTCCTGTGCAGCTGTATGGAGAGCAAGACTGAGACTATTCTTGCCTGTAGAGTGCACGCTCAGTGCAAAGATCTCAAGGTGCTTTAGAGAATTAAAACCCAACGAATTAAGGCTCAATACAATCTAGAGACACATATGTATTTATATCTGCATTTTGTGGATGATTAATGAGTCACAGAGAGGACAAGTGTTTAAAGTCTTGCTTTAGATTTGGAAATGCAGTATTGTATGTACTCAGACTGGAGGCTGTACATTGCCTATGCCCTTGAAATAACCTTATTCATCTGCACCTGGAAGTTGTTCTCCATCCACAAAACCCAGTGGGGCTATTTAAAGCCAATTCACAGGTGTCTGAAATTTTACATAGAGAGGTGTGAGACTATTTAAAACATATGTGCAGGTGTTTACATTGCAAAGCGCAGGAGCAAGTCTGTGCACGTCCAATTTAGGTTTCATGTTGAAAGACAGGGCTACCTTAAAGGAAGTTCCAGAACAGGTGGCAAGGTTGGCATGTTCCCAGCTATATCAGAAAGGAGATAAACTGTACTATAAGGAGCTTATTTTTATGCTATATAAAGTAAATGCTGGTTGCTTGTTTGATCCCCCCCCCCGCCCCCAAAACATCTAGGTGAATATTTCAAAGCATAAAGGTGCATTAGCAAACTACCTGAAGATGATTATATGTCTGGCATTCTCTCCAGTGTTATGGTTATTGATCTGCCGGACAGCCTCATTCTCCAGAGCACTGCTCCTGGCTCAGTGGCTATACACCAATGACTGATGAGTTCAGGATGCTCTGAAAGTATCTCATGAGGCTTTTGGTGTTGCACAGTCCCTGCTCAGTAGGCATTTCAGTACAGTCAGAAAGCAAAAAGGACTAAACTGTGCACGGGAGATGAAGTGATTTGCTTAAGGTCACTCAGTCGCAGAACTTAGTGGAACACCAAATCTCCCACAGCTGAGCACCACGTCATATCCATTGCACGGAACTGTCTTTCCAGTTCAGCACTTCCTAGACACCCAGCTGTCTCTGTCCACACTGCTGGGCTGCTGGCAGATCTGAAGTGATCCCTTAGGTAGATCTGCAGGCAGACAGGAGCAGTAGGGGTGCTTGGCATGGCACCAGTTGCAAGCATGGCTCCTTGAACCAGGCATGAGTTGTTCAAAAGTGTCCTAGGGATGCTAATGGCTTCTCGATACAGAGTTTGTCAGAGATGTTATTGCTAGTAAGTGTTTTGTCTAGTTGGTGATGGACAGTTTTGTAAGCCAGTAACTTCTGGAGAGCTGTGTGGAGCAGACCACTGAAATAGGACATCTAAAAATTGTCCAGGAGAAAAGTTAGTTCTCCCCTGAAGTTTGTGATCTTGTCAGGTGCCAAGCCTGGCACCCCGAGGAAGCAGAAGCACTTTTTTTTCCTGCTTCAGAACCAAAGTGGACAGGCCAGGTATCCAGTTGTAGCAAGCCCAAGGCTGAAGGCAGCTGCCTTTCCCCTCAAGTGACACAGAGGACTCAGTTGTAGAGGAGAGTGATTATAGGGAGTTACAGCTCTATATACCTCCTTTATCCTGGTTAATCTCTCTAGGAAGTAAGAGAAAGAGCAGTAAAAATGCTTGATTGTCTTAAGCGCCTGGAGTTTGCACATGGAAGAGATAGGAGAGGGGACAGGAGCTTTCTTTGGGTTTGGAAATAGGTTTGTGACAGCCTCCTGCACAGCCTCTGTCCCTGTTGTGAAACAAATAGGGCAGGTCCCACCAGGAGCAGAGTCTTTTCTTCTCTGCCTCACCTCAGTAGGAGCTGGGAGAGCTCCCCGGTTGGCCATACCAGACCTCCTGTGAATTGAGTAGCTTCAGCAGCAGCAGCCAGGCGGAGCTCAGCATATTTTAAGAGGGGCCCCACAAAGGCTTGAAGTCATCCAGCACCTTCAACACATCAACCCTGGATGCTCTCCAGAGCCAGAAAGTGCGGAGTCAGCATGCAAATGTAGAAATAAAACACATTCGGGCCCTGGGAGGTTTGGCTTGGGTGTGGTCAGAGTTCTGCCTATAGTTTTGGGTCATGTTTTGCCCAAGCTGCTTTGGCCCATGCTTGGCTTTGGACTCCTCATTCTGAACCTCCAATGCAGGACTCAGCAGCACATTTCAAGATGCAACTGTTCTGCCTGGTGCTGTTTGCGTAGATAGTATCTGGGAGCGTCAGGGCTCCAAGAACAGTGATAGCAGACGTAAACAACTTTAACAACAAAATAAACTCTTGCTATCAGAGTCACAAGGCGAGCTGTCCAACACAACATTGGTCTCTGATTTTATATTTAATTTTAGAAGCTGAAACTAAATGTTTTAATTTTATATTATTCTCAACATAATGCTAATTTGCTCCAGATGTCCACTCAGAGCTGAACGCTGCCATTTTGCATAGAAAGCATGTGCGTCAGTGATTTATTCCAAATAGCTTCTATTTTACTGCATTTCATTTTATTCTCAATGAAGTACTTAACAACATGTTTCTCTTTAAGAATCTTACTTAATCATATGGATATAATTTCTTCAATTTACGTTTTCAGTTCTTTAGTGTGGTGGCCACAGGGTGTTTCTTAACCTAGGAAGATTAAATGCACATGTTGAAAGCTGCTTATATTTGATTTTGAGGCACTTTCATTTCAAAGTCCTTCACGTAAGGTACAGAAGTGATTGTGGTTTCCTGCTAGGTTATGGGATGGAGGTATAACTCTCAGGAAAACCTTGCAGATACCTTCTAAATGTTGGATAATCATGCATGACAATAACATAATTTCATTTCTTTCAAAACTGTGGTCTACTGAGAGTGTTTAAGACTTTTTTTATTGGGGTTCAGGAAAAAAAAGAGATTTAATTTTCTTGTCATTTCTGGGCTACAGTTCAACATTTCAATTTAAAACCTATTTCCGTTGAGTTCCATTTCCAGTTTTCCCTCAAAATGTTATCTTAGAAAATGTCTTTTATTCAGTTATTTATTTATTTATTTAGCAGCATATTAAAAATTATGTGAGACAGCTCAATGTGAAACCTTTGTTATTTGAGCCTGGCTCATTCAGCCATTCCTGTACATGGGCTGCTATTGGTCAAGTATGTCAGGAATGTCCTTTGGCAGTGTCCTCAGGAGCTACGTCATGTGTGTAAAGCAGCTCCTATGAACAAGTTGGTGTGGATATGAGGCTGATCTGAACCTAGGAAGCAAAGTCCAGGAAAGATTCTTACTCTTCTTTCATTTTAAAGCTGACCCTGCATATGTAGTTTGCAGTAAGATAGGACGCTTCTGCAGTGGTTGTACAGTCTAATTCTAACACACCGGTTTCCTCAGATATCAAAACCTGCTCTTCTTCCCTTTTAAAAATAATTTCTTCCATATAATACCTTTTCCTCTTAGGCTTTTAGATGGCAGCCTATAACCATGGAATCTAAATTTCGTGAGGTCACATCATTTGCAAGGCTGGTTATTCCCACCTGAAATGGTGTTCATCTGTATTCATTTACATTTTCTTTTCCATTATTTTTAATCTTGGCTTTTCATTTTTCAGAACTAACCTTGCTGTTATTCTACAATTGTATTAGTTTATTACACTGAATTGTTGACACAGCTGGTAGGGAGCTAAGTGCTGTGGTTTCACACAATAAAATTTCAGACAATATGTGTAGCGCTTCTTTTTCATACATATCATTTGAAAGCCATATGATTCACCAATATGTGTTATTGTTATCCACCCATGTGGGATACAATCTATTTTAAATTAGTGAAGTGACTTGCTAAACTCCCTGTAAACAATAAGACTGTGGGAAAACATTAAGTGCTATTCAGAAAAGAACATTGCTATACTGCCTTTTATCCAAAGGATCCCACAGTGCTATAGAGAATGAAGGGACCTGGCACTGCTGCCACCCCGTCTGCTCTTCAGCAGAGAACTCATCTTCACAATAGATTTTAGAAGGCAACTCTACCACTTAAAACTGGAGCAGGGTTTGGTGAAGATCGTAACTACCCACACTAGCTCAGTGTGCTAGGATGCAGTAAGTCACCGTGAGTGAAAAGTAGCGATGGACTTTGGGGTGTTTGTTACCAAAATCTTGATTTAACATCTCCTTTGGAAGCTTAGGTACAGAATCCAATATAATCGATTCACAGGTTGGTGTGCATCAGCCATTGTAACTTTTGAAGCACATGCACTTAGGGTATGGAAGTGTGAGGTAATGGGAGTGAGCTCAGCCTCTAACAGAAGGCATCACATTATATTGGATTTACCAGAGAGAAGGAGCTTATGTATGGACCATTGCTGCAGCTCAGCTGAAGTATGGTAGTCATTTACAAAGTGCAAGAACAGAATTGTGTTTCCAAACTCTAAAACGTGGCTCTTCCAACAATGCAGTGCCTAACCAAGCCTAGACACTGCTTTGATTTTGGCAAAGCCAGAAAACTGACTTCCCTTAAAACAGGTGAGGTCTTGAAGCCATTTTCCTAGGAATACATCTCAAAGATTTTCCTTTGAGTAATGAACATGGACAAGCAAGATGAAATGAATACACTGCAAGACTAAAATTAATGACTTTGGGTAAAATGAGGAGAAGTTCCTCATTTGTAGGTAAGAGAGCCTGTTCTCTCAGAAAGAGAAGATTATTCTTCTCCATGTTGTTACCCTCTAGCTCTCCCAGTGTAAAGTCACCCTGTGGGATTCTGAGGTAGTGTGGCTGGAACAGGTCAGTGGGCAAACGAGGGAGCCATGTCTCTTGAGGTTCTGCTCCACAACCAGGACACAAGAGAAAGCAGAATAAAATAACCAACCTGGAGATGATAACAAGCTCCCACCACATTGCACATTCTCTCTTTCCTGGTGGTTCACCAGTAGCTCTTGTAGGGCTCTTTGCCAGAGCTCAGCTCTACATATGCGAGGAAGTGTTGGACATAATCACATACGTCTTAGCAGATCCCTTGCCTGCCTTGGATTACAGGTTGAACCCCGGTCTTCATTTATGGATATTCAATTTGGCCCAGGATGGCACAGAAAAGAGCAGGAGCCTATCTGAGCATGGAAAATCCCACCAACTCGTCTACTCCCTTGCCAAGGAGAACCCTGGAGGGATTTGTGTGTCCTTCTTACCACTTTGTGCAAAGATTCATCCAGTGTTGAAAATTTCATGCAGCTTATTGTTAATTTGCAGGGAAACTTTATTCTTCTTAACTCATCTTTAGAAACAACAATTTCATAGAAAAGCTCCATTATGTGCATGCAGAAATGAATACAGGTAGAGTATGAGAAGGACAGTGCCTTTCAGGAAAAAAAACACTACCCTATCTAAAACAGGAGAAACCCAGCAATAAAGCTGTCCACTTTCTGAAACAGATTTTGTGAGGAAAATTAATGATCTATGTTGAATAACATACAAAAAGTTGTATCTGCAACAAAAACCACATAGGTGGGTGGAGAGTTACCTTGCTGTAATTTTCATCTTTTCTAAGAATTTGGTTGTGGTTGACTAGTTTAGTTAGCTGTAGCCAGAAATTTCCAACTGTAGATCAGTTTTCACCCACAGGATCCTCCTCTGTTTGATCTGCCAAGGACAGGAGCCACTTTGTTAGCTGCAATGACATGTGACAAGCTATGACTGGAAAACATTTATTTATTGGTCTGGACAAAGATATGAGCTGGGTTTGCCAGGATTAAAAAAAAAATAGTAGTCTGGGGGATGACTGGGAAGTTAGGATGGACACTCACTGTTGCTAGATTACACCATATTTGTTACAGACGGGGTCTGGCACATGCTTGTCTCAAATCTTCCTGTGACTGGGGACAGACAGCACAGACCTAACCCAGGATGTTCATGCCTGTGGTGCATTGGAAACCCTTCCTGTTTATAGACACACTGTTGGCATGTTACAAAGGCAGACTGGACTATGTGTGGATCTTTCTCTTCACTGGCTCATTAAAAAAAGAGAAAAATATGAAAAAAGAGGGAAGTTTTTCATTTTGCTTTTCCATATAAATGTTTGTTAGTGAATACATTCAGAGTATTTCAATTACAGTTGATTCTAGTGTCTGATGCCAATATAACAGCTTAAGATTGTTTGCTTAATTCCTGAATATGTGCATTGTTTTTAGCAAACATTTTTAATTTACATGTTTGTCCTGCCTCTCTTCGAATCTCCCATTGGATTCAGAATGCAAACCAGGACAGGCAGTTTCTCTGCCATTCTCTTTGCAGATGTCTCTCAAAGAATCAGGAGTGAGAAGTGCCCCTACACCGGGTACAAAAGGGTTGATAAATTCCCCAGCATGCATGAATGTCTTACGCTGAAAGAGAGCGCTCAACACATTACAGGAACAGCTTACAGAAGCAGGGTGTGTAATTTTTAATAACTGGGATAAAAACCCTCAGTGACATCTTTAAAATATAAATGCCTTTTCTTGTTTCTTTTATTTCCCGCTCCCCCCCCCCCCCCCCATTTTGCCTTTTCATCTCTTCTCCTTTCAATTCCATTAAGCTTCATTGTACAATAATGTATCACAGTGGACTTTTTTCAATTATGTTTTTGATTTTTTTCCTCCTTGTTACTATAAAACTCCAGATGTTTTGAGACTTCATGGTTCTCTGGATATTTTTTCCTTTATTTTAATCTTCTTTTGTAACATGCCACACATGTGGTATTTTGGTCTTTTAAGATGCTACGCTATGCTAATCAGCCATAAGTTTTGGGGTTTTTTTTTCTTTTTGTAATGACTTTTTTTTCCTTCTTGCTGTTGTTCTCTCTTTAATTCTTTCTCTTTTTTTTTTTTCCCCCTTCTTCCCAACTGGTTAGTCCACATAGACCATAATGGATTCTCCCTGTGTCCTGGGGCTGCATTCATTATCTTAAGCAAATTAATTCTTCACTACAAACTTGCAAACTCTTATACCTATAAGTAAATTATGAGCACCTATTCCATCTTGCATGTCAGTGAAATGCATTCTGTACAGAACTGTTTGCAGTGTAACTGGCCTCCCAGACCAAAAGCACAGTCTGTTATTTAAAGATATGACTAAAATGTGGACCAGAATACAAAGATGTAGGCAAGAGTGTAGGACAGAATTTCAGTAAAGTTTCAGCTGAGATAGGCGTAAATAGGTGATACGTTAGTTGCAAACTGGAATTGAAATGTTTCCTTGGAAAGTGAGGTAAGACAATGACTTACTGATCCAGAGGAACAAGTTTTTGAAGTACGTGTAGTAAATGATATTTTTGGAAAAAAAAAAATGCAAAAGAACTGGAAGGAAGCATTTTAATTTTATTTGTGGTTCTTTGCTGGCACAGCTGGAGAGGCTTTTTAATTGATTTTGTTCAATCTTAATTTTGTCCCCAAAACAAGCAGATCTGGCTTCAGATATTGGAGCAGCAAATCTTGGATTGTGTGTTGTCCTTTAATTTCACATAGCTTGCTAGCTATTCAAAAAATCCCAAATAAATAATAGTTTCCCAACTACATATGAGGAAATAAAGGGACTGACATGTAGATTTTGGGAGGGGTGTCTTCTTTGCTTATTATATGACCATATGAATTTCGCATTTTGTTTTTTAAAATGTTGCTCCATGCAATGTTATTTTTGCCTGCAAGCCATAATACTGCATTCAGTCCAACTGTAATGAGGTTTCAGAAAATTGTTTGGTTTCCAAATGACATATTTAGCAAAACCGTATGGCAAAATTTGTGGCTGTCATGCTGCTGATAGTAAGATATCCCCAACTTTCGTGTTCCATTCTCATATGTTGCAGCAAATAAATGCAAGTACCCCTGTTTTGACAATTGTTTATCCTTCTACTTTATTAAAGAAAGATTACTAAAAAGAATTTTTAGACTAGCAATGGGGTCTTGTGAAAATAATGGGATGCTCTGATAGTTTCTCAGATATTTTGAGGTTTGCTGGAAAACGTATGGAAAGCTGTTAGCTCACTGAAGTGCCTGACCTACTGGCCCTAGAAGAAATAAATCTATGAATATTTCAGTGCTTTGAACAACATTCACCCCTTTCGTGACAGATGATAATTTACAATTACATGAGCAAGACTTTTGAGAGCCAAAACATGCCAGTGCTACTTAGAGACAGGCTAAGACTCGGTGCCTGTCCTGATGAACTGGTCTTCTGCACTCGGTAAAAAGCAGACCTTGAGAGAATGCCAGATATACTCAGGAACACAGGTAAAACTATCTTTAAAAAACAAAACCCAGAAGCCAAATCTAGGCTGCCTCTGCAGTCAGGGGAGAGGGACAGGCACCTACCGAGCAGGATGCATCCCACTGAACTCTTAGCTGCTGACCTCATGCTGGCAGACCTGCCCTTCCCCAGGGACTTGGGGAGCTCAAACAACGAGGCTCTTCATTTTTTTTAGACAGTACAGTGAAAGCAGAGGAATCCCATCTCAGGGGATGTTGGCAGGCAGGTGGTTGGATTTTGCAGTCAGAGAAGTCTATTTGTGTGTGGAAATCACCTCACATGCAGAATCAGACCTGGTTGCTGTTGAAAGCCTCATGACTTAAATGAGTCTGTTGTTACGCCTTGCGTGGGCCAGGTCTGCATTCCTCACGCACCCATAACTCCTGGTACTGCCAGAGGGGGGTTCAGGAATGTGGACTTAGGGGCTTATAAAATTCATAAAATTAAAATAAAAGAGACAGCCCAAAGTCTTGTTTAATTCAGTGACGTATGTTGATCAAACACCTCCTCCAAGATTTTCAGTGTATTAGTATTTCCCAGTTTCATGTTAATTAGGAAATACGCAACCAGTCAAACAGCATAAAGAAAAATGAACTGCTGGTGTACAATGTGTTGATGTCAGATGGTTGGCTGTAATTACCCTAAAACCCAACAACGTGAAAGATGTATAGCATTTATACTGTGGCTTACTTTTCTAGATTTTTTTTCTTTTTCCTGTTCTGAACCTTTTTACCTTTTCTTCTCCTACACACCAGCCATTGTACAATAGTCTGGCTAAAGCCCTAAATGCTTTTTTGTAATGCAAATAATAAAACAAGTACAAGCAATTTTTCCCAGGACTCAAATGAAATACCATGTAGAAGTGTCACTTTGCAAACATAAATTGTTCAGACTTCAAAAAAAACCCCATAGAAATTGGCAAGTCCTTTTTCTGTTCCAGGTATCTCCCATTATTTTATTACCACAAAGGGAAAAAAGCAGCTTCTAACGATTTAAATCTATAAATTTAAATCTAGCTATATGAACTGGGATTCTTTAGGAAGTTGAGAGCTCAGTCTTATGGGTTGCTTTTTATGTACACAAATAGTTCTGTTGAGTTTAATAAAACTCCTTGCGTGAGTCATGTTACTCATGCACAAGTATTTGCAGGATCAGGGCTTTACATTGTGCCTACAACAGAGACTTAAAAATTAATCCAATCAGGAGTTAGCTAGAAAAAAACAAAGCACCAAATCAGATATTTTGATTCTTGTGTTGGGTGGAACAACTCATGTGCTTAAGTTACTGACATTCATAAGTTTGGAGCCTCGTATGCCTCCTGCCATGTCTCCAACATTAGGCTTAGTGTGCTATAAAACATTGATGCTGTTTAAAGAGCGGTGTGACTATTTCCTCCCCTCCAGAAGGGATACATATCCTCACAGGATCCTTTTTCTCATAACATGTTTTTCAATAAAATTTTCCCAATTTTGTAATCAGTTGGGAAGAAAGACCATTTCACAATGTTCATAAGGCTTGTAGATGTTTTGACCAGACATAAGATTTCCTATTGATAGTATTAAATGCTTTGGAATGAAATGTTTTGGGTTTTCCATCTGTAGGCTGTCTGAGATGTCAGCAGCCAATATGACCTGCTCTGTCCCTTTTAGGTCTATAAATAAAAGGCAGCTTGTTTAACTGATCTTGCAGCAGAGAGCAGAGGTGTATATTAATGAGCTTTCTCTAATGGCACACTGGACCTATTTAGCACTATGACTGTGAAGGCTTCTCTTTTTCAGTCATAACTCATTTCCTAAGAAAATGTCAGTTATTGCTTTACCTTATGGTCTGAGCTGTTTCGTTTATAGTTTATTTCTTCTGATCTGTACCACTGACAGATATTCTAGACATGACTGTGATTAAATATGCTTATGAAAATGGTAAACATTTGATAATATAAACCCTCTTGGGAATATGCTGTTATTTCTGTATGGCAACATTCTCAGGTGCATTTGAAGTATAATGTGGAAGCAAAGAAAAAACATTTTAAGCAGTTACAGTTATTAGATTAAATTGGGTTTTTTTAGGAAAATTGTAATGTGTTTAGATCACTGTAAGATAATTTAGTGTTTTCATAAATATGCCTTTTAAATGCATGATATTGGAGTAGTTACACTCCAGTGAGTTTTTAGTGTAAAATAAAGATAACATATATATTTCCATATGGTCGTGAACTAATTTAGTCCCGTAAATTTCTACAACATATTTTTTCCTGGTAGAAGCCCTATTCTAAAGCAGCAGTAGTTATAAAATCCAATAATTGCATCATGCTATTTACTGTAATCATGTGGCATTGTTTTGTGTCTGTGCTCAGATGTGTGTAGCATAGCAGTGTCTGAAGCACACATTAACAATCTCACAATAAAGACAAAAGTAGTAATTGCAATATAATTATTATTTTTATTGATGAACTTGTTTAAGAGCTCTGTTGACATTTACAGACTTTGAGGATCATGCAGCGTTTGTTACAGTTATCCCAGGCATCAAACGTCAACAAAATGTTTAAGATTGTAGGATTAAGCAGTGACAGATTGGGGCCAGATGTCTGGGAGATACTGTTAAGTAGCCTTCTCAGTTGATCAAATAGCTCTTACCATCCTAAAGCCCTTTGGAAATTGAACATTTGTTCTTTGTAGTTGAAGCTGAGACACTTGTGGGATTGATGAACCTTCCTGGAGGTTATTTGAAAAGGAGAACAAGCACCCCATTTCTCCAGTAGTTTTATTTAGTGTGTATATAAACATAAATACATTCCAAGTAGCAAGGGTAGGTAGATGGGTTAAAAGTGTTGGTGAGTAGCAATGAAGCCCAAGAATTACCTTACCAAGTCATGCAAAACCAGTTTCTTCAGCAACCCAGTTGAAGTTATCTTGTCCTTGTACAACTGCACAGGTGAGACACTTCCACTATAGGGAAGCAGTGCTGTTTCCACATGTGGACTTGTAGGGAGAAACTGCAAGGGACACAGTCAGCAGATCCAGCGAGAAATAATGGAGTTGAAATAGGTTTTCCTGGAGTCCTTCAAAGTAGAGACCTTTCTGCAGCTCTGAGTGGATTCTCTTAGCCCCGTACTTCTCACCTCTTTGCACCAACTCCTTTTCTCCCTCCCTCTCAGGCCTTTCACCTTTGTACATCACCTTCCCCTCTTCTCATCACTTGCCAGCAAGGTTCTTGCCCCTGCTCCTTTTCCATTGATTTTCTTCCTGTTTAGCCAACCCTACCTTTAGCAACCCTGCCTCCTTGAAAATATGACCGCTGGAGTCGTATCATTCTCTGCTGGTGTATTCTCCCACCTTACATGTTTAGACTGAATTTATCACAGCATTGGGACTGTCCCACTGTTATCCAGCTTAATAGAGCTGGATAGTATAAATAATATAAATTAGGAAATAATAATATAAATAAGAAAAGCCCTTAAAGTCCAGGCATATGTGGTAAGGGAGGAACCTGACTGCTGAAGGCATTAGACCCTTGGATTATATGTTAGTACCAAAAAAAGGCTGTTGACCACAGTAAAAGGATAATAAACTCATATTTGTTTGTAGCTCTGAGCATTTATGGTAGGGCCTGTTCCTTCTCTTCCTAAAGTCTCGATCCAGCAAACTCTTAAACATATGTGCTTTCATGTGTTTTAAATTAGCTTGTGTTTAGATGTTTTAGGACATTTGCCATTGGAATTTTTGCTACTGACATCAATGAGAATGGAGCTGGACCTTTAATTAGTTTGGATTATTCTGCATACTTTCCTACTTTGCATTAGGCTGTAGATAGGGAGTTGAAGACTGGTAATCCATTAGAAAAACATTCTGAGGGTCAAGATCCTCCATTCGTGACTGAATAGCTGAGAAATTACTTGCATGACCTCACAGGTCTTTCAGGCCTGAGACAACATGGAGACAAGAAGACGTCTCACTGTAGTGATTCTGGTGCCCATGGGGTATAAAGTGTCCCAAAGACCCCATAACAAGGAGCATTGTTATATAGTGTCCTTCAGGGCTAGGTTTTTTGATGCCTGTATGTGAGAACCAGAAACTCCTTTCGAGAGGGGAGTGGAGAATGTAGAAAGGACTCGTGACAGAGTCAGGGGAGGGTCCGCTCAGGTAGGAGGGAAGGAATGGCACACATGGGAGGATAGCATGAACAACTGAAGGGAAAAGCTTGGTTTACTGCTCACCTGGGATTCAGGTGAATGAGGTTGCAGAGCTGGGCTGCAAAATAAGTTTGTAGACTCTGGGTCTGATTCTCACCCTGCCTCGTGGTTAGATATTGGTGAGTAAAACTGCGAAGAGCTGGTCCACTGAACTGAAAATGAAAAGTATATTAGTTCGAGGGGGGTGATACAACACTGTGGACACAACACTAATCAAAGGAGACTGAGGAGAAGGCAGGAGATGAAGCTGGGGAACAAAGTGGAAACAAGTGATCTTTAGGACCTCAGAACATTAACTCCATTTGCCAGAGACTGGCTTTAAGGAATGTCTTACGAGAAGCATGGATTTGCCAAACTCGGCTTTATTTTTCATGGACTTCAGCATATTTGCACATTTCAGATTGCTTCGTTCTGAATCCTTGCCAGATTTTTAGTGGTGATTAAGAAGAAAGTTTGTTTCCTTTTAAGCCTTGGTGGCTTGGTCACTTTCAAAACTCCCCCGCCTCCCTGCACCAGCAGAAGTGTTCAGAGGGAAGTCAAGGCCAAACAAACTTCTGAAGCCCTAGACTGAATGTCTCCAGGTAATTCTGTGGATCTATCGTGATAGTTTTGATGGGGAAAGGCGGAAATATATACATATCAGATAGTTGTCTGCACACATAGACCCAAATATGCCATTTAGACAGATTAAATATCTGCCCAGGGAGTGAAATATTTAGGGCAGTAAAAGCCATAGTGATCCTTTCATGTATGAGCGGCAGGGAAAGGCAGAAATTTGCAGTCTGCCAGGAAACCCTCTGTGTGGGTGCCTGTGTGTTGGAGTGCATTGGTGTGCTTAATTTGTAGCGTGCAGAGCCAGCCTGCATCCAAAGGCAGAACACAGCCTGCAAAACGAAGCGCTAGCTTGAGAATACAGATCACTTTGTTCACTGTGTTGAGATGCTTAAAACACACTAGTTTGAGCAGGATGTGATGGCCCTTTGTCCATCAGGAGTTAAAATTGCCTTTGTCAGGCACCAGGAGACCAGGTCCCTCCAGTTTACAGCATCTTCTAGGCTCCATCTGCATCTCCTCTCCCTTCCTGTCCCTCTGCCTGCAATGCAGAGCTGATGCAACAGCTGAGTCAGGAGTTTGCACGCACCAATGTATATAAGAGGTGTATGCATAACAAATGGAATGTGACAGGGACTGGCAAGACTGCAACTTCTGTGGTGCCATCTGAGGAACCACAGGTAGTGAATGGAAAGCTGCTGAACAAAATCCTGACTCAGCAGAAGGAAGTGGCAAAACACTCACTAATTTTGTGAGGGTCAGGATTTCACTCTTTATGAGCAAGTATTGTACAGAAAAATCTGGCTTCCAGAAATAGTGGCTTTAAGACACACCTGCCTTCTTTCAGAATTGTTGTTAGTGTTGATATGAAGGTGAATTGGGTTGTGTTTCTCAAATGCATTCTTTGAGATCTCAAATCATAGAGGAGCCAGGGTTTTATCTATGTAGACACTAGAAGATCTGCAGTGCCATTGAAGCTGCAATGCAGAGTGGGCAAAGTATATGCACACCACCACACATGAGTATGTGTGCATAGAAGTATTTGTGCACGTGCATAAGTATCTGAGTGCATTTGATGGGTTTGCTGGTGCATGAATGTGCATATGCATGTCCTTGAGCTCACCTGAGTTAGTTCTCAAAGCCCATCTTAGAGACAGTGCCTCCACTGCAGTCACCTGTTGTCTCTAACACTGAAACTTACCAGTGAGCAATGCGAAACACCCTTCCCTTGGCCTAGTAGCTGGAAATGTTAATTATTTATTTATTCAGATTTAATTTGAAACAATGACTTCCGTTATGAATGCTATGCAGCGTTTTATTACTGAGTTCTCTAATGAAACGGGTGCTTAAAAAGTCAGAATTGCTCAGGTTACTGATTGTATAAATGCTGAGAACAGATCTGAATGATACGGCTAGTAAAGAAAAGGGTGCAGAATAACAGCAGAGCTCCTTTGGACTGATCTTCAAATGGATCAGGTCTTCTTGTAATAGTCCGTGCTCATCTGCTCCAGTGTATAGTATTTCAGACATCTGAAACCAGGTTCTTACCTGCCACAAATAGCTTCTCTTGCTCTCTGCCTGTAGCAGCTAGTTGTTATTGCCCACAGTGTTCCTGTGCCAATTAACATCTAAGAGAACTCATCAGAACACTAGTTCTTTCTTTAAATTTTCTGTTCTGACACCATGTCTTTAAGCATTCAGTACTTCAGACAGAACGTGTAAGATATTTATAACTCTTGTATTATTATTGAGCTACACACCATGTCTTCAGTGACAGATTAAATGAACAGCACAAAATGTTGTGTTTCATCCATAAATTTCAACAGATGTTTGAATGTTGGTTGATTTATTGCATGTCCAACTTGAATCTTACGCTGTTCTCATTGTGGCTGCACATGGCTTATTTAGTAGTACTTTACAACGATTTTTTATGACGTTTTTCAGTTTGAAGGGTGCAACAAGGCATTTTCTAGGCTTGAGAACCTTAAGATTCACCTCCGGAGTCATACTGGGGAGAAGCCATACCTGTGTCAGCATCCTGGCTGCCAGAAAGCTTTCAGCAACTCCAGCGACCGGGCAAAGCATCAGCGAACACACCTGGATACCGTAAGCATGATTTCATACTGGGAGTTGCACTGAGTTTTCCAATGGTCCTTGTACACAATCTGTTCTGCAACTGGAGGGTGACTTTTCACGAGGAGCGTCTCAGAAAACTCAGCTACAGGCAACTGTACTTTTGTTTTGAATTGTATGGGCTTTGAGAAATGAAAAAGTCTTGCTTGCAGAAAGGCAAATTCAGCTGTCTAACTCATACTGAGGAATAAGTTACTCAAGAATAGGTTACTCAGGAATAAGTTACTCAGCAAACTCTCCCATTGTTCCTGTTCCAGTAAGAGGAGGCAGCAGTAGAATAAGGTATAGTATGAGTGAAAGCTGAGTCATTGCTGCTGTACTAAATGTGTGTCATTGTCTCACTTCCCATCCTGTGTTGCTTCAATAAAGTCTGTTCTGAATGAATGCAAAAGCAGTTCAGACGTCTCAGTCGAAGGTAAATGCATCTCAGTTTTGGACATGATTTTGTAAAGGTAAAAATACATCTGTCTTATAACTAGATGAAATTTGTTAAGTACCCACCATCAGAATTAACTGTAAGAAACAAATTCTTTTCTTACGTACAGTTGGTAGATTCTGGCTCAACTCTACAAGTCTTCTCACTTGTCTTGCAGAGAAGATGGGAGCCTGTCTAGTGTCTTAGGCTCTGATAAAATTAAATCACGATATTATGGGGAAAGAAAGTAATCAGACAACTTTGTAGACAAGTCCTCAGCATAAAGCTTGTAAAGAATAACCGGCAGAGTTGTTCCTTTGTCTTTTTCAAAGAAGTGAATATATGGTTTAACGTTTGGCCAAGTGTTTATGGGGCAGAACTTTTGAGTTTAATTGATATTTACTTTTTAAGCAGTTACACATTTCAGACAGTGCAGCATTAAGGAATGTCTAATGTACATTATGCCTTGCAAAAACAAACAAGTAAGAGAAGCGAGTCAGTCACATTTTCCAAACCAAAGCACACTTACAATAACAATGTTTTATTTATTTGAAAGTCAACCTGAGATATTTGAATTTGTAATTAGTTCTAAAATGCGTCTCTTTTGAAAGTGGATATACTAAATTGGGTGCACAGTTTTGAAATGTAACTGCTTGAATCTAATAAATTTATTTTTTATTAGCCAATGTCACAAATGGAATGCCATTTATTAGTTTTGAAAGAGAATTCAAATGGTTACCAAAATAAGCAAAAATTCTTCTATCTGTTGATCTGTACATTATTGAAGACAAATCTCTTAACTTTCTATTTTATTTTCTTCTCTCTTTATCTCTGTCTCTATTATCTGAAATGCTCATAAATCAGGAAAAAGGTACAGTAATCATTTTCTACTAACTTTCTTAAATGTCTAAAACCATCATCCATGCTATTCTGTTGCAGGTTCTTTAAAACTGTTTCTGTAGTCCTACAACACAGTAACTAACTTTTACTTACCTGGTTTAATTGAAATCCGATGGTTTAGCTTAGTGTGTTGTATGCTTATGTGAATGTGAAAAATAAGAGCTACAGGGTGGTGCTACTGTAAAGACTGCACGTTGCATTAGCTCAGTGGACAAAATAACTGCTTGGAATGTCAAAACAAATAGCCATGAACCTTTTTAAGGGTAGTCAGATTTTCATCTAGTTTCCCTATCACTAAGTTGAATGATTCTATCACTAATTTGAATGACATCAATGATTTGAAAAATTCTCTGCTAGTTTTTCTGCTGAGGGATTTGTTAAAGTTTTCCATAGTTTTTCCTCTGGTGTCAGTTCTCTGTGTTCCAGACACTCTCAATAAATCTGCTTTGCCCTGTAACTTTCTGGGTAGGTGCTGTGTTAGCCTGTAAGGTCATGAATTGGTGAATGATTCTATTATTCCTTCAGAAATTTCCTGCTGGCTGGACAGAGCAGCAATACTTATCCTCTGGAGGTACTTACAAAGAAAAGGGGTTTATATAGACTGCTTATTCCTTATTGAGTGCATTTGGAATTGGTTTTAAAGCTTTCCAATGTAGGTCACTCCATCATTTATCTTCTCCAAAAGGACAATCTGTAAATCATTTCAGAGACTTACTGGTGTCTGCTAGTTTGATTGAATCTCTGCTAAATCATCTGGAAGTAGGTCCTTCTCCTCAGTAGAAACAGAACAAAGGGAACGTATCTGTCCTTGTGGTAAAAAGGGCATGTCATCACTCCTCCAGAAGCAGAGCAACTTGTTTAAAGGACCTCACAGTCACTTCTCCCAAAACTGGTGGGTTTTTTTCCCATTTTGTGCATCCTCTTTCTGAAACCAAAGGGATTAAAGAATGTGACGCTGACGTCATGACAAACCAGTTTTCTACCGTTGGGAAGACACCAAAAGGACTTACTAGTCCAAGTGTGAAACTAAGGTAATGTTGACAGATGAGGCAAGAAAACAGACTAAAAATGAACATTCTGCTCAACTTCAAAACTTTGTGAGCTTTGACTATTTTGCTATCACTTAAGTCAATGGTTACTTAATAACAAGTGCCAGAGTCCGTTTGTTCAACTTGGTAATTGCACATTAATTTGGAGGTTGTGCTGTAACAGAGAGATAGTGTTTCATTTGTTGGGAGTAGGCATAACCAAGAGAAGAACTCGGTGAGGCTTTCAGTCATTGGGACTCCAGAATCAGTGCTTAAATTGGAGCATCCTTACTTATTTATTTTTTTATTTTCCTGTGAGAAAAGAGCACTGGAACTGCCTGCCCACACTCAGATGGTGTTCCCAGGACATAGTGCTCATGCTGTGCCACAGAAGTGGCAAGCTCTGCCACATGCCACAATCAGCTGGAAAGGTCTTCCCGACAAAATCAACAATAGAGGATTTTTCCTTCTGTACTGATTTGCTCAGATGTTAATGTTTGATGCAGGTTGTTTGGTTAGGAGTTACAAAAAGAAACATATTGCTGCTGTTATTCGAAACAGGAACAAGGTATGAAGGAAAACAAATGTGTGCTATACCACAAGTTTTGCTTTGCTGCATATGGAACAGTTGCTGTAAAAACTATGTAAATCAGAACTCAAAATCACAGCTTCTATATTTATAATTATACTAGGTGATCTCATGATCATTCTGTCTACTGTAAAGGCTAGAAAAAAATTAATGCTCTCAAAACCCATCCAGTTACATCTCATTAGCATTTAATTCAGCCCAGTAATCAATATCCAACATGCCAGAGTATAGGTGTGTCAAGTGCTCTCAGTGCTTGCGTGGAGTGCAAAGTCAGAGCTATCAATGCAGTTCTTCTGTTTGCATCATGTCTGGCTTGTGTACATAGAGGAGACAGAGCAAATTTGGAAGCAGCAAACAGACCAAACAGCGCAGGCTTAACACTGTGTTTCACAGAAACGGCCGTCCTTCAGCGCTCTGTATGCTGATCGTAGAGATGCAGAGGAATATGAAATCTTTTCCCTTTTCTCACATTTACAGAAACCCTATGCCTGTCAGATTCCTGGCTGCTCCAAACGCTACACCGACCCCAGCTCTCTGCGCAAACATGTGAAAGCTCATTCAGCCAAAGAACAACAGGTGCGTAAGAAGGTAAGACCCACTAGGCAAAAAGTGACACATCTCCAGATCACCTCAATATAGTTATTATTAATTTACCTTTAGTTCATATATTTTCAAATCAGAGTTCTTCTGCAATATTGCTAGAAGAAAACTTAAGTTGAGCTAATTTTCCTGTTGGTTTTTAATCACTATTGTTAACCAGCCCACTTTATAGTTTCACACTTTCAAGGCTACCACCCTGTAAATTTTAGTTTGCCCCACACTTTGTCTCCAAGCATTTCTTTACTGTTCATCTTTCATACACAAGCCCAAATTCTGCTGCCATTCATATAAATGTCCATGCATTGAGTCTCTGCAATTGGCTAGTAAATACATGTTGGCAGATCATCTAAAACACAAATGAAACTAAGCTAGGATATTATGGAAATGTCAGGAAAGGAGTACTTGTAATAGATAAGAATGAAAACCCCACTTTTCGCACCACATCTGTATTTTAAATGCATTTATAAATCATTCCAAACCCAGACTGCTAGTTATGTTTTCACTCGTATTAGATTCAAATCAGTATCTTGGTTTCTGTGGGCTAAATCCTAAACTCATTATGGAATGGGGATGCTTACAGGCACCAGCCCAGGATCAGAGACTTGTTTATTACACATCTGTACACACAGTTTGTAAAAAGATGATTGGGACCTCACAGAGCTGGTCTGTGATGGGACAGACCATGAGCGTACTTCAGGCCCAGGAGTGGAAGGGAATGCAAGCCTTAGCGAGCAATTACAATTAGTTCAATAAGCAGCAATGACGTCTTCCCCTAGCTGCTTCGGCACTGCCAAGAGCAACACGGATGAGACAGCAAGGCATGTTTAAAGGATGGAGGACAGAGCAGAAGTGACAGCCTGGCAAGATAGAGCTAGGGAGCAGCTAGTTTGGAAAAATGTCAAAGGTAAGAACTAGAAGTACTGGACAGCAAAGAGAGGAACATGTGGAGAGAAGAGACAGTAGCAGAACCCAGGTGATCTTAGCTGCAAAATTTGGGATGAGCCATGGAGGAGTGAGATGGATGTCAAAAAGGCCTAATTCTCCTGCTTGAGCACAACTGCGATGAGTTCATACTGATTTGTCCTTGTGTCAGCCATGCCCCTGTCTTACACCCCTTCCCTCCTGCTGCTTCTCAGCATGAATTTTATCCCCTACACTTTTCACTTGGCTAGATTCAGCAATCTGAGCTTATGGTCCCCTCCCCTAGGACAGTTGTCTGTCCCCCAGTTCTTCCTGTAACCCTTCTCTGCGTCAGGTGCACGCAATCTGAGTAACAGTTCCTAGAACATCAGTGTCCAGAGTTGTGCACACTACTTCAAATAGCCAGTCAAGAAACACTCATTACGTGCTGAACTTTGTGCCTGGGAGTAACACTATCCATGCCTAGCACCCGTCCAGATGTCCACAGAATCAAGTCTGTTGTCTCTGCATATATCAGGTCCAGTCAGAACTCTTACTTAGCCTGGCAGGACTGGAAAGGACTGCCTAGTTTTCAAGCCCAATTTTGTATTATCAGGCCGTGTGGTTTCACTACAGCTCTCTAGAAGGCTCCACAGGGTGTGCCATGCACATGCCTCCCATACCACAGGTCGCAAAATTCCCAACACTCCCTTAGAGCAACCTTTAGGTCTTAATCAGAGTAAGAGTCAGAAAGCCATAGCAGTAATTGGCCACAGAAAGAGGTTGACTGTGGCACCAAAGTCTTTTGCAACAGCAAGATCTTTGCGACAGGAAGATTTTTTTATATGAAATTCTCAGCTGATTGTGGAAAGCAACCACGCTCCCTATTCCAAAGGAGAGAACCTCCCCATCTTTCCTTCCTGTGGTTGCTGATGTACTTCTTGGGGGAAGGAAGGACGGAATTATTTCCTAATACCAAACATGGGTATCATCTGTTCAGTTCTGTGTACTGGGCTGAATGCATTAACATGTTAACATCCTTTACATCTGGACAAAGGAACAGTCCCCACTGTTACACCCTGTCACCTGCTGAGACCTATTACCAGTTCTACAGAGGAAGGTGGGAAAAAACCCTAAATCCAAACTTTGTATTAAGGGGCACAAAGTACTTCCCACAAAAGCAGCGGGAGGCCTTAAGCATAGAATCAATACAGGACAAATGTAGTACACGCAAATTGCAAATTCAGTCTGCTTGGATGTACCAAGATGTCAAATATCCAGGGCTTCATATCTCTCTAATCTCCTAGGAATTTTCCTGCATGCATATACATACCCTCCCATAGACTTATCAAGTCTATCTTAAAATAATGTTAGTTCCTTGCTTCCCACACCTTATTTGGTAGACCAATCTAAATCTGCACTCCTCCAGTGCTTTGGAATCATCCTCAGATTTCCTGTCTCATTTATTCGTGATAACTTTATGAATACTTGATCCTGTGTCTTTTTTCCTTGAACTTAAAAGGCATCTGAAAAAGTAGCAGATTTAAAGTGCATTTTGATCAGGCTCTCTTAAAAGGGACCAAAGCAAATCTGACTCATAAAGAAATAATAAAAACCCCCAAATATTTCACTTAAACATATTATAGGAAAAAAACCCCTCTCACAACTAAGTAAATCTCAGTGTTATTGAAATGGTGACAGTCTACTTTGGAAAAAAGGGAAAAAGATTTGTTTATACTCACTTGCTCATTTTTGGTTATAACTCAGCAAAGGCAGTTGTCTGTTGGTATCAGCATCCCAGGAGTTCTGAGTGGAAATGACTTACCCAAGAAAGAAAAATTAACAGGCTGCTCTGCCCACATGTCTTGGTTGAGATATGCTACCAAAATGTGCCATCTCTGGTATAAAATAAAATGCCTGAGCTTAGACTTCTATCAAAGGAATCCTGAATATTTAGTTCAACCCTAGAAGGTGAATGCAGTGGTAATATTTGATTATTCTGCAAGGCTTTACAAGAACAAAATAGGAGAAAGTTAGCTGTTAATTTAGTAGTAGTTTAAGTTTAATTGGCTGCAGATGCACTTTGTGATCCAAATGTTAGATGTTTATCTTCAACCAACAAATGGCTGTATAGAAGAATTCTAAATAGGTTTGCCTGGACCTTTTATTTAGAATAACCAAACCCAGGGGAGATCGGTATGCAAAACTGTAAATGTAAAGACAGTAACTATTTATTAATGGCTATAGAATATGATGGCTGTTTGTGTAATGTGAGCACTATATTATGACAAAAGCTTGGCAACATCAGCATGTTTGAAAGAGAATTAGAAATGCTTTTCTTTCTTAATTCTCCTCTCCTGCTGTTTTTAATATGATCGACATTGTGGTTTTCAAGAGTTTGCTTCAGACACTTTTGCCAGAGCTTTAATTTACATGGAGAGCAGCTGACATATTGGTGATACCTCTTACACATTACTGACAGCGTATTATTCCACCAGTTCTAATCTGATAAGCACAAATGCTTTTCTTTCCCTATCAAATGTCTTTCCAAGTGTCACAGCTACAAGGTGATGCAATCCTTTTGCCACAGAACCCAAGAAACTACAGAAAACCTGAAAATATGCAGTTAAATTACTCAGGAAGGTTTGAAGAAACACAGGGCACATTATTTTCTGAAGCAAACTGTTGTTGATTTAAGATTAGCATACTTCACTTGTGTGCTTAAGAAAACCAAAATTATCTCTAATTAAAAATACCAAATAATAGATACATCCTTAATTACACCAAGTTCCTAAGAATGACATTTTGTTCCTTCCTTCTATACATAGTCTTTAAGCAAAGAGACATATGAATTTAATTCAAAGTCATTTGGTTTAATTTGAAATAAAATGTTTGTTTTATCCTCCTCTTGTAGCTAAATTCATGTACTGATATCGAACAAGATGTACTAAGTGAATGCTTAGCTATACAACAACTCCACACATCTTCACAACACATTTTGGATGGGAAATGTGGTAGATCTGTAGGTCATCATGATTTAATTACAGGTAAGAATACTTCTAATAAGTATGGTGCTAAATATGTCATATAATACCGGTTTTAAAGCAGAAAAGCTTATGGGTCTGATTTGCCAGTATGGAAGATGAAAAATAACCCAACACCAAACCACCAAATAAAATCAAATAACTTTGTGAGTTGTTTGCTAAGGCCTGACTTTTTTTTTCAGAGCTAGTCAGCCAAATAGCTTCTACCAATTTCATGTGAAGGGGGCAGCAGCCCTGCTGAAAGTCAGCCTCTATCCATTTGTTCTCTTTTAAAAAGTTTGCCTTGGCTTCAGCAGAACGCAGGTGCATGAGCTTTGCTAAAGCCAAAGAAGTACTCTAGCAAAGACAAAGGCACGCAACAATAAGGTTTTCTAGCTTTTCAGGAGCTGCAGAAAAGTTGATGAAGCTGTGTATTATCATGCACTGTGTGATTATAACAGATAATATGGTGATGTATAAATGGAGCAAAAGCTTGAATTTGAAATGTCAAACATGTTGTTTTAATTATCTTTTCTAGTATTTAATCTTTCTTTCATTCTTTCTTGTCTGTCTTTTCTTTCTTTCTTGTGGTTTGAACAAGAGCTGGCCCCTTTCAGGGACCTTAGACTGTTCTATATACATTTTATAGGAAAAGAAAAAGATGCTTCCATTCCCTTCTGCTGAAAATAAGATCTAGGTTCACAACCTCAGCAGAGGATCCTGAATCGGGGATGTAGCAATCTCAGGTTTAGCCAGCAGAGAGAAAGAGGAACTCTCAAAGGCCGTCAGTTTAACTGTGTTCAGCCTCACCCTGTGAAGGTACCCATATCCCTCCACGGATTCTAGAGATTAGAGTGGGGAACCTTTTGCTTAGCTGTTTTCACTCTCAAATCTCTTTCTGTCCATGTAACTATTTAGCCCTTTTTCTAATTTTGTTTTTTATTTTATTCTTGGCTTCAGCAACATCATGTATTAGTGAGTTGCAAAGCCTACACTTTTTTGAAAAAATACTTTCCTTGCTTAATTTTGCATGTCCAACTTTCAGATGACGTTCAATGAGAAGAATATGCACATAGACTCTTACTTGCTCTGCTTTGGTGGAACCTACTTTTGGAGAAGTTCATATTACTGCCTTTGAAACTTCTCTAACTCTGTAATATCCATTTCGGGATGAGATAATCAATACTATGCACAAAATTCCGTATTACACCATTCACTTGATTTATAAGCTGTCATTGTTGCATTTTCTTGTGTCATTCTGTCATGTTCCAGATGCATCCCAACATGTTATTCATTTTTTAATGGCAGCTGTTATTAGAAATGGGATGGATATATGGCAACATTTCATATCTAGCACTTTGTATGGTCTGGAGAGGACCTCCAGAAAAAAGATGTAACATATTCATCACTTTTTCGTTCTATAACTGTTTAAATAATAATGCAAACGAAATGCAGTTTTGGACAGTCTGTTCCTAATTTTGGGCAGGAATGTGGAGTCTGGTATACAAATGTTATGCCTAAGAGCAGAGGACAGTTTGAATCATAGAATGGTTTGGGTTGGAAGGGACCTTTAGAGGTCATCTAGTCCAACCCCCCTGCAATGAGCAGGGACATCTTCAACTAGATCAGGTTGCTCAGAGCCCCATCCAACCTGACCTTGAATGTTTCCAGGGATGGGGCATCCACAGCCTCTCTGGGCAACTTGTTCCAGTGCTTCACCACCCTCATTGTAAAATATTTCTTCCTTATATCTAGTGTGTATCTACCCTCTTTTTAAGTTTAAAACCATTACCCCTTGTCCTATTGCTACAGGCCCTATTAAAAAGTCTGTCTCTGTCTTTCTTATAAGCCCCCTTTAAGTATTGAAAGGCCGCAATAAGGTCTTCCTGGAGCCTTCTCTTCTTCAGGCTGAACAACCCCAACTCTCTCAGCCTTTCCTCATAGGAGGAAGTCTTGGGATTGCAGAGCAGAGCCAAGGTGAGACACAAAAAGGCAGGGATGCCATTTTTGAAGACTTTACTTTCAAACTTGGTCAATATTAGAAAATGTTCAGTGCTATTAAAATCCAAAATTATTCATAAAATGATTTAGCTTAGAGCTAAATTAATCTATCTTGATTTAAGATGCACTTTATCCTCTTTCAATTCCACTGTGGAGGAGAGGCTTGACTTCATGTTACTAAATATGTTTTAAATTGATTTAGTAACTTAGTACAAGCTTTCCAGACAAACCCTAGCTTGTTTCTGTTGAGGCTTAGAGAAATCCAATGGTAAACTGGGATTAGAAAACAGAAATGCCTCGTGCTAGTTCCCCTGCACCAAGGGAAGAGCTGATACACTTTATGAATATATTTTGCTTTGTAAGAGCAAAGTAATAAATTACTAAAAATTACCTAGGCAAGAATCTCCTGCTTTTTGTCTCAGTTCAAATCTTAAAAATAAAAACAAAAAAATGTATCCTGCTTGACATCTGTTCTCCTTTCTAGTTCAAGTTGCACTAAAATGTTGGAATGCAACTGGTGAACAGAATGGAGTAGAAAGGGAAATAACCCATCATTCTAACATTGTTCCCCTGGGAGTCTGCACTCACGGTTTATATGTGGCTCCTCAAAAAGTGGCAGAAAGCTGGAAGGACTTGGGGGGATTATTTCCATTCTCTGCCTTTGTCGTCTTCACTCTTAAGATCTGTGAGGGCAGCACGTGGCCTCTGCTCTCCACCCTTGACAGTCCAGCATAGTTTGAAGCATGGTTTAGCCTCTTGCTTCCAGGCAGGACAGGAAAGACCAGTGACATTTCCCTCAGAACAGGCTGCACTTGAGAACCTCAGAAATAGCCTCAGATTTCAAGTGACAACAATAAAACAGGAAAAAAGTTATTAGCTTACAGATAAACAGACCATCCGTAACCTCTCAGTGTCATTTCTGAGAACCTCTTGTGAAATTAAGGATTTTATCTATCAATAATACTGGCTTTCTCTGATATGATTTCTTTGCTGATTATATCAATCCATCATCAGGATGTTGTAAAAAACCTAGTAAATCTTCCCTGATAGTTCCATCGGGTCACCCTGTATGAGACCCCATCACATGCACAGTCTGAAAAAGTGCCAGGGAAAATAAAACAGTCTTTCAAATTTTGATTTACAGTGAAACAGAAGTTGCTTCATACTATGTGTAGTACAATTCCATAGGCAAAACTGTTCCACTGTCATTATTTAGGGCATATAAGCTAAAGTGCTAATCCTTACAGAATTAAAGCATAAGGACATTCCTGCTGCCACCTATAGTCTGCAATGATTGCACATTTGGTCTTTCAAATACGCAAGAGGTAATATTTCTGGAGAAATCAGCTATAATACTCTGTATAGGATATGTATGGATAAACACAGTATATGATGTCCTCTTGAATCCACTTGAAAATATGAAAATGTTCATGGTTTGGGTTTTTGTTTGGAGTTTGGGGTTTTTCTTTTTTCCTTTTTTTTTTTTCCCCCAAAGAAACCACATTATTGATGTGCAGAGCTCTGGGCTTTAGGGATCACTTGGATTCCTGGAGAGTTTCAGTTTTGCCTTTCTCCAAGTTAAAGCACATTTTAAATATGTCAGGGATGAAAGCCAATCACAGAAAAAATGAAATATTTAAAAAGCTCCCATCCCTTGTGTCCGACTTCAAAGCAGGTTTGTGCTTAGGACTGGGTAAGACAGTGAGCAAAAGAATGTTTTGCAGTCAGAGGAACCCATTGTTTGCTTAGATCTTCCTCCTTTTTTCTTCCTCATAACTAAGATGCTTCATGGCTGCACACATTCAACTCTAGCTGTGCCCAAAAGCTCGTATTGCTCTCGCTGCAAAGGAAGTGTCTCCATTTAGGTAATTCCACTCAGGCATTTTCTCTGGGCATGTTTTATTATTGTTTTGCTGGTCTCAGCATAAAGCTGGGTGGAAAAAAAGCTGCTAGTCACAGATGCTCAGAGTACTGTTTTGGCAACAGATGTTGAGGTTAAAGGCCAAGCCATTTAAAATATTGATTGATGACATATATTTACAAGCTAAGATGGTCAATGCGTGAAGAGCACCAAGGTACACAGTCCTGTAGTGGGTTGCACTTGCAGGAGTAGTCATTCATAACAGCTCCTAAGGCTTCTGTGTGACTTCAGGTACTCAGAATATTATAGCTTGCTGCTGAAAAAAGGGAAGAAAAACTGTAAAAGAAGTGAAACTTTAGAAGTATTGAAAGTTATACTGAGGCTGGAATAGCAACTGCGCTTCCCCCTTTGACTTCTTCCATTGTAGAGGCACATAGTTTCCTGGGCAAGGATCCATGCAGCAAAGGCAGCATTTCTCTCCCCTCAAACAACTCTTCCTTTCTGTTAGGGCTGGGCAGTGGGAAGGACCTTACACACCCTCATATCTGCAGATACCTCCTGCTTCCCTGAACAAGGCAGTTCGCTCTCCCCTGAAAAACGGCCACTGCCAATATTTCCTTCTAAAAGCACCATCTTTGGGCTTAACACCCATGAACATACCATTAGGTAGTCATAGAATCAGAGTGACAGCAGCTCCAAACTTTGAGTGTCTTAAGTCTGGAATAAAAATATGCACATAAAAACTTTTACAGTCAGAATGAATTCCAGTAGCAGCATAAATGGCTGATAGCATTCATAGTGCCTAGTATAGTACACCCTGCACAGTGCCCATGGCCAGAGGAAGGTCTGTCCCTCTGAAGGAAGTAAAGTTAATGTTCTGTTGGAGTGCCCTTGTTTTGCACTGTGTAAGATAAATAACTTTTAACTTTAAATAAGTCCCAATTTGGTTCTCAGTGACTCAACAGAAATGACTAATGTCTCATTGCAGACTCACATGGAATCTTGTAGTAAATCCCATCTTCCATTGTGTGTGCCACATGGCCCTCGAAGTACTCTTAATTACAGGCAGACAACCCATGCAAGCGAAGCAAGTGAACAATAGGGTCGATTCTTTGTCTTCGTTGGCTCGTGTTTTGGCTTTCTCGCTACCCAGAAGCTTCAGGGGTGGATGCAGCCCTCATCCAAATGGTAGGCTGTGCAGTCTCAGAGCCTCACCACCAGGCCCAGGAGCACACGTCACCGTGTCTGACGCCAGAGCAGCCTTGCGCAGCTCCCCCCATTCCTCCCAGTAGCCGTGTGTCTGAGGGATACACGCTGTACAAATCGGGACTGTGGATTTAGTCTCATTTCCTTAGGAAGCAAGGCTTATGTAATCGTTTGCTTGCCTCTCCGTCCACATCTGTGTCAGTCCCCCTCCCCACAGTATTTTTTTAAATCCATTAGCCAAGCTCAACCACATTTGACAAACGCCTCAGAGATAATTGCATTCTGACAAGTTTCATGAATACTGGCAGCTGGATACCAGAGAGTGGCACCCAAAATTAGTGTTCCCACTGTGGGAAAAGCAGGCAGGGCTCAGCTGTGACACATGCTGCTTGGCAGCAGGCAGCACACGTGTAGCGCCACATTTGTCAAAGTGTCACAGAGGATATGGGGACAGCTGGGTTTGCCCTGACGTGCTTCAGCCGACGTTGCGGTGGGCTGCTGATCTAGCAATGCCATGGAGAGGGGGTGTCATCGCAAGGGGAGCCAGCGGCTTCTGGGGTGAGGCAGCACAAGCTGTGGTGTAGAAGGGGGGTCGGGGGGACGAGCGATGGCACGTGTCAAACTGAGCATGAGTGAGGGCGTTGTGGTAAATAAAGATGTAGGAAAAGGAAAACTCACTGATGAGCAAACCCTACAAGCCTCCGCACACACATGCTCCAAGCAGTGGCCTTTTCCAGAGAAGGTGTGATCAGTAAGTCAAAAGATGGATAAACTCAGGGTGGATGGGAGAAGCCCTACTTTAAATAGGAGATCCACAGCAATACATCTTTTCAAGCCCAAGAGTGGGCAGTGGCTGTCCACCCTAGTAGTTCCACAGCTGGGTAAGCTCCTCTGCATAGTGGTTGGGCATGGCAGAAACTCAGGGTGACCGGGATTCTGGTTTCATTCAGTTTTCTAATGGGGTGGGTTTGAGCGCATGGGATCATGCAGGACTCACCTTGTAGACATACAGATGTGTGGGGTGGTATTTTTAACATTTTTCTTGCTTCTCTAGAGGCGCAAGCTGATTGTAGGTACTCTGCTACTCTGTCTTTCTCATCTACCTCAAGCAAAGAGTTGAACTATCCTCAGCAGCTGAGACAGTATGGAAGGGGCCACGAGAGACCTCTTAAACATTCATGAACTGTTCAGGGGTGGGATTGTAAGATAAAGCATTTGAGTGTGTTTACTGGCCACCACACTGCTAAAACTACCTTTTGAGGGTGTTTGAGCTTGTTGGGCGAGTTATTGACAGGGGCCAGTAATAGTCTGCTAGACTTAGAGAGCATAAACATCTCTTTTTAGGTTCGGCAGTTTCCTCCAGCCGGTGCTGCCAATATAACTGAACTGCATGTTGTAGGAAATACAGCTGAAGTGTGAAATGACACTGTACAGTCAAGGTCAAATTGGTATTTGGCTCATCTGCCAAGCCTGATTGATAATGAATGTATGAACAGTAAGGATTTGGGGGAAGTGGAAACTATTGTATTATAAAATGGACTGAAGCCACCAGTAGAAAAACGACATTTTCACAGTGTAGCATCCTAGCTACTGACTTACTGTTATCAGGAGAGGCTTTGACAAATAAATCCTAGCATCACCTGGGAACATCTGACTTCTTAAAGCCCCTTCTGTCTGGCTTTCAATGCAGAAAGCAAGTTGGTTTCACTGGCTGGTTGACAAATGTTCTGTCTAGTGGGAGATAGAGATGATGTGGTTCATTTTTGTTGCTTTAGATCTGTCAACAGCTGAGGACTCATTGTTCATGAGAGGTTTTTGACTCATCTGAAGTCCCTGACAAAGGTGGCTGGAATCTTGCCTTAGTGGTTCTGCTCTTCAGTCGCACAGAAACAGATGCTGACATTCAGCCATGTCTTAGGCGCTCAGAGGGCTGTCACACATTCCCCACGGCTCCAGATTTTCGTGATGTTTTCTGCTTGTTCCATGTCACTCGGAGGGCTCGGGAGGAGTGCCATCCAGAATCCTGTCAGTGACAATGGGACACGTCCAAGCATAGCTGACACGCAGCTCTGTATTACTGAATGTGTAGCTCTGCACACAGTGAGTGGGAGAGGAAAGGTGAATGCTACAGGAGGAGAGAAGGCAAGAAACTAGGCCTCAGAGGCGGGTGTGGGGTCTTCTGTGCTGCAGCTAGACACTGTGGGAACTGGCAAACTTCATTTGCTCCCCACAGCCTTCAGAGTACGGTGGCTGCTCTAGTCCTTCTCTGTGTGTAGATTCCCTGGGAGGCTTGCCCTGGCGGGCCAAAATTCTGGGAGATGTGTTGTAGGCAAACTTTAAGAAGAGGAGGAGAAGGGCAGAGGAACTGAGAAAAGAAGGACTAGACTTTTCCAAGAATTGCACTTACTAGGAGCCAGTCCTTTTTTCCCCCTGCCATAGGGTGGCATTTGCAAACAGTGTTCATAACACCAGGCAGCAAGCACTTCTGCAGTCTCCCCTGATTGCAGACACCTGCCCTCAGTGCAGCCTTCATGCCAAAAGTCAGTGTCAAGGCCCTGACCCCTAGATAGGCTAGACTGTCTTAGTGCATGGCTTACTCTTTAGAAGGGAGACTGTAAGAAAAAACTTAATCCCAGCATCTTAATTCAAGAGTCCTGGACAAAGCTTCCTCAACAAAGTATGTGCTTGAGGGCATGATAGACACTTGACTCTTGGTGCCTGACTGCCATCGTAGAGGAGAGTAGCAAGAGTCCTAAAAAAAATGGAACATCAACACTCCTTCGGTACCTCTGTGTACTAGTAAACCTTTTGTTTTCATGGTCTCATTAAAAATTTCTCCTCACTCCGCATTTAATTTATTTGGGTTTCATTTGTATCAATATGTGATATTTTTAAATGGTCTAGGATGTCCAGCAGCATACTAATTGAAAGTCAAATTAAAAAGTTTTAAATGAACAATGAAAAAAACCAAATCCTGGTCCCCCTTATACAAACACAGTGCATTGAGTTCAGTGTCTAATGTGGTGTTGGTAAGGTATTATGTACAACTCTGCTGTCAGTATGAGCTCCCATCATTCTGCAAACAACGAGCACTGTCAGTTCTCACTCAGAACTATGGTGAAGACAGGGTGAGAGTCCTGCCAATCCTGCCAGCTGCTAGGAGGAGTGCTTACAGGTCTGCAGTCACAGCGAGGAAGAAACGGACCATCTGAGAGGGTTGGAGGGGAGACAAGCATGTGTCAAAATACCTTGATAGAGCTTTGAGTGCTGGTCCAAGCACAGCAGCATTCACTAACGTACTGGGTCTCTGAGTAAGTGACTCCCCCTGGCAGTATGTCTCCTCCCCCAACAGAAGTGAGCTGCTGTGTGTTTGTGTCTCAGGGTCGGGTGGGGGATAGGGAAGGAGTTGGGGACTCTCAAGGACTTCCTTGGATGCTTCTTTCCTTGCTTATTTTATTTTGCAAAATGATGTGTGTTCACAGGCATGTACAGTGGTTCCAGCGCTAACCATAACGGTCCCTCACCAGGTATATTGCCATCTTCTCATGACATCCCTTCAAGACACCATCCGCTTGACTCTACCCTTTCCAGTCCACATCACCATCAGTCACCGCTGGAGAGTGCCAGGGAAGGGTATGTGTGTGAAACATGCTTGGCCTCTGTCTGGCATGATAATGAATGATTAATTGTTTATTTTACTTTGCATAGACACTGTTCAAATGGAAAACACTGGCCCAAACTAAGCATTTTGTTTGTTTTAGAATCATAGAATAATTTAGTTTTGAAGGGACCTCAGAAGGTCATGTCAGCCATCCCCTGCGCAAAGCAGGGCAAACTTTGACATTACTATCAGGCTGCTCAGGGCCTTGTCCTTGTCTTCAACAAAACACACTAAGATTTTTTTTTCTTCATAGCATGCAATTGCATTTAGATTTTAATTTTTTTTTTTTTTTTTAGTTCTTCCTTGATGACTTTTTGTAGGTTTGGATAAGTGCAGAGAACTTTTCTCAGCTACAATGAGAAATCTCTCAAAGGGTAAAACCCCAAACTCTGACTCACTCAGGAATAAGGCAGTGTTTGCCTTAGTAAGACTTACTTCGTCTCAGAGCAGCAGGCTTTCTCACTTCCTTGCTCTCTGATAAGATTTTCCATAATACATCTCTCAGCAGCAGGCATTAACCAGTAAGATCCTAATCAGGGAAGAGTATATTGTCACACTGATTGTATAGATTGCATTGCTACAGTATGGATTGCATTGCATTGCTACAGTATCTGATATTTCTAAAGCACTGTTTGCTCAAGGATCTCATAACACCTTCTCAACAGTGAAGAATCTCTGTAAGCCACAGAATTCTGCTCTAATCTTTTTGCTCAGATTTTTTTTTGGTTCCTAGGCTCATGCAAATTAAACATCAAACTCTACAGTTTTTCTTCCCAGAACTTTGGACAGGGAGGGGACTCTGATTTTGCTTTACTGATGAGAACTTGGGATACAGAGAGATTAAGAGTTTTTTTTTTTTTCCCCTAAAAATAGGTTGGGGTTCTTTAGAAAATACAGCAATTGAATGTAGAGTTTTTCCATCCTAGTCCAGTGACTGACCCATCGCTTCTTTATAGGGTGAAAGGAAAGCCCAGAAGGTTTTTAATTGTGTGCTTTAAGCAAAGGGCAGAAGGCAGAGTGTTTGTGGCATGGAAAGGGCACAGTAAGAATACATCTGGAGTAGGTGAAGAACAATCTGATTGAGGAAATTAAATTAGGAAGAAATTACTCCATTTTTTTCTTAATTGGGGGATGAATGCTGTAGCAAGCTTAGTTTCTATACCCAGTTCCTCCTTCAGGCATCTCTTCTGACCTATGCCAGCAGCAGGTACCAGTGCCCCCTCTCAATGTATGATGCATATCTGCCCGTCATAGGAATAGACTTCTGTCCCTGTCACATCAGATGCCTGTGCCCAACCCTTCTCCTTCCCTGCCCTGCCACCCACATTCCTGACCTTCTGTTTCCTGTTGGCAGGCTCATGCCCATGGCAGAGTCATGGCCAAGAAGGAGGCATTGGGCATGCTGATTTAGGGGGAAGTTATACCAGATAAATACGAAGTTTTCTGTAGCAGAGAAGGCAGTGAGCACAAACAGGAGTGGAGACAGACAGTCCAAAATGAAGGTAATCCACGAGCTATTCTTTCCCTGCAGGATGGGACTACTTGAGCCTGGGGGAGTAGGATCCCTTCCTCTCGCTGCTGCCCAGTGTGCTGCTAAGCTGTTTCCTCTTTGAGTTGGTTCTAGGATGGGCTTCTTAGGGGAGTTAAGACAAAAAATCCCAACCAAGAGTGAAATAAACTAAAGATATACTATGGGAAGGATTTAACAGGCTGTCAGTAAGGTGGATTTGTTTCTAAGGCACTTCACATTTTGGCACTGTTAATAAGAAATGAAAGCAAAGACTTGACCAGAATGAGGGCAACAGGCAGTTTTCCAACTTGAGGGGTCTGAAGCTCCCAGATGAATTCTCCCTGCTGCCCCTCGTGTCTCCATTCCAGAGTATGACACTTCTCTTTCAGGAGAAACACCATGCTGAGTGAGCTGAGTTTCTCACAGAGCTCCTTCTACAGAAATTGTGATCATTTGCTTAGGCCAAAGTTTACATCAGAATTGTCTCTGCTCTTTTCAGTTCTAGTGGAATAGGTATTCTTTCTCAGAGGAGACAACAGTGCTGATTGATTATCAGTGCTTATATACCTCAGTAATGTAAAGTCTTTGCAGAAACATCATAGTTAATATGTAAGAGTGAGATGATAACAGATTTCTAACATGAACCAAACATCAGGAAATGGAGAGTGGAATGTGGTTTTGAATAGTTATTTTAAAACAGGTAATCTAGTTTCATGACATAATTACTTGGAATTTTTCAGCATCTCAAGTACCATTTTCTAAACTCAAAATAATCTGCATTCAGCATTGTCATGCCCAGTCCAAGATCCTTTTTGCTGTATTTAATTGTTTATGCTTACATTATTAATGACTGCTGAAATAAAGCCCAAACATGACATTTTCATTGCAAGTACAGAAACTTAGTGTGAACTAATAGTCCTTGAATTTCATTTAGCACAGTTTTGTTTAAACCACTCATCCATTTAACTGGGCAAAATCACTTAATAACCTAATGCTTGGAGCCACTGAATTATAGAACTGTTACACCTTTGCCAGTTCATAGCAGTATGCCATTACTCATATAAAATATATATGGTTTACAATAGGAAAGAAACACCTAACACTACCTTTCTTCATATTAACTTCTCCAGCTTTCTGGCACACATATAATGTTTTGCCTCACTTGTCAGCTGTCTCAGCATTCATGTTTAAGTAAATGCGAAGAATTTCTATACTGTGAATCAGTACGATGACAAGACTGGATTGCATAGTTTAAGTTTGTGGAATGAACCAAATGATTACGATCAAGAAATCTAATTACTGAGTCATCAAATATTCAAGACGCCAAAAACTACATGAGGCAGAGTACAAATAGTCTACTCAAGTTTGACATAAGATTCAGAATTTGATTTAAAGGCTTTTTCTTTTCTTTTTTAAAAAAGCCCTATGTTATACCATCCTTTGCCAAAGTCAATACCAAGTGCAGCAGTCAATTTTCCCAAATGGTTTGCTAAGACATTTAAATAGTTTGACAAAATTATCTAATTCACTTGAAAATGTTCTAACAAAATCTGACTTCATTACCAAATGTATTTATACTGGCTTTATACAGGATGGAGAGTATTTTTTCAAATTCTAGTATGAAGTGTATGCTAGACCAAAAAATTTTACTTATATTGATATTAATTAAACTAAAATTGTGTGACTGAGAAATATTTTGCCATCCAGAAAGTGGGCTTGTCATGATTCAGGTTTAAATATATATTTATTTTTTATTTCAGGTAGCGAAGGTTTGTTTTAGCATTTCTTGTAGCATATGCCATGTATGTCTAACTCCGTTTCATTTTGCCCTTTGCAAAAATAGTCTATTTTGATTTGTGGCAGAATGAAGACAGAAAAACAGCTTTTAGTATTAAATCTTAGGTCAATGTTGCACTTGGCTTTCTTTCTACTATTTTTTTAGCTGTTATTATCTAAGTCATCTAAAAATGTACTTAGTTTCATTTGTAAACTATCTCTGTAAATTCCAGTTTAGAATATTTAGTTTGATAAATTATCAGCTTAAATGAAACTGATATGACTAAAGTTAAGTGAGTTTGAGTGGTGGCACCAAGTTAGGGATTTGCACCAATTTAGCTTAATGACCTAACAAGGTCACTTTGTAGGATCTGAACACGGTCCCTCTATATGTGACTGTGAGGCCCTCTGTCACTTGTGTCGCCCATAACAAACAGCACTTATGTTCTCAGAAGAAGCTGGGGGTACTGACAAATAATAACTTTATTGGGAAGGTGATGTGTCTCCAAGGGAAAGGAAAGTGAAACTATTTTTTTATATTCCTGTGGTAATTTAGGTCATTTCTGCTCTGTAAACACAACAGTAAATGAAGAACTAGTGGGATTAAGACATCTGTGATGTCCATAGGTGATGATTAATGAGAACTCTGAATCCAACCTTGTGAGCCTTTAATATAAAGGATTAAGTAATCAAGGTTAGAGCAAGGAGCTTACACAACTCTCTTTTGCCTGGGCTTCTCACCAGCTAACTGCAACCAGTTCAAACTATGTTCCAGACCCCCCTGAAGAGCCACTTACCCATACCAAAATCACAAGAAACAGGACTTAAAAACAATCAAGTGAAAAAAGACATTTTAATCAGGCTGCTTAAACATCAGAATTTTTGTTTGCTTGCTTCTTAGCACCTGTTAATTCAAATACTACAGAAATACTTAAATGTAAAGAGTTCTGTGTTAAAAATTTAGTCCTTCATTTCTCTTTACATAAAGTAACACAAGGTACACAGAGCCTCCCTTCTTGCTCAACCAGGGAACACCAGATTTGAAATTCCTGGTATTTTTAAGGTTGAAACCAAATATGCAGGTTAAAATCTTGTGTGGTAGATTTGAACGTGTACAGCTACCATGTTATACTTTGGCAATAAGAGACTGTAAGCCAGCTCCTACCCACATTTCAGCCCTGTTACATACATTGCCAGGACCCTGTCAGGTGCCTCCATTTCAAAGAAGAATCTGGTCCAGCCCCCCTACCTGCTCTCAGTGAGCTCGGGGAAAGCACCCTCCAACAACCCCACATCTCTGCTCTGGGGGACTGGTTTTGGCTTCAGCTTTGCTGGTAGATGATGATGGCATACAAAGGGTTTGGTGGGTGCTTGCTCATCAGATGGGACCAGGCTCAAATTGTGACTGTGAGAGTTTCACTGTTGTTTGCAAGCAGCTGGTTTTCTGGAGTATGGCTCTTTCTAGAATAAGATTTAAGAAATCGCCCCCAAACCAGTAAAAGAAATGGGGGAGATTCATTTCGGTACATTATGTTATCTCCTTGAACTGCCAGAATCCAGGCCAGGTAGGAAAATACCTTTGTGTACCTAATTCTCATTACCTTAAGAGACAATTAGGTGTCTTAACTACTTATGTCTAATTTTTATTAATCTTTAAGTTTGTGAACTCACATAAATAAATTGATTAGGAACTGGCATGTTGCTAGGATCTCTATAGGAAACAAACTTTTACTCTCTAGAAGTACTCTGGAGAGCTAAATACCTACACAGTTTTTATAACAGTTCCTAGGACCAAGGAGATACATCACTCATTCATTGTGGATTCCACTGGAGAATACTCTTCATTTATAATAGAATACACAAGTCAGTTTTTTAGTCTTTCTTTCAAAAGCACTAAAACCAATAACAAGAAACAGATATCTCTGACAGCTGAAAACATTTTCAATGGAGGAAGCCAAGAACCCATCATAATTTATCTCAGTGTTATGGATCTGAGCACGCAAAAGGGGCATCAGTACATCTGTCCAAAGAAAGAACAATGTACAGGTGCGGAGCTGAGGTTCATGTAACAAAGAAAATCAGTAATTAAAAGCATCTGGTTTCAAATCCCAAGTCATTTATCTCATTGTAGAAAATGTGATCAGAATTCATTTATAATCATGTCCAGATAGGCTTATACAGTTTTTCCCCCCCTTAAAGCAAAATTAGCATTAGCATAGGCTTACTTCAACAATACATGGTTAAGAATAACTTAGTGCTTGATCATGGGGTAAAATATTGTTTGGCCAGCAGCAGAAATAGGTGGGCATGTATTTAATTTCTGTTTCTAAAAGGGCTGGATTGACATTCATTAGAGAGCCTTCATCAGTGCATCTCATAGGAAGCCTATGTTGCCTGCCCAGAAGTGACACTGTAACAAAACTATCTTAGAGTAAGAAATAAGAGAGTTACAGGAGAAGGTGGGAGGTTAAAGGAGTTGGTCAGAGTAACTTAGAAACCATTTAAGAAGGATTCAGCTACAGCTCTTCTGCATTATATTAATGATTTTAGCCATTACTGGTTTTATCTGTAGTTAAATTTACACTTAACATCTGTACAGCTGATTTTTTTCTGTTCCTTTTTTTTAAATTTTGGTTTGCTTTTTAAGTGAAACTTCTGCAGTTAGGTGTAAACCATATATGCCAAACACAATAATTTATCATGCTATAACAAATGATTAAGTTATCTTAACATCTCCCACTATTGGGTATAGTGCCTTTTAGACTGTAAACTTGAAGAAAGCAGACATCAGCTACCTGTATAGAATCTACCTGCACCTGGAAGCATCTTGCTGCATACTTGCAGGGAATAATGATCTTAAATGACTATAATAAGATAGATCCGTCAAGCATGCAGTACATGCCAGATAATATTGAATAGACAATATCTGTGTTTGATTGCACGTCTTTGTAACTGACTTCCTGGCAACCACTTGAACCTATGGCAGTGTTCTTTATTTAAATAAGTTTTGATACTTCTTTGACCACATTAGTAAGGATTTTTTTTACTTTTGAAATATATTTTCCTGCTAGATTGTTAGCAAGAATAAGTTTTCAAATTCCCCTTATGTGTAGCAGCTTCCACTGTAGTGGTTCATCAGCTTAATTTCAAAGATTATTCAACATTATTCTAAATAAAAACATCTTTTAGATGGGCACAGTTCCCATAATGATTGCTATGATTAACTGCTTTGCAGAAGTTGCACATATCAGGTCAGAACAATTGTAGAGATACTCATTTAACACAGAAAAAAACGTGTTTGTGTTTATGTGTGAGTTTGTGTAGGTAATGACATGCATTACAAAATACAGAGTTATGTTTTACACCCAACTGAGACTTGCATATGTATTTGTTAGAAGAGATTGTGAGTATTTCAATAAGTCACTCTGTACCTGAAGAGATAGGCCCACACAGAAAGCTTTTGAGTGTACCAGGAAAGGACTCCTTTGGCTACTGCGTAATTTTTTAACCCAAAGCTGTTTTCATATCACTGTTACTGGTATTATTAAAAATATTCTAAAGCAATTAAATGACCTAAGACTCTTCAGTCACATTAATGGTCCCATGCATAGTGTTCTCCATAATGTTTACGAAGCCCCCTCTTACTCCTTATAACTAGCTCCTGCACTCATTGTACGGGCACTTGACGCTGCTCAGAGAGCGGGTGGGTGAAGATGCAGAACTGGATTCAAGTAATCCAAGTGTTGTGGTTTAACCCCAGCCGGCAGTTAAGCACCACGCAGCCACTCGCTCACTCCCCCGCCCCAACCTGGTGGGATGGGGGAGAGAATAAAAAAAAAGTAAAACTCGTGGGCTGAGATAAGAACAGTTTAATAGGACAGAAAGGAAGAAACTAATAATGACAATAATAACAATAATAAAATGACAATAATAATAATAAAAGGATTGGGATATACAAAACAAGTGATGCACAATGCAATTCCTCACCACTCACTGACCGATGCCCAGTTAGTTCCCGAGCAGCGATCCCCCCCCAGGCCAACTCCCCCCAGTTTATATACTGGGCATGACATCACATGGTATGGAATATCCCTTTGGCCAGTTTGGGTCAGCTGCCCTGGCTGTGTCCCCTCCCAACTTCTTGTGCCCCTCCAGCCTTCTTGCTGGCTGGGCATGAGAAGCTGAAAAATCCTTTACTTAGTCTAAACATTACTTAGCAACAACTGAAAACATCAGTGTGTTATCAACATTCTTCTCATACTGAACCCAAAACTTAACACTGTACCAGCTACCAGAAAGAAAATTAACTCTATCCCAGCCAAAACCAGGACACCAAGGCAGTATTGTGAATGAAAAATAGTATCTTGTATTTATCTAGAAGCTAGGAAAAGGCTCACATTGCCTCAGTCCTACTTTAAAGATGTTACACACGGAGGTATGTCTCACACGCTGCATTAGTAGCAGAGCCAGGAATAGAGCCCAAGTCTCTTAACAGCAGCCACCTCCTCAAGCTGACAACAAGCACAGCAAGAAGAGAGGAAAACAGAAACACGGTATCGTATCTTGCAGTCACGGAGCAGAGACTGAGGCCTTGTAAGAAGGGCAGTGTGTCACAGCCCAGTAACTTGTTTGCTCGTTGTTTATAGAAAAGGGTAATAAAAACGCAATGATGCCCAGCAAGGTGATCTGCATTGAAGAATTTATTATATATCAGGGAGAGCGGGGGGGGGGGCGGGAAGAGGAGAAGGGAAGAAAGAGGGAGAGAAGGAAAAGATTCCTTGCATTCCAGAAGCGTAGCCAGAGGCACCTGGCAGTGATTAGTGCAAAGGTTCACCAAACTTCAGATAGAGTCCGTCTTAAAAAAAAAAAAGTGAACGGTATAACTGTTTCCTGAGCATGTGCTGACAGAAATTCCCGTAGGGCAAGACCCAGAACAGAAACACGTGGCAAGAGATTGGGCGCTATCCAGAGACCAGATTAGCAGAGCTTTACACATCATTTTTAATATTATGGGAAGAGATGAAAATCAGTGTTAACTTTTTTTTTTCCACTAAAAAAAAAATCTCCTGGTCCTGGAACTGAATTGGACTTTCTCACAATATAAGTAACTATAATGCCTGGGGGAGAGATTTTATGAATGAAATGGTTGGCATGCTGGATTTTATGGTAGAACCTGGTTTCATGGAAAATCTCAGGTTTTGTAACTAGCTGCAATACTGTACGAGTCATTTAAGATAAAACATGGAGCTTCTTTGCTATGTGCTTCTTACTCTGGTGCTTTATTATATACTTTTCTTCATATTAATATGACTTAAACATAATTCTCAAAGTCAAGATTGTTTGATATGGCGATACGCTGCGCATGAGAACTGTATTACAGAATGTTCTTATAACCCAAAATATACAAAAAATTATTTGAGATAAAGGACAGATGTTTTTCAGTCTGGACTTGGTCCTGTTTCCACTGAACTCAATGGGATATGGGTTGAGGTTCTTTGTCTAGCTGAGGAATCTGCCAATCAAGCCATCACATCACAAAAAAAAAAAAAAAGACCCAGACAGTTTTCATATTGGAAACATCCCTATTTTAGATATTTCTATTTTGCGGTTACACTTCGTTCCCACTTACTATTCAAGAATCTTAGTTTGAATATATTTTCATTATTTTTCAATTTTCAATTCCATTCAATATTTTCTAATTAAGTACACTGTGTGTAGTTTTTGCCAGTCAAGAGATGATCAACTAGATCATGAAAAAGCTCATGTTAAACCAGCTCAAAACCTGGCTTTACAATTTCTTACTCTCTCTTAATTTGTCCAGAAACTGGTAGTGAACAAAGACTGGCTAAAGCAAAGTGTAAATCTGTTTCTTACTCAGACTAAGTACTGTGGATGAATATAGAAAACATACATCTAGACAACTTGACAGAAAGCTCAGAAAAATCAATGGTGATATGTATTTATTTTGTGGTTCTTTATGTTGCAATAATATTGGAACAAGACACTTGGTGTGCATTGTGAAAATACACGAATTCTTACACACCACTGCCTACATTGGGAGGCTGAAAGTGGGGGCAGGATAAATAATTCTAAAACAAGGAAAGGTTACTTGTAGCCTATTAGATGTCTTTCCTATAGATCACTGCTAGCTCATGGCATACCTAGATAGTTCCCTCACATAGGCCTTACTTACAGTTTAATACGAACTTTCACCATCCAAAATATATTGTTAAAACACGATCACAAGAAATTTATGTGAAAGTCTTACTAGGATTTCTGTTTGTGATTCCTAAAGGTATGCACTTCATAAAATGAGAGAGAAGACAGATTAATATCTTCGATGTTTTGACTTAATTTTCTTTTTTAAAAAATCCTTCTGTTAAAATGAAGATTTCTGAGTATTCCCATTGATGTGAGTGACATGCTTTCCAGTAGAGGTGAGGAATTGGCTCGTTGTCCAACACTTGATTTAATGACGCTTCATGGGTAGTATCCCACCTGACTTCAACAGCTTCCCTTAGGAAGGGCTGTGAAGCTGAGTATTTTAAGACAGTGTTTAGCATGGTGCAGAAGTGTGCGCAGTATCATAGACAAGGCATGTTATTGAGTTAGGATCAGTTCTTCCAATAGTTTTCTGTTGGTTGTGTGGATGAAGGTATTACATAAACGGGATTTTTCTGATTAGTCCTTTTACTTAATTGTCTAGTGACGCTTCCTCAGGAGAGGAATGCATTAGCTTTGCAATTCCACCTGAAATCATAGGTCCCTCAAGACTAGTATTATGTCTTCAGCGCCATCCTACACATGGTGCTTCAAAGGGAATTTGAAAAAAACCCGCAATACCTGGTCAATTGTATGAAGTTGTATGATGAGTGAAGAGAGAGAATTCCTCTCTGCATCCTTGGGTGATCAGTTTACATCCTGAAGCACAAGATTTGATTACCCCTCGCTTAGCATGGAAATGTTGGTTTTGGCCATTAAATTATTCAGTCCCTTTTTAAAAAACTAGGTATTTTGTTTGATTCTGTGACTTCCTGTGGCTATGAATGCCACAGGCCAGGGCATGCTGTGTGAGCAAAATGTTCCTTTTGTTTTAAGCTGACCTGCTTCTCTCTGTGGTGCATGCCCTGTTGCTCCTGTGTCTTGGACAGGGTGGAGAGGAGGCTGGCTTCTCCACTGCACCCTTGTAATCTGAAAAACTGCATTTTAAATTATCTTCTTTCAGTGGCATGCTTCTAGTTTTAGCAGTTTTACTTTGTAAGAAAACCCTGTCTTAGTATTCTAGTAGATCTTCAGCTGTTTTTAACTCCCACAATAACTTAATACATCAAAACTGAACTGGTTTTACCACTGTGTACATTAATAAGTGGTCATTAATAAGTAGATTCTTACTGCATCCAACTGTGTAGTTCCCCTTCTGTTATTATCACTGCTCAAGAAAGTTGCACATTATTCCCGAAACGCTGCTGTTCCCAAAAGATACTGTAAGTTCAAAACCAGTCAATGTGTAAGGAATGTAGACTCCTCTGGTGCATGCCTCTCTGTATGAGAGGGATTGAGAAGCACCTACTGTCATTAGGTCTGAAGTCACCAAAATGAATCTTCAGGTGAAAAAGCTTTCCTACTTGCATCATATATTACATACAGCAAAATTTTTAGCAACAGCAGTTTTATCAGTAGGCAACTGGAAATCTGCTGGATTCAGAGAGGGCTTGCTAGTAACTTCATTGGTGTCTGTAGCAGATAACGGCTAGGAATAAGGTAAATGCATGGTTAACAGGTTACCTTTCACATAAGGGACATCATAGGGTTTCTGATAATGGAGTAGTAAAAGCCTTACAGTGGGTTAATTTGTTGTTTGAGTTACTAAGTGTTTTACCATCAAGCATCCTTGTAAGACAGAGCAGACTCTGTCAACAGTCAGACTATATCAGCAGTGCAAGCGATCTGTAAGAACAATTGATTCTTCTTAGCTTTGTCACAAGATTAGGGACGTAGCAAAAAGATTTATGCTCCTGAGCAGAAATATTCCGTATAGCCAGGAGCCCTCAAATTTAAAGAATTAAGGAGGGATAAGGATTTTTTTTACATGTGTGAGAGTATTTATTTATATCTCTCTCCCTATAGCTATATATAGGCAGAGATATATATTAAAAGGCCCCAAAAGGACCTGCAAATTTACTGAATTATACAAGTTACAATTAAGGTAAAATATATGGTATATATTTATTATTAATATCCAAACCAAAGCAAGCTGTGAGTATTAACAGGAAATGTCCAGGCTATTAGTTATTGAAACATATATGCCTGAGCTACTGCCTGGGAATTTTTAATGTATCCAGCTGAGCTGCTAGTGTAAGTAGTTTAGTGTTTGTTCTTCCACACAGAAGGCATCTCCTTTTAAGCTCTTTTCTGTTGCTAATGCATTATCTATTTAACTTGTATCAGGAATGATTCCTCCTCTCTTTTAACAACCCGAGTATCACAGCAACCTAATTAGTAGGCAAATATTCAGGAGAGAATTAAAAACACGGCACTGGGAACTGGACAGTTAGCTGATGAAAAAACTCTCCTTGAGCGTGCCAGAGCACATTCACACATGCATACACACACACAAAGTAATATTTTAGGGACCAGCTCGAGCTGTAGGCATTGTGATGAATATTTTAAGGAGACAAATCCCCATGTTGGCCACTTGTGCTAATATAGCCAGACTTTTCTGCTGAGCAAAGCTCTTTCCTAGCTAAAAACTCTGCCTTAACTTATGGGAAACATGTTAAATTCCCTGTTTGGGAGAGACTGAGCAGAACGCAGTAGATTTTACGGTGACCTGCTCAACTGTATGAAAATCTCTTCATGCAGAGGAGGTGGCAATGGGCAAGTGTTACACAGAGCTTTCAGGGTTTCAGCTCAGGTTCCGGTGCTACAGCAAGTTCCTAGGATACTGGCTGCCCGCAGACAGCTATGTTTGCTGAGCTCCAGCACCGTGACAGCAGTGCCGAGCGGGAGCAGCAAGCTGGCAGCTCACCCAGCTGGAGCAGGGCCCCGCACACCTCCGCACCCCTCCTGCCTCGCGTGGGGAATCTCACCTGCTCTTAACCAGTCATTTCAAAGGCTTCGAGGCACAAACGCCGTCACAACCGTTGAGCGCACACACAGGAAAAAGAGGAATGCAAAAGAGCGTGAATGGGGAGAAGCACTGCTTTAAAAATAACAGTAAAAACTGTTAAATTCTTCTCACATGGTTAAGATTTAAATAGCCTCTGGGAGCAGTTAAACTGAGTAGGGAAGCTGGGATTTTCAGTATTCCCACAGCTGGACACCTTAAATGTACCATTTTTGTTTGACATGCAACATACTTGCATAGAATTTAAAAATGTGATTACCGGACCATGCTAACAAAGCACTCAACAGAGAGCAGCCCAGCAGGCCTCTATGGGGTGCTACATTTCCCAGCAGTAGCTAGGACAAGACATTTCACAAGAAGGCAGCGGAAACCCAACACAGGCAGTTGCAGAGTACTCGCTCACCAGAAGTATTTTCCTCCTTCATTCAGAGTGGTTTCTGGCTCATCCAGGGCTTGGAGTTTTTAGTACATCTTTTGTTTCTCTTTTAAATGTGTGTGTGGTCATTATCCATATAAATGTCACTATCATGATCTCTTTTAGCTATTATCTTTCCAATGAAAACAACTGCAATCTTTTTAATCTCCTTTCAGATAGAGGCATTTCCAGGCTTCTAATAGCATTTCTGGCGTGTCGAGGACAATGTCTCCATGTGTGCTGTTTGAAGGGGCTGGTGACCATTTTGTAATTTGTGGTTGTGCTTTGCCGGCACTCGCAGCCTTAGAAGAAGAGACTGTAGCAAAGGCTTTTCTGTAGGACCCAGCAGATAAGGTCGGCCCCATCTTCATGTACTAGCTCACCACAGACACGCATTTGAGAGTGTTTGCAGAAGATACAAGTTGTAGCTGGGCTACACAACAGCTCGTTTGTGTTAAACTATTTCTCTGCTGAGACCTTTGAGGAAAAACTACAGCCACGTGGGAGCTGACCTTAGCGTTTAGCTGCTTCTTAGCAAATAAACTCGTTATTTTCCCCGAGCATCTGCTCTTCAGCAGTTGACTCCAGCGAGCATTTTCTGTCTCTGACCTGAAGAGGGCACAGGTAGCCCCTGCATTCCCTGCGTCCCTTTTCAGCACCTCTGCAGCCCCAGGCCTTTACCCTGGGGTATGGCACGGCCATCCCAGCTCTCTTGGGATGCACTTAAAACAAAAAACAGATCAGATTTTTTTTCTTTGCATGTTGGCTCTTAAAGTTCGACCTTAGTCCTCTTTATTTTACATATTGCTGGTCATCACTTATTGGGGAGGTATTATCTTTCTCATAAAAAAATTTATTTTCCAGTTCTTACATATTTGGCTTGAAAATATCCTTGCCTTCACCCATTTAACAATACTGGTTTAATTCTTCAGTTTAGTTTGGGGATATTAAGTGTCCCTGTGGTTTGTATTATATGCCTTATTTTCCTGCTTTGGGAGATGGAATTATTTCAGCATAGGATGGGCTTTGACTGGTTGATTTATTTAAGCCCCTTTTAATAGAGTGTCACTGTGACAGCTTTTGGCAGTGTTCCTCTGCCTCTCATGTTAAATGTGATTAAGCTGTTGTCACCATTAATTCACAGTTCATCTATATTTACCTCTTGAACGCTCCCATGTAGTGCTTCTCCCTAAGTCAAGCATAGCCTCGCTCCCCAAATTTAATCCTAACTGCTCCAAGAAGCAGTCATGTAAACTAGTGAGGAACTGCTATTGCAAATCATGGTTTATGGTGTTTGAACAGCTTCTGCAGTGGTGAAGGAAGACACTAGTGAGAGATGTAGTTTGGTTTTTAGTTGATTCTTTGTACGGCTGCAACGGTTTGCGCTCAATATTTTTTTTCCAGCTAGGTCACGTGGATTATAACCTGCAGGGGTATTTTTATTTCTACACCTCAGGACCTGTAGCTGTGAAGTTTCAGCAGGGCGGCTCTCAAACAGACAGCTGGCTTTTCTAGTGTCTGAAGGTTCTAGTGCTGCTCAGAGAGCTGCTTCTTATGTTTAGCAAAAGCTCCAGAGGCAGCAGAGTGTAAATGGTGAGCATACAGTCCACCCAGCCCGCACATTTGATGGTGTAACACTGGGCTATGGAGCAAAAGGCCATTTGTCACAGCTACCATAGGAGGGTAAAAGATCCAGCGTCTACCTATTCACACGTTTAAAGAGTTAGTTGAATGCAGCTCTAAAAGAGGCTTCTATGTGAATGGCCAGGTTTTTGGTCCCACCTTCTGCACCATGTTATCTTTCTGGCTGTAAATGGCCAAAAGACAGGTCTCTGGCAAAAGGTTCATCCCTTCTGGGCCAGCTGCTGTACCACCCCTTGCTGGGATGGTTGCGCTGTGGCAGGGAGGAAGCACTGAAGCCTCTCTGCTCCACTGGTGGCCGAGGATGCCCGGGGACTTCATGGAATTGGGTTAGTGAGGTTCTTCCTCAGCTGCTCCACCTCTTGTGGGAGTGTTGGGTCAGGGTCTGTTCCCCGAGCGGGGCTGCCCCAGCGCTCCTGTGCTGGCCCGAGTCCCAGACATCTGGGGGGTATTTTCCATCTCTCAGGTAGAACTACTTCTCAGTCTTACACTGAGCGGTGCCACCACTCACTCAGTAAGCAAACACTTACTCAGGCTTTTTCTTTGAAAGGACAGTACCATCTGTTGCAGTTAAAGCTGTATTTCTAAGTCTAAAAAATCCTACATGAGGAATAACTGAAACTAATGCTTTTCTTTATCTTGGCTGCAACTTGGGTGTAAAGCTTTACTCCGTTAGAGCTACGAAGGCACTTAAACAATTTACTTGCATTTACTCACTCTAACTACATTTTCCACTTCTGTTTGCTGGACATGAATCTCAGCTCACGAAATTTTAAATTAAAACTGAGCTGTGTTTAAGTTGCTTACTGAGGAGTGGTGTCATTTTGATCCTGCCATTATGGCTAGTACAGGAGTTAGTGTAAAGGAACAGAAATCCTTTTCTAACTCCCTTTCCTCTTAATGAGTACCTGAAAGGAGCACTGCATTGTTATCTTTTTTTTACAATATAATTTCTACCTGCAAAATAAACATTTCTATAGTTTGGCCGTTATGGCAATAGGGCCTTTCAACTATTTCATTTTCCCATATTGTGATGTGATATGTGAAGTTTTTCTGTATTTTCTTTTTCTAGGCTTGCTCCCAACATAATCTCTCCACTTGTCAGTCCCCTGAAGGCATTAGTTCCACCTTCCCTATTGCAGAAACACGACTCTCCGTCATCACACAGCCAGTCACCAAATGGGCAGCAATTTTCTGGAATACCAAATAAACCATACGCTCAATTTCAAAACCAGTCTGTACAGCAGGGATCTCAAGGTAACTTTTCCCTCCGTTTTTTTTGTTTGTTTGTTTGTTTGTTTTAACTTTCCTAATTCGTAGTTAGGGAGAAAGAATTAAATCATTTATTTCAGTTTTTGCATTTTCAGCCAATACTGTCTTATTAAGGGACTGCCAGCATTTCAATGGGAACTCCAATTCTTAAAGTGGCTTAATAAACATACAGAGCAACATTTTCAGACCAGTTCATGCTGTAATATGTGATCATAATGGGGAAGGCTATCAGAATAGCAGATTTATTGCATTTATTCAGGTTTTTCTCTAGTTGGCTACTACCTATGCACCTCATCTGACTGGTCATCCAGCCTTCCGTCAGCTTGGAGAGAGTGACCATACCGAAGCAAGAGCCATCTAGTCCCAAAATACACAGGCTGAAGCACACACACCTTGGCAATGTCCTGCTCAGTCCGCTGACAGTGATGCGCTAGACATGAGTTTAGATAAAGAAAAATTATCTTCCTATTTATTATTTGGAAGACTGGCATCTGTAGTATTTTATATAATAATACGCAAAGGCAGTCTGTACAACTATAGAGTGCCAGTGTGATTTGAGGACAGGAGTGCGAGCAACTAAGCAGCTGTCCCATTGCTTAATTTAAAACATTTTTTGTTCTGAATTACGCAGCCTTTTTAATTGGGACCTTATTTACCTATTCCAGAGTTCTGCTGCAGGAACTAATTAATGTTTCTGCAATTTTTGAGGTATAAATTAGCAAGAGATATTATTATCACAGATTCTTCCAGTAACAGGAGCTTGCATATTTAAGAAATATGTTATATAATCCAGATGGTATGCTACTTAAGTGTGGTAAATATTCACAATAAAGAAGCGTGCAGGACATCTGTCTGGTTGCAAGTATAACCAAGCATATAAGTTTATACAGGCAGATAACCAGCTTTTTGAAACTCGTTTCACAGCTGTACTGTCATTTGTATAAGGTCATTTTTGGCTGGCAAAGTATCACATGTGATCAATTTACCAGTGGGCAAAATAGGAGGTTTGCTTTCTCTCAATATATACTAAGGCTAGGTCTGAAACACAGGAGCTGAACACAAACCCAGTGAGCAATTCACAGCTGTAATGGGGTTCAGTATCCCAACAGTTCCCTCTGCCCTTCATTCTCTGAGGAGTATTTTTGCTCTTTGGTTGGACTGACTTAGTCTGAAAAGTTAAAGCGTATTATATTAAATGATTTGTGCTGAAGGAAAAACTAACTCAACCTGATGCTCAACAGATTATTCAATTTAAAAAGATTAACTCTGTAAGGCAAAAGTGGCAGATTTATGATAGCATATAATGATATATGATTATGTTACTATAATGAGCTAAATAACTACAAACCACAAGAGGAAAGTTTAGCAGCTCATTACTATGGCAGAAACAAATGCATAGACAGAACAAGTTTTGAACCACTTAAATAAATTGACTTTATTCCTTAAGAAAACCACATTTCCTTTTGAATGAATTGTTGCTTTCTAAGTGTTATGTCGTGTGGTTTTGAAAAAGCAATAACTTTCCACTTTGGCCGAATGTTGAAGTATTATTATAAATTCATTATGGAAATGGTCATTCAAAAATCAATTTTGATTAGCAGCCTTTGAAATCAATTGATCTGTAACCTGTACTTAGCTGTACTTGCTCTACATCTTTTTTGCATCTCAGTTCATTAATAGCACGTTTTTCTAATGGAATCTGTAGTAATTTGGGAGTTTTGAATTTTTGCTGAAAAAAGGAGCGCTATGTAAGTCTAGCTGTAGAACTAGGCATCTGTATAGAAGCATATAAACATTGTGGATCTGAAATTTTTAGAAGACAGCAAGCTTCGTCAAGCTGGTAGCAGAAATCTTGATAATGAAAGAATAAGCTGACATTATTTATATGTTTAAACCTAGTTGTAGTAAGATCACATGGAAATTATTACATGCTGAAAGAATTTGGCAGGCAATGGAATCCTGTAGTTATTTATACCTGACATGATTTCTTGTCACAAATTTTATGGAATTTGAAAAGCTGAGATTTATTTGCACATACATGTAAATGACATGACATAACAAGATGGCATTTAATAGGCATATTCCAATTATTTGCTCATTACATCATTCATTTTAAAGCTGCTTGAAGTTTTCTAGGCCATGCCTTAGAGAAACAGAGGCAGCCAGAGCAGTGTGTGAAGTGGCTAACTGCAGCTTTTCGGTCACAAATTATTTCAAAGCAAAATTTTAACTAAATGTTATGTTTGGAACTCAGTTTATTCCTTTATTAACTGTTATATTTCTACATCTACTGTACATAAAACATTTAATAGTGATCATTTAAACTGACAGGACATTTAGTAAATTCTTCACTTGAAAATTAACCTCAGAAAATTTGTGATTTAAATCAAAACTGAAGGAAAACCTGAAATCCATATGGAAAAAAAAATATTGGTGAAACACTTGTTGCCAAATTGGTACCACACTTTCGCTCTCGTAGAAGCAGGGATGTTTGCACCAGACAAGCCTTCTTGCTTACTTCATATTTTAACCACTGAAGGGAGTCTTTTTTTAAGAACTTGTAAAAAATGCTCCATGTTTAGTTTACTCTAATCAACCATATGTGGCTGTTAATTGAACCACTGGTTACAGGATTTTAATTATATCTTAATTCCTAATACTTTCTGTGTAAAGCATTTCAAAAAATCTAAAGGAACCATAACTAAATGGCATGAACCAAAAGCACCTTTGTTTCACGCTGCACATTTTAAAAATGTGTAAATGCAGTAAAGCTCTGACTTGTATTGCATATGCAAATCAAACATTGTATTGCCTGCAAGCAACAAGTTTCATTTCCTGTGGTTGTGTAAAATGAATGAAACCTTATCTGGCAAGAGCACCCGTTGTTACAAAAGTCCTTGTGGTTGCTTTAACTCACGTGGCCTTTCCATCTCTTGTCTAATTACTTCGGTTTTCGGGAACACTTAGCATTTAAACAAGCTGGCAATTTTCCCTTTTTAATAGTATAAAAGATGCATGAGGCTCAGATCCTCTGGAACAGACTGACTGGCCTCTTGAGCCATGCCAGGCTACTGAAGGCCATCAGCAAGAGCCAGCCTACCTGGTACCACAAAAAACTCTCTGATTGTGCCTCTGAAGCAGCGGGTAGGAGTATAGGAAGTATATAAAAAGTCATGGAAAAAATCTTACTGACATAACAACTCAGTGATGCTGCAGTTCTTCAACCTGGAGCTGTGCAGTCACTCCAAGACTCATTTCCACTTTCCGAGATTAACATTCAGCTGGCTACATTTTGAAATACAGCTTTTAATATTGCAAGCACAATTCTTCCTACCCAAGTGTTGTTTCATGCCCAGTTTAAGTGCAGGGAACATCACCAAATTCTTCCTATGCATCCTAGTAGTGGAACTGCAGATCAGGTTCACCAGCTGCAGCTGCAGTTCTTTAGTGTTCCAGATGTAAGGCCAAAGTCCTCCTGAATAAACCACTGCCACTGACACTCCCTATGAAACCTCCATGCAGTCATGTGAGAGGTTATTCTGAAGATGAGTCATGTAAGCACACAGAAGAGAAATAAAAGTGCCTGCTGACAGCTTTCCAACCAGGCAGTGAACTGTCTGGTGTAAGATCCCTGCGTAAGGGATAAACCAGGCACTGTCTAACTCAGTCATCTTCTCAGTGCTCTTGTCTGTGCAAAGAGCTGTCTTGAGCCTCTACCTCTTTCTCACCTTTTGCAATTGCAAAAGCTATCGGGAGTCTCTGTCTTTCTCCTTCACCTTTCATCCTGAAGGAAGCCGCTACCTGCCTCCTCCCATAGCCATCCCTGTGCCTTTCTCCACACACAGAATGCCTTCCATAAAGCCTCTATCCCTTTCTTACAGGGTCTCACTGTCTTATCATTTCTATGAAGCTAATGAAAAAGGAAGTAAGCTTTCATTATACTGCTCAGGTCAGAAGGGTTAGAAGTCCCAGTTTTCACATCATGGTTGGTTTTACCTGACCAGTGTTCCTGCTGCAACCTTTCCCTTCCTCACTCTGTCTTTTTTCTTTAGTTCGCTACCTGCATTTATCACATCTGCAAGCGCATTGGAACAGGAATGGTGTATTTCTCTGTATTTTCTTTGGGAAGCATTTAGCACAAATTTTGTCCCAGTGAATAGAACAGTGCGATAACACTGGTATTTTCTTACATCGTGTCTCTTCATTGGATAGTTCCAGTAAGACTTTTTGCACTGCCTTTTCAGATTATCACACAGTGATGCTGAGGGATAGATACTGCAGTCCAAAGGAGAATTTGATTGCTTATGGCAGTTCTTTTCCAGACTTCTGATTCTGAGGCAGTTCTCTGCTACAGGTATTTTTTCCTGAGCAGCTAGACAGTGTAATTTAAAACACTTAAAAAGAAACCTTTACCCATAGGTCTTGAGAAAACCCTGGATCCAACTAGTTTCAATCCAGTTCTGTCATGCTTGGCTGTTCTCTGATTTTCTAAGCCACTGTGCCAGCCCTGTAGATCATAAAGATATTTAATTGATTTAACAAAGGCAAGCCTGGGAGCATGACGAAAGGGCAGCAATTAGAGAGACAGAGAAAATACACGTCATGCCTTCCCTAGAAGTGATGTGTATAGCAGACATTCTGGAAAAGGTTCATTTTTTTCTCTAGCAATGTATATAAGTGCTCTCTGCAATCCAGTTGGCTCATCTGAAGCCAAGCGTCTCTTTTTTTTTCACTGCTCATCTCAAAAGGATATATTTTTAGAAGGCTTACAGCAGGGAGTTCATGTTTTGTAAACAGAAAAGTCAGGATAATTATCAAAAGCCAATCAATAAAACACTGTACCTAAAACCACATCAAAAGATGGCTTTGCTACCTCTCATAAGAGCTCTTTGGTTTTTTGAGCCAGACTCTCCAGGCAGTAAATAGAGGTGGCTGTCTATTTATTCCGAGGAAGGACATGCATCATTTAATACTCAACTTTCCGAATTTCTGGGCCTTCTTCTACATAGCAGCAAATATGAACAGCTTTGGTACAGTGTGCATAGTGTCTTTATCTAATATAGTCATCCATTAGTAAGTACTTCACCAATCGTGGATATCAACAATTTAGGTATTTTGTGGTGGAGGATCATAGGTTCTCAAGAAATGAATCATCTAATCCTTGCAGATTCTGCCAAAACACATATTAAACTGTGAAACTGCAGACCAAATCTTTCACCACTCGATGAGTTCATTGCATTTCTACTTAAGAATTGCCTCACTTAGCCTTACTTATTACCACCTTAGAAAACATGACCAGAATGAACAGACAGACCCTGAGCTTTGCCTGATACTATCTACTTGGTCAAACTTTGGTAGTAAAGGGAAAATTTTGAAAAAGACAGATCTTTCTTAACAGGAAAAAGCTTATACACTGCATGATTTGTAAGGCACAAATTCCACCCTATACAACACCCAGGCGCTCTGGTGATAAGCACAGGTATTTCGTTTCTAAACAAACAGACTGAATAGCTGCACAACTGGCCTAGCAAGTTGCCTTCCACTGGTGAGTGGAGCTGTGCTGACTTCTGTCAGCTGAAGATCTGGTTGTGTCTGTGTTTGACCGAACTACCTGGAGCTTTTACAGTAGTTCCTTAGGAAATGTTTCAGTCTGAGGGAAGAAAGACAACAGTTCCATATTTTTTCTGGCAATTAGAGGAAAATCCTGATGGCACATTCTACTAAACTTTAAGCCTGACTTGGTTGACTTCAGCCGCATATAAGGGAAGGAGCATCATTTCAGAAGGGACTTTCAGAGAAGGTAGGAAAAGGGATAGTTAATATGAACGTGCAGTTAACGTGCAATGGACGTGGAATCAGGAAGAGGTTATTGAGGCAGGAGGAAGGAAGAGAATTAAATCAGGCCATCGTTGATATAAATATAGTGGCATGCTTTGAGGTCATCCTTATGGGAGCAAATAACATTTTCTTTTAGGGTGTTGGCACAAACGTGTAAGTTGTAAAATTCCTTCCTCAGCAATTCATTCGTCCTTTACTGTTAAATTACTTCTTTTGTTGTGTACAACTCATTCACAGCTTCTGCTGGCAAAAACCAAACTGCTGGTCCACTGGTAATAGGATACTTTAAAAAAAAAGCAGGACATAAGAAATGTAGGGTATGTGGGGGACAACAGTCAAACATGCCCCAAAAGCAGAATGACTGAGGCAGCCAGAGACCATACAGATTTATCTTGGCACTTCACATAAGCAAGAAGAGCCTCTAGCTGAACTCAAAGTCTTCACCTGACATCCGTCTGGAGTCAGTCCTGCACCTCTAGTTAATTTTACTTGCAGACTGTGGCCCCCTGTGTTCAGTGAAAGGGGTTTCATTTGAAGTAAGAGCAGTCTGAGAAAGGAGAGGTTTAAGGTACTCTTAAAGGTATTTTGAATAAATAGCGCAGTCTCCAGCAGTGCATAACGCACACTGGATGGGAAAAGACTTTACTCAACTGAAAACAAAGCTGTGCTGTTCATTTACATATTGCATTATTGTATTTAAATTAAAAGTAATTCATTATAGACACATTCCATTAGGAGCTGAGCATCCTGGACCTGATCCAGTGGAGTACTTACTACTTAGCTTTGAACACAAGTGGGCTATTGACTGCATTCAGCTGATCTATTGCTTGAAATGAAGCACATCCTTGAGATTTTTGCTTGATGGGGATCACAGTCCACAGCACCTTGTGGGACCAAGTCTGATGTAGCTTTTATATTATTACGCCTTATAGAATAGCATGATCATTTTTCCATAGTTAAAACTGAGGAACTGAAAACCCCCACAATAGTAATGAAATACTGTGACAGAAATGGAGCTAATACCATTGCAGTAGTGTTAAAATGTGTGTGCAATATCTGTTTTCAGGTTACCAAGGCAGCTTTCACTCAATACAAAACTGTTTCCACTATGGAGACTGCTACAGAACAATGGACCAGTCTGTCACCAGTGATGTGCTCACAGGGGAATCCCATTGCTTTAATCCTCTGAGACAGAATGGCTATCACATACTCAATGCACCTTTAGCTTCAACAGGTAATTTATTCCACCTATAAAGAATTACCCATATGATATTTTTAGCAGGAGGCGAAAAGAACACATTTTATAGTAAATGTTATTACAAAAATATGTTTGCGTAAAAAACTCAGTCACTGAAATTCATTTGCATCTATAAAAATCCCAGAAGGAAAGCAAATTTGTTTTCTTTAACGCTCCTGTATTTGACTGATGGACAAATTCTCCTTTCGTTCTGCTGGAGATGTCATAGGCAACACACACCTTCAGGAGAGCTGACAAACAAGACACTTCTCACATATTATTATGTGGGCTATGCATTGTACATCTTCTCAGGCAGGCTTTTATAATCAGATCAAAGTAAAGAAGATAGTTAACACAACTCTGAAGAAAATAGCAGCAGCAGCAGGGACTTCCTGTCCATCTAAGAATAAAAGGATGGCTTTGTTTTGCAATACTGATGTTTACAAAATGGAAAGGCACTGCTTGGATAAATTCACCTAAAAATATTACGTAGTTTCTTTTTGTTCGGGAGTTCCTTTGTGTTTGTGCTGTTGCACATTCATGGCAATTGTATTTTCCTGTTTAGCTACATATTTGCATAATGTGAAATTTGCAACAAGTTATTATAGCTAGATTACTGTAATACTTCAATATTTAAGTATTCATTTTTATAAAGCATTTTTTTCTACTTTTAAAACCACAATTAAGAATTGACAGAATTACTGAAATCAAACAAAATGTGAGTATTGTCAGAGCCATGAAACACTACCATTTACTGCAACATTTACTTACATATCTTCAAGAGATTTTTCTTCATGTCTGAATTCAGGAGAGCATCTCAGTTAAGGACGATACTGGAAACATATGTTTAAATGCTTTTTGAAATGGGGCCTGAGTCAGACCACAAAATTAGAGTTGACTTTCCTGTTTGTTTTGTATTAAAGGAGACTCTGTTCAGAGAGAGCATGCATGCATTTGTCTGGTGTTCCATACTAGAAAGTGTATGCATCAGTAACGAACACAAGGGAAAAGTTTAAGATGAAGTTTCAACTTCAGCTTTGAATTCTTTTGTGTTATTCATAAGTTTGATGTTACTAAAACATAGTTTTTTCATGTTAACATCAAATTTCAAGTTTAGATTGACAGCCTGCAATATTTAAAGAACAGACTAAATAAACTTTCCAAACGAAATTGTAGGAGCAAAGAATAATACTATGGCAAGACACCAACTTCAACAACAGTTGATTTTTCTGTCTGGGGCTAAACTATTATGAAATGTTTCTGTGTAATATTTTTGTTTTTAGAGTGGTTATGAGGTATGCAAATACTTAAAAGGCTGAAACATAAATATATATGAAATATATAAATCTTATCTCATCTTTTTGTGTGTAAAATAGAACCATTCAGGTTTGCAAGATTCATCAAGGCTATGCATTAATTTTTTTCAGGCTTTTATAGCACCATTAATATTAAATGAGATCTCATCTCACAGGAATGCCAAATGTGACTGGCAAACAGCTGTTCCATGAATCACATTAACAGTCAATAAATTTTTATTTTCTGTTCAGGACTTTGGATAGTTTACTCTATCTGGAATCTAATAATGATTTCTGGGGTGTATGCTTATCTTGGGTTTTGTCCATCTGTGGTTGTGTATCCACCCTGTATACAGGCTCATCAAATAGAAATTAGCATAACATAAACACTTGCAAAACTTATCAAAATACTGGTCACTCCACTTGGACCGACGCAGCACAGGGCAGATAAACAGGCCAAGTTCGTCTTCCAGAGACTCTGCACATACGCTGCATGCCAGATTTCTGCAGACAGCAGAATTTGACCTGTAAACTAACAGTAAATTAATACGTCATAGGAAAATGCAGAAATGTAAATAAGTAGAGAATTTGGTCTCAAACAGTAAAAACATACCTAATAGTAAAATACCTATAATTAAGTTCTAAGGACTGAGCCGACGGTTCTTTCTGAAATCAGGACTGGCTGTATAAGACTACAGGATCTGTCGTTAATGCTGGTGGTGCAGTGCCACACAGCCTGGAGGCCTCAGTTAAGCCCACTGCCTCATTTGATTCAGCCATATCTAGACACACTTGCCTGCAGAGTTAGGCAGGTGGAAGAGATGAGAGAAGGGCTAAAGAGAAGAAGGAGCCTCATTTTCCACATGGGGAACTGAGGCACAGAAAAACAGTTGTTTCCCAGTGGTTCCAGAGCGCTCCTCCGTCAAGCAGAGAATGGAGCCAGGTTTCAGTGCTTTACCCACGAGGCTCAGCCATCCATACATTGACTTGCAATTCACACAAATGTGATTTGTAAGAGATTTATTTTCTACATCAGGCACTTAGTTCACCAGCATGTTCTTAACAACAAGAATCTTGTTCCATGTGTTGCCCTCAGCTGACTTAATGCAGATGATGATTATTAAAATTGTGGTAGGTGGGCTCTGTGGGCTGGGTGCAGGGTTCAGAACCTTGCGCTGAAGCTCACACAGACACTTTTGTAAAGACCCAACCCAAATCAGGTGGTGCAGGGTAAAACAGAATACATCTGTTAAATGATGAACATAAGGGGTCAATGTTTCATGCAGTAGTTTGGGGAGGGGGTAGTGGGGTGCGCTGAAAAACTGTTGAAGGAGAGGGCTTAGGAGGTTGCCCAGCCCCCAGGCAGACAGCAGGGCTATGGGGCAGATAGGAGGGTCTGGGTGGTGTGAGGAGAAGCGCAGAGAAGCACAGGCACAGGGACAGATGCAGAAAGGAGAAGGGCAGGGAGGGCAAGGGGTGAACACAGCAGGGGTGAAGTAAGGAAAGAGCTGGCCTGCAGTAAAATGAGTATGTGCATATGAGCCTTGACTGGCCGGCCGGTTGCAAAAGCAAGTTATAGTGGGTCATAATAGGAAATTTTCATGTCCTTTGGGGTAGACAATAAACCCTTTGTTTCAGACTCCCTGGCACTCCAGCCGCCATAGCACCTGGTAGCAGGCAAACCTGTTCCATTCCACAGGGATGCACAGCTCAGGGAGGCTCGTAACATCTGTGGAAGTTTTGCATTCTAAAAGGAGAAGGACAGAGAAATTCTTCCCCACTATAGTGGCTTTCTGGTAGCCTGGCACCAGCCAGCTCAGCCAGGTGAGGAGGCAGGAGCATGGTGGGCTTTGGTGGGCTGAGGACAACATGGTGCGCAGCTTCTTCCACACATCCTGTGAGTCTGACCTGATCCAGACATGCTTCCGCAGACCTCACCTCTGCAGCATGTGGGGATCCAATAATGTAGGATCCAGATTTCTTCTGGATCTTAAGAGCAGCTGGGAGACACATGGAACATTTTTCGTAAGTGCCATTAAAATGAAAAAAAAAACCCCACAGAACAAGAGGACTACATCACTTTTAGTGCACACTTACTAGGATCCTTGCCCACTTATTGTTTTGACATCCTATTCAGATAATGACTGTAAAGTCCCAAGAGAGTCATACTCTGATACTTGCACTTCACTTGCAAATGAGTAGCTTTCCGCAGAAATGAATGGGAGCTTCATCTACTATGACACAAATGCCCATAGAGGTTAGTTTGTGTATCTCCTGGGTAAGGCTTTGATGGTAAACCCTATTGTCTTTTCATTAACACTGTGCTGTACTGTATAATCCCAGGCCTCAAACTACGCTTCCTTCCTTATATGTACGTGGTACTAAATCATGTCCATTCAACTTGTCACGCTTTCAGGCTATGATGCACTCTCTGAAGCACAGTGTGTATCTGAAGACATGGTCTCCAATGGAACTGATGAAAATGGATTCTTCCAAAATGGCGCCTTTGATCACTGCTTGAATCACATTCCTTCCATCTATACAGATACCTAAGAGCAGTGCTGACCTTGTTTCCTTTATTATACCTATAACTGTGTATGTAATAACAAAGGTGTTGTTCAAGTACTTTTATTTAGTCTGTATCCCTATATGTGCTCATTTAAATAAACACCTCACATTTACCAAACCATTTTATACATGAATAGTCTGTATAAGATAATATTGGAACCTGTTCCTTTGCTGTGGCACTTTGAAATTCATGCTTTAAGGGAATGAGGAGCATTTCAAGCAGCTTGTTTTGTAAGTTCTTTCAGTAAAGTGTAAATGTAAGTTATATAATAAACTTGTAAAGAAGGGGTTTTTTTTTTCCTGGAAAGTATGTTCCAATTTGAGAATGTTCCCTTTAATCAGTTTTCATTTAACTCATTGGTCAATTCTTCTTTTTTTTTCTTTTTTTTTTTTTTTAACTAAAAGGATTTTTTTTTTTAATCACAGACCTCATGTATATAAAGATCTTCATTTGCTCGGCTGGTTTTATATTTTCAGTTTTACAAGAAAGCATTAAAAACTGAAAACAAGTGTACTGTCATTTCTTAACATCATCGGTCTGCCTGATAAATCCCAATATTAGATTCTTAAAATGCCTGAGAGTGATTTAAACAAAGCAGTGATATTTCAGTAACTGTGAAATTAAAGCAGTCCAAGCATACGTGAAGAAAACCAAGGGGCCTGCAGACTCTCAGTGAAAGGACCAGAAGCCTTGCAGCACAGGGCGGCACCTTGGGCTGGCTTCAGGGCTGTGGGTGCCCACCGGCCCTGCCCCATTTCCCAGCCTTCCTGCTGCCCCTGCCGTGGTGGGTACATCAGCACATGCAGCTGTCCCAGCAGTGTAGGGGAAAATTAAATGCAGCTGTGGTTGGCTTTTTGCCTCCACAAGTAAATGTACGGCCTCATCCCATGTGAGATCAGAGGCACATTAACGCTGCACAAACACAGAGCGTGGGGCAGGTTGCCTGATTTCTCCATTCACAAGACCCGGCAGCCACTCTGAACTTTCCACTTCAGGCACACACTGTGGAGAAGAGCAGGACAACTTCGGAGGGCTTTCCTCCATCCAGAGCACTTGTAATCAATGTCTTCCAGAGGAACAGAAGTCACCTGCAGTAGCTTAGTTCCCTGTCACTGTGGCCCTGACCCCACTGGGCTGCATTTCCCAGCCTAGTCATGATTCCTGGGAGAGACAGATGTCCTGCAAGGGGACAGGCACTCCCAATGTGTGCCAATGGAGGCATGTTAGACATGAGCTCCTCAAAATGTCCCATGCTGGTTTGGGAGAACAATAAGGAAAACATAAAAAAGAAAGAAGAAAACTGTTCTCATTTGCATAGTTGGGTTTAATAAGGCACCGTAGGAGCAATGTATGGTTATCTAAAAAGCTTTTTTCTGTCTAATACACAAACGCCAACCTCAGGAAATGCTGCTGCATGCAGAATCTGATGTCCTGCAAGTGTGGGTGTAACCTCACATGACAATAAATGTCCTAGCTGCCCTTGCCAGTGTCCAGCTGTGACTGGCTGTGCCTCCTGCGCCCGATGCCAAAGCGCTTGAGCTTGGCCACAGGGCAGAGCTCTTGTGAAAAGGCTGAAGGGCATTTTTATAGCAGGTCTCAGAGTGAAGTCTGCAAAAGGACACCATGCCCACACCAATAATAAGCCGTTCCCAGAGGCCAGTTCCCACACCACCATGTCTGCACCAGCAGAGATGCCACACCAGGCACATGGCAGCCTGAGGAGGCTGTCCTGTGCCCATCCAAGGCAGGGGTGCACACCTGAAATGCTGCTCATGCCTGAGTTTTTCACCAGCAGGCAAATCTTCACAAGCACCATTCACTAAAGGATGCCCAGATTGTGCATCAGTCAATGTCTGGCAAATACCCCTTCATTTACAGCTCAAAGATACCCATGCTACCATGGGGCACCACTGAAAAGTTCACACTGGGTTGAAACCAGTCGGTGACTGAGGACAATACTTTCTTTTTTTCCTCTCTTCTCACCATTACCAGGATCTGCTTGGCAGCAGTGTGCCCACAGAGTGCTGTCAAGGACCTTCTCTCATGCCAGGTATGCCAGCACCAAGCCTCATCTCTTCTGTTTTCAGTTCTGTAATCCAATTAGCTGCTCCCCAGAGAAGAGCCTAAAACAAGAAGCAGCTGCTGGAAGATTTCTTGCCCCCCCCACCCCCAAAGGACTGACAGAAAAATGTCAAGCACCTGGCTTCAGCAAAATAGCAAGTTCTGCAGGAAAAAAAAATGCTAAATTCAGTGGCATGTTAAGAAAATACCACATTTTGCAGCTGCATAATCAGAATCCACAGAACAGGCCCCAAGCTGAATGGGGCGATTCTTTGGCAGCATTTGTAGAAATGGCATTACTGGGTCCACAGGACTGCAGTTCCCCTTACAGTCACAAGGTTATACAACCACAATGAATATATGTATTTTAAAACACAATTTGGTGGCAACGTGTGAACCAGCAGTCAAAGTACTGGGGAAAACACAGTAGCAGCATAAACTCAAGAGGTCCCCAGTGCCCCAGCCACTCAGTGTATTTATGTGTCCTTTGCAGCCCTACCACGGGATGCCAGCTATAACTCTTGGCAGTTTCTAACTATGGCAAACATCTTGTACGGAATTGGAAGGGTATGGCGAAGGTGTCGCACACTTGCAGACAACCCTCGAATGGCAGCTCTTCTGGGCAACCGAGACCCTGCCCTCTGCAAGGGTGTTATCCCCAGGGGCCAGTCAACAGCCTGTGGCCAATGACTCCCCGCCTCTGGTGGGCACTTTGCACAGAGGTGGAGCAGGAGGGACACCCAGACAGGGCAGCAGGGGAAACTGCTGCAACGGAAAGTGCTGGGGTGGCAGCTGAGAAAAGAGATAAAAGAAACGGCTCAGGTCCAACACGGCACCTGGTGCCCCAGTCCCAGGACTCAGCAGCCCAGGGGTCTGCTCCTGCATGAGCATTGAGCATCCTGGTGCTGCTGCACCGCTCACAGCAGCATCTGCAAACACAGGGGAAAAACCCTGGATGCCATGCTGTCACAGCAGCGTGTTTAGCACTGCTCTGAGGCTGAGCTGGGCTAACCACAAAGCCTACGTGGATGCATTTTACTTGTTTCTCCAGGGCCTGGTTGCGCCTTGTTAGTGTACATGAAGGTGCCTCTGTATCCAATTTAGCTTTTTGTCCTCAAGAAATTTGAATGAAACTTAGACATGCAGGAAGTTTTACAGTTAGTCATTACAGAACAAGGTACATAGGGTTATATAACTCCCTCTTTTACAAACGGTTCCTCAAGATCTCTAGCTCTCAAGGACGCTTAGTCCCAGCTGCAAACCCGTTAATTGTGGCTACCCTGCCTGGTCCAAGCAGTCCCTGGCAGCACTGACTCATCATTCCTCTCCTAGAATTGAAATGCATAAAGGCTCCAAACTGTGCTTTAAGCCTGTGCACATAGCTTTGCTTCTGATCACTGCCACATTTGGATTTCTGTCCTGTTGCTTATATCTACTCTGATGCATCAGAGTTTTGGGTTTTTTTGGTCTCAGACAAGTGGCCAGAACTCTTTCCTAGAACATTAAACAAGGAGGCAGGTAGCTTAACAACTGCCAAGCAGTAAAAACCTCTAGAGCTTTTGAAGGAGGACTTTTAGAAAAGACATATCCAAAGCTCAACAAAGCTGTAACGGCTGAGACAAAGATCAAAATAATTCCTGTGCTTCAATTAGTTGGAGACATTACAAGGAAATCGTGCCTTAAAAACGTGATTAATCTCATTTCCGAAAAATTTAAGAAATCCTTCTAAAAATTACTTTTTTTTAGTTAAAAATACAAACCAACCAAACCTAAACATATTTGATCAATTACAAAAATATTTATGTCACAACAACCGGGCTGTTCAAAACCACACAATGATTCACAAAGGGCTGGGAAACTTAAAGCATAGCAGCTGGAGTGATGATTTAATTCCAGAATCTGTGTGAATCAGGTTTTCTGTAAATTAAAAGGATAGATTCAGAGAAATGCAAAGGCACTCGTTTGAGTCTGTACGGTTTGGAAAGTTATCCATAATAAAACCATTAAAATACACAATAGCACAAGTTAATGGTTACTTGTGTGCTTGTGTACTTCATTATTTCCTTTTATTACATGTAAGTAGGGAAGTATCTCATGTAAGCTTTTCCTAAAGACACAAAGAAACCTTTCAATGGAATTTATTGCTTGGCAAGTTTCTCATTGTGGTGCTGTAAAAACCCCACCAACTAATACATATAATAACTGGAGTAAGGCTTTATAATAGTAGAAAATTATTACCCTGTGGAATTAAAATGGAACTGCTGGTTCCAGTTGACTGTCAGATACTTTTTCAGTCTAGGCAACAGAACTCAAATAATAGATTACAACACTACTTTATAAATAGCTACAAATCATTTCCCCAGTGAATGAAAACCCCATTTACCCCGTGTATGTATTCTGTGTATATGCAGTACGCTTTAGGAACGACTGAAATACGATGACCTTCAGTGGCTGATCAAGCTGGGAGAGAGAAAATTAATTTCAAGTTGATACTGAAGCAGCTAAAGCACTTCTTTGCACTTTCCACCAGCTGGGATGCAAGCCAAACATTCAGCAGGACCTCTAAATTTTTAATATAATCAAGCTCAATCTTTTCATTGTATAGAAAACCAAAATGCTTGTTCTGTTCCCATTTACTAGCTGCAGTATTTCACAAGCTACAGAAGTAATCGTCCTTTCAATGCTATAGAGGTGCATTTGCAAGTGAGCAAATGAGATGTACACATGTGGCATATCATGACAAAATAACACTATTTTAATGCCATAATTCTGATGTGGCAACATGACACGGGAATTTGCAAGACCAAAGCCTCAAGTCTGCAGTAAGAATGCTTATAGCCTGTGGCAGGTATCAGATATGCTCCCATATAAAGAATACAGAGTCAGTGAGTACATTTTCAGATCATATTTTCTAGTTACATACACACCAAACAGCAGGAACAGCTGCTGCTTGTGGAAAGGTTTCCCTGCTTATGAGATTGTCCTTTCAACTGGATACATTTTCTAAATGGTAAAAGTCCAAAAAAACAAATTCCAGAGCACATTAAGAGCACCGATTTGATACTGCAATAGATGTCAGTTATGCAAGCAGTGCAAAAAACCCCAGTTCTTAAAACAACAACCAAGTATGTGAAAATAAACAATGACTGTAAATTGAATTTAAATTGCATAAGAGTAAAAGATTTCAATGGTTTTTGTTATGATCTTATTAAAACTTACATGAGTTTAGTTCAGTTCTCCAGTAATATATTTGTATTAAATTAGAAGATCAGCGCAATGGAAGATGAAAAAATAGCCAGCCTGTATCATTTAATTCACTGACAGCAAAAAACCATTGGAATATTCCCTCCTGAGATAAGCCCTTCTGAGATCTGTAGAGTTACACTAAAACCTCCTCTCTACTTAAATTTCAAAGCAAACTGCAAACTCCCTTAAGTGATTTGGAAGTCCATGGCCCAGAGTCAGCAGAAAAAGAGCTGTAGACGTCTAGATTGTCAAAGCCTTGCAAGGTTGCATATCCTGGCTCCATGGGCTGTCAGCCACTCATAGCTGCAAAACCAGTCAAACCATGACAGACGTTTTTCTTTGAAGTGTCTAAGCCATAGAAAGTCCCAATCTAGCTAAAGCCCTTACAAGACTGAGGTTTCTACCTGATTTCTACTGAGATGAAAAGAAATTTGCCCTTTCCTTTGGCACAAAGATTTTTGTAGTGGTGGTGAAGCCAGAAAAAAAATCAAATCATTCTTCTGTGCTAACACAGATTTTCTGGCCGGAGCCAGAAAATTCAAAACCAAGTGACTCAACTTTAAAAGTGTATTTCTGGCCCTATGTTATATAGAAGTTCTCTTCAATTAATCAAGGACACCAAGAAAAGCATGATGTTAACTTTCAAAACTTTTGCAACTTTTGGCCTGCTTGATTTCAGAGGGTTTTCTCCTTTCCTTCTGAGAGAGGCTGTATCTCTGTCCCTTCACAGTGTGCCTGGGTAGCAAGCAGTGGACCGGAATGTGCTGCTGGACACAGGGACGACACAGAGACGTGGGAGGATGTGTGGAGACACTGGGCAGGGACTGGGCTAGGAAGGGAGTGCCTTAAGCTGGTTTATTGGAGGATTAGACCCACCTTTCCATGCTTTCAGGTTTCCTTCATTTCAGAAGGGCAGCATAACACCATCCATCCTCAGGGCAATGGGAACCAAGAGAGCCCCAGAGCAGCTCTTCCCCTCCCATCCCAGCACCTGAGTTCAGTATGTGGTTCAGACACCAGATTCAGAATTTTCCTCTTAAATAACTAAGGGATGGCTTCATTTCACCCTACTCCAGGCATCCATGAGTTGTCAAACCATCACCCTGGCCTCCTCTCAGGCACTGGGAAGGGAAAGATGCCTCCAAAGGGGGAGTCAGCCTGTCCCAGGAAGGCATTGGGGAGCCACAATCTCCACGGATGGACATCGAAATTCAGACAACATAAATCCCTCCCAGCACATCTCCTGTAACAAGGAAGGCTGAGCCTGTGGTGTGCCAGTGTCCTACATCCTTTCCTAAGCAGCCGGTGCTCCTCTCAGAAACAGAGCATGACCCCACACAGCAATCTGCACCACCTCTCTGAGCAAAACTGGGAACCACTGGTACCAAAGAAATCCCTCTGAATCAGAGTTTGCCCTGAATATAACTCAAAGCAACATTGCTGAATTGCAACGGGCTGAGGGACAGATTTTTTAAAGGTGTCTGAACACCTAAAAATCAAAAAAGGGCATTAAGTGGGATTTTTCAGAACTGCCTTAAATTGCTTTCATTTCACCTCCAGGATTTTATTTCCTTCTGAAAAATCCTCTTAGGTGCCTATTTGCATCTTTAGGCACATTCTGCAAATCTGGGCTATATTGCATAATGAGTTTTCTTTCCTATCTCTTTGGGTTGAGAACCACACATTTGCCTAAGGAATTCTCTGTGGAGCTGAAATCTGTTAGGATTATAAATATAGGCTGAGCTGGGAACAGGCATTGGAAACTGCCATGAAGACCATGTACAGAAAACAGTGATTCTAGTCACACAAGATACCTGATATAGTTGGCAGGAAGGCAAAGCTAAACAAATGCAGGTTTACATTTTACTATTTAAAGAATAAAATATTCAACTTGAGTTCCATTAACACCTGTCAGGACTTTGGTACATACTCAAATCCACATTTCTAATTTTACTGCTAAATAATCCCAAACTTGGCAGTTAGAAGGTAAAGCAAAATACCCAAGCTAAACATCTGAAGCAAATTGTAGCTCTCTGGAAGAGCCCTTCTGCTGTATAAATGAAGGTCATATGTATAAATGATTAGAAGCTTAAGGAAATATGTCTTCTGCTTTTCTAAATTGATAACACACACATATTGCATTAATATTCCCACATCAATTATTGGACATGTTCCCTGCTGTAAGAAAAACTATAATTTTTTTTTTTTTAATAATCCCTTGGAATAATATTCTTACACTAGCACAATTAACTCTTGCCATGCAGAGGGAAAAGAGGTTGATTTAATAAACTACATGCCAGAAAAGCAGTGCATCAGTCCTTGGAGATGCCACCACCTGGATGCACCCTGGTTTTGGGGGACGGTCAACAAGACACAAGAATCCTCCTTTCCCTGGTGAAGAAGTGCCAGAGGTGACAGGTCCTGGTGGGGACGGGGTTGGGGGGAGCAACCCAAATATGTTGGCTTTGGTGTCACAGCCATGGCAGCCGCACTGAAGGCAAACCTGGGAGCTCTGTTTATTTATCAGCAGCAAAATAAATCCAACAAACATTGCAGAAAACTCCTTAAACACTTGCTTTCACTTTGTAAGGAGCAACTCGTGCTTGGCAGCAGGCGGGGGCAAGGTGTCACCCAGCAGTGTGGAGGACCCCCAGGTGCCCAGGCTCTTGTAACAGACGGACTGCCCAGACCCTGCCACAGGACTCACCGCTGAAGTCAGGGGAGGGTCAGGGCAGCTGTTGCCGGCGACCGTCACCCCTTTGGCTGCCACTAAATCACACTTGCCAGAAAGAACTTAATCCTAGGGCTCATAAAAATACTTCTGAAACACATTTTTTCCCTTTCGAAGTGCACCAGATCTCACTAAATACCAAGCATTTTCCATAAATGTTCCCAGGCTAAAATACACCTGGAGCCATCTATAGGGTCTTCATACATACGACTACTGTATACGTGTATCCCATATACCCTGATTGTCCAGTGCATGGCTGGACACCCCCAATTTCAAAGGGAGATGGTCTTGGCATGGACATGAGAGAGCCCAGCTCTGGTGCTCCGTGTGAGAAGATGGCAGAAGAGTTGCCAATTCATCACAGCTGATGCTGAGCACAGCAAGCGCAAGAATGCAAACAGTATTTATCACTTCTGACAGATTCGTTTATTTTCTGCTTTTTATTAGCTGATGTAAAGTTAGGCTCCTTTTGTCAGAGACAAAAGTCATTAAAAGGAGGGCAGGGGGAAAACAGGAGAATTATTTCCATTGAAAATTACATCAGTATTTTTATCAAGCATCAGAACTCTGTGACAGATCATGGCTATGTACAAATTATAGTGCCGGTTTCAAATTTTGCAAGACCGTAGGCACAAATGCCATGTTTTCTTGTCCCAGTGGATGGAGGTGTGTGCAGACTTAACAGGAAAAGCTACTGGAAATCACTTGTTTATTGAACACCACTTTCACTGCACAATAGTCCTGGACTTTTCTGATATTTCTCTTTTCTCACAAGAGGGAGCTCCGGCTCTGGCATAATGGTATGAAAATGTCCTGCCCAGACCCTGCTGCTCTGCTGACTCTGAAATGCCCGCCTCTTGTCCAAGGTCAGGCTTATAGGGCTCCTTCTGCAGTTAAAAACCCATCACCAAGAGCTTGAATCTCAACATGAAGTTCAATGATCAAAAAGTCGCCATTGTCGTAAACTTTGAAAGACATTTTCCAAGCAAATGTGATGTTCTTGAACAGTGCCAGAAAGAGTAGTGATTGTCTAATAATTTTTTTCCTCAAAAATCAGATGGGTGTTATGGCTCAACAGTGAAGTCTGATCAGTCAGAAGTAATAAAAGGGCCAAGGAATTAGACAACAAGAATATCAATAATCCTTATAATGTCCATTACTGGTATTTTTCTGATGTGAGTCCTCTCAGCAAATCCCAGCTAAAGTAACATTTTGCACAGACTGTTTACTTACCCCCCCCCCATCAAGGTCCACTCCTGCCTCCTGCTCAGGCTTACAGACACCTCTGCGGCCGGCCCTGCTGGGCACGGGGGAACGAGCACACGAGCACAGAGCACAGGCACCAGTGGCCACGGCCACTGCTTTCCATCACGGCTGACTGAGGGAAAAGGGAAAAGCCCTGTCCCTGGGTAAGATTAAACTGCAGATGCAGTCCCCATACACAGGACAGCTGCAAGTCTGCCTGCACTTGGACTGACAGCCATGGAGGGAGCTTGAAAAAAATGACACCCAATTTCAAAGGGAAGTTGAGAGCAGCTACTATGGGTTTCAATGGGAGATATTTGGTAGCTGCAGTATTTCTGACCCTTCTGTGTATGGAAGATTGTTCCACACCTTTGCTACATTGGTGCTTAGTGATGGTCTGCTATCTCCAACCTATGTATGTATATATATTACTCAATGGGCACAGCTTTACATGTTATACTGTTGCTTTTCCTCCCCACTTCTCTTGGTGTACACTGCAAGACCAGCCAATTTTTCCTACACGATTTTTCAGTCTGAACTGGTGTCACCAGAGGACCGTGTCAGCACACCTTGGATTTCTGTGCTGATCTCATTATTAACAATATTAAGAAAAAAGTCTCTTCCCAAAGGTATTCCTATTAGTAACACCTCTCCCACCCAGCTCTCCTCCTTCCAGCACAACCCAGGTGTCCCCACACAGCCACTGCACAGTTTAGGGACTTAAAATTAAGTTATTGCAACACCCAAAGGCAGAGAGTTTATGTCAGGAACACTTCAGCACCCAGAAAACTCTGTTGGGCCGAAATCCAAAGTTGAGACTGCGTGTCCTTGAGCTCCCTCTGGTGACCCCATGATTATTTACATATACAAAACCATGAAGCGCTCTGCTATCACGGCGATGCCAACAGTATCTCCAATAACCCAGAGATGTATCCCCAGGCTGATAGCAGGTGCACAGGGCTCCTCTGGGGCAGGGACCAGAGGAATGTGCTGAAGGCTCCTATTTTCCAGGGAAACCGACCCACGATGGGCCCCATACGTGGCCCAGGTAGGGGTAAATGCCCCTCAGGAACCATAGAAGCAGGCAGCAGTGAATGGGGTAAATGGTCGTGCAGCCTGAGGCTCAGTGCCCTCCTGCAGAGCACTCTGGATCGGGCCCCAGCAACTGGGCATCCCACAGGAACTGCCAGCCAAAGCGGCACATGCCTGGGCTGCAGGGGCAGATCGGTTCCTTCTGGTTGACTCCAAACAACAAATCTGTCTTGAAAATACAAATCTGCAAGGATTTTCTGTGGCCAGCAACCAAAAGAATTTCCTATTCGTCTAAGCCTAAGGTTAAGAAGGCATACAGACTGTGTGGCAGCTCTACTGTGGAGTCGTCACAGCAATTGCAACAGCCACTTTCCAGTCTTGCGTTTTATCTATTGCATACTGAACTAAGTTGAAGTAATTAAATGCAGTACGTATCTGTGACATAGTGTGAACAAAAATATAAAAAAGATTAAAAGACAACTGTGGAAAGCTAGCATGCTCCTCACATAATTAAAACAAGTTGTTCAAAGGCTGCTGCTTGCCTGTTAACACAGAGGCTCCAAGCAGGTTTTCAGGCTGGAAACAAGTCCTGGTATCAGACAGCTCTGCCAGAGCCAGCAAGGGCACCCAGGAGTCACACAGGGCAATATTTGGGTCCCGAGCATCTCTCTGCCTTGCCTTCTTTTGCATAACCCCGAGGAATTTTGCAGTCTCAGTCTGCCTCAGTTTCCCTACATGTAAAACATGTTATCATGCTCATTCCCAATTTTAGAAAATGATCTTATATCCATGGATTAAGGGTCTAAAATTATCTCACTGCCTTCCTATTCAGCTCAGCTTTATTTAATTAAGACTATGATTAACTGTGAGAGGGAATGCGAATTTGGTGTTGGCTAAAGGCTTCTTCCAGACAAGGATAAAAGTCTGTCTTTAAAAATATCTATTTCTTTTGCTTACAGTCTATTGCAAGTACTGTATTTAATATAAAATGTTTTTTGAAGTACTATTAGCAACACATAAAACCTTTAGCCATGCAATAGATTGCCTCTAATCCTATTTTATTTTTTCTAAATATCATATGCTATTTCTATGAAACTTTTATTATACAATAAATACAGAATATTTCATTGCAGCAGTATTTCTGAATTGACATTTATATTATACAGTATCAAATACTGTGATCAATATAAATATGTTCTTCTATATTATGTCAGAAAAATATTGGTTTAAAGGAACTTTCAAAATAATTTTTCTGTTTTTTCCCCAATAAAACTCATACACTACTTCCTCTTTCTCATGTCCATTTTAAACACCCAGCAGATTCCAATAGTTGCAACTTAAACATTCGAAAAAATCTAAAAGACAGAATTTGACATCTCTCTAAACTTAAGAATATAAAAACCACATTGACATCTGAATAAAAACTGTCAAATGTTGAACTTTTTGCCAAAGTGGTTCTTTTAGTTATATAAAATCAAAGTATATAAAAAAGGGTAGAGCTCATTTGGGGGGGGGGGGGGGGTCTGCAGCTCTTACTGAGTCACTTTTTCCCCCTCCCAATTTGAAATTTTAGGGAAAAGTTAAGCTGGGTGATTGCACATGACGAAGCAGCTACCTGAGTTAGTCAGCTCTGAATTGACGTTCCGGTGTATTTTAGCCAGAAAAATTCCCTAACCAATAGATCTTTTTGTTCATATTCCAGCACTTCGCAGCGATGCCCAGGTCTGTATTTGCAACTCACATCACTAATCTGTGCTGGCCGTCCCCAGCACTGTCTGTGCTCAGCACATACCAACCCACGGCAACTGCCCTTGCAGCTGCAGGCTCAGATAGATCTGCAGCATGGCCAAGCAAACTACACCTTTGTTTACTTAATGATGCAATGAAAATCAATGGAAAACCGGCAAATCCAGACATCTTATGCTGGGAAATTAATGATTTTCTAGTATGGCTGAAAGTACCTTGAACAATCTTTATTTAGGGATTATATTGGTGGAAACAACTGCTCCCCAGGAGCAATCAGTAAACCTTCCTGGCCACCTTTGTGGACTTTGTAAGTGGCAAAGCCTGTTGTGTTGGGTCTCCACTTTTTGTTTTTGCAGAGGTGAAAATTCATCTGCAGGCAGTATCAATAAAAAAAGCTGGTGGAGTTCAAGTACCACCTGAAATGCAGCTACAATCTCTCTGCTATTAAAGCCACTGGCCTTCATTTTTCTAGCAAGAAGGAGAAAAGAGGCTGAAATGTGCAGGTAGGTGATGGACTGGCATCAGCCAGTCTTATGCTTCCAGGACTAAATTTCTTTATGTTAATGTGCAGTTTCCCATCTTGTAAGCTGCCTCTGACTTGACTGCACAATGAGTAACAGGAGGCAGCACCAAGCATTTCCCTTCCAACCACCATCCTGTGACAGCAGCAGTCAACATTTGCACTGGAATTCAGTATTACAGAGCAAGAATGGAAAAAACCTCGTCAGGGAACAAATTAGCTTAACTGAAGAAATGTCCCTGATCCATTCACTGTGCCAAAACAACACAACTTTCTCTCTGATCCACTGCATACACAGTCCTCTCATGAAACCCTGTTTTAAAATCAGCCCTAGTAGGACACAGAAGTTTAGATGCTGATTTTTTTCCCTTGAACTGCTTAGCAAAGTAGTTTACTTTTCAGAAATTGATGGAGTAGAGATGAGATCAAACGCAGGGGCAAATTATTTTTAGTGAAGGAAGTAATTAAGATTGTGAATGTACCTTACTGCACATGTGCGCTTCTATATTTATGTTCCTTTTTGTAGCATCTAAAAGTTATGCCTGCCACATGTATCTTAAAATTAAATGCTGCATTATTTCTCCAAAAGAAACCATAATGGTCTTTTGTAAATAATTTTATCTACTGTTCAGCATTTTACTAGTCTTGCTATATTATACTATAGCATTTATTGTTTTACAAGTGTTAGCGTTCTCTGGTGGGAAATGCTGTAAAAAACATAGAAACTTAAATAATTTTTTTCATCTACTGAATTTACAATAAACATGGGACTCAACAGACAGTTACTCAAGCTGTAAGCCATTTGGTTTGTGTCACGGGAAATGCTGGTTAATCAGGACAGCCTGCTGTTCTGCACTGGCTAAACTAAGGAAAACATACACAAAGTTAAACCTCTTTCACTCTATATATGGGATTTTACAGCTAATGCAGCTTAGCAGATTGCCCAGCGCTCCCCCAAACCTCCTAGCTGATCCTTTAGGGATCATGTCCCAGGAGAACAAGGACGACAAGCCTGGACTAAAGTGTTTCTCAGCTCCAGAGATTTGCTCCAAAAGTGTCTGCAAGCTGTTTGTCTTGCTCTGCACCACCTCACGCTGGCTCTGCCCATGGGGTTTGCCAGGACTCTGGGACAGTGTGACATATTTCCCCTAGCCCGCGATGGCCCACAATGGCCCAGGTTGAACAGTTCACAGCGCTGAACAAAGCTCCTAGCACAAATACTTCTTACAGTCTGATGGAGGTGTATGTCACTATGTCACAGCTCAATGTCAACAAAATAAGGTTTCACTTTTTCATGTACTTTTAGAGTACTTAAGTCCTAGGTTTTTTTTCTTCTCTGGAAAGGAACAGATAATTATAAACTGCAGGTACTTCCCCCAGTATTTTTGGCATTTTTGTATGCTGTTCACAGTCGAATGGCTTACTACTGTTATTTCTTATTTTCTCTTGTTTCCTCTGGTTTTTTTTTTTTCTTTTCCCTGCACTGTGAAACCAGCTACAGGCTCCTATCATTGCTTCGCCTTTTGGGTGTTTTCCGCCACCAAGGTGCTGGTGGTTTAAGCTCTAGATCAGCAGAAAATGTAGCTCTTTCTTTGAAGAGTTCAAAGACTTTGGACTCTAAAAAATGCCTTTTTGTAGAAGCAAAGAGAAACCAAAAAGGTCACAGCCCATCTCTGCCAGAGTGGAGGATACCAGATATCTGGAGATACCTGGACATCGTACTTGGGGAGGCTCATTAACAACCAGAAAAACACATTTTAATTTTTGGAAGTTTTTTTTCCCTACTGGATCTTGTCATTAATGCAGTTGGTGAGATATCTGCCTTGCTTGGGGACAAGGAACAGTGGACCAGGGGCCAGAGGAGGGCTTGTTCCCAAACCCAGGGCTTGGCATGCCAGCACAAGCATATGGGGGGCAGGGGTTTGGATCGAGCGACTGAGGCACAGGCCTAAGCAAGGATTCATTTCTAATCTGGTTCTTTGCAAAAGCTTCATTTCTAGTCACTATGCTGCCACAGGGGGATACATCCCCCACCCCCCAACCCATCCCCAGCAATGCATATTTGCCAACATTTCATCAACTTCCTTTCTGAAATAGAAACTGTCATTTTTATATGATCTCTCCCAGTATTGTTAATGAATTACCAACACTGACGCGGTATCTGACTGGTTATGGTGCTCATTACTAAAGATTTCAGATCTGATTTTCAACTGCCTGCTTATGTTTATTTAATTAAAATTATGGTTGATTTCAGGGTAATATTTGTTAAATGTTATTTTCCAATTCACTTTTAGATATTTCGCTAATGGAAAACACATGACATTCATGGTGTGCACTACAGCCTTTTCTTATCCCATACAATATACTATATTTACTTCATGCTCATTGCATTTAATATTCATGTGGCCCCTACCTGAAGCAGAAGCAGCATTTTGGAAGGCTAAGCACTTTTAATGTGAATAAGCCTCCTCCTCTACAGAAATGGATTCATGTGGGTTTCAGTGAAAAATGGGTAACACTTGCAGGGATTGCTTTTCCACATGTAAATTATTATTATTATTAATAAAACCAATACTTATTAACACAATTAATATTTTAAAAATAAAAAAGCAACTCTGCAGTACTTTCCCATTGGCCTTGGACAGATTTTGGCACTCTCCTGATGCCATGGGCAGGAGCTGCAGGTCAGTGGTCCCAAGAACATTGGGCAATGCCTACTTTGCCAGTTGGGGACAGAAGACGGTCTGCAAGGTAGTTCCCCAGTGTTGTGCAGCTGCATGCACTTCTGACATCCCACTTTTCTCACTCACTAGACATTAAGTAAGGGAAAGACTCAGTAATGCATTAAAACACTGCAGGAGAATAGCTGTAATATTTGATGATTTAAACATCTATGATATTGGAAGTTTTCAGCAATTGTTTTAAATATTTATTTCTCTAGATGCGTACACAGGATCTAGAGATCTTCAGGATCACTTTACCTATCACTTCAGATTGCCTGGTCATGTCTTTAAACACCCACTTAAACATAACAGTTAAAGTCAGTAACACTATTCAAAATAACATTATCTGCAAAATAGATAACTGTAGTGAAACTCATCAGCCAAAATAGTTTATTCCTTTCAGACTCCACCTCCCCTTTGCAAATAGTAGCTTTGCATGGATAGAAAAACTCTAGCAGATTACATACCTCACTGTACCTGTCCTCTAGTACATTAATCCTTGCTTCTTGCAGAGCTTTGTGCTAATGAGAAGCATGGACTAATTACCTCCCAAATTACTGGCACACATCAGCAACCAAAAAAATACTAGCACTCCTCTTGTTCAGCCTGGCTTCTCTGCAAGCATACACCAAAACAGCATCAAAAGCAAATTTTGAATGGTCATCTCTGAGAAGAGACAAGATTGGCACTGGGGGTAATGCAAGAGGTAATTAAAGGTAATGCAAGAGAGGTGGGGGAAAAAAGGATTACAAAGGCCAGGGGAGTACAACCAGGAACTGATATGTGGGAGTTTATGATGTCTAGCTAATAGCTTTCTTTAATGAATATATTATTAGACAACATTTAAACACAACTTAGTAATAGCTATATGTCAGAACTTATCCTAAAAGCAATTGCTTCAGGTCTAGCAAGTTAATTTAAGGCCAAAACAATGATGCATGAAGGTTTCCAGAGATGTTGTGGAAAGATAAACAATATTGCTGAAGAGATTTTAGTGTTGTGATACTCTTCTAAGTTTCTCCTCACTGGAGAGTCTTTGAGGTAGTTAGAAACACAATATGGCAGCTCAGAAATGCTGCTGTCAGACCGTGCTCCTTCAAACACAGAAAACAAAAGATGCAACTTGAAAAAGGTGAGAGATGCATTTGATACTTTTGTTTGTTTTCACACTTGCTTCTCAAACTACCTCAGCAATAATCACTAGATTAAGTAAAGCTTTACAAGTGCTAAAACTGGAAGGTATGGAAACCAAAAAGAAAGGGAAGACAGTTTATGTCCTCCAGGCAGAGTTAAATTCTGGCAGATTAAATTGGAGTGAAAACATCTTGTCAATTAATTAGTGCCTTTATTATTTTAACTGACGTTATGCTGCCCAATGACCTTTTGTTGAACATTACGTACTGAATGAAGCTATAAATACCTCTAGAAGTTTTACTTAACAAGATTAAAGCTGAATAACACAACATATGATTGACTCTGCATGCTGGGACTCAGCATCCCAAAACGGCTCACGAGGCAGTTTCCAGTTACACACAGACGTCATCAGTACCTTTGCAGAACAGTCAGCAAAAGATGCTATCAGCAATATTTAATTTAGCCACAGTCTTTGCCCCTAGCAGCAAGTTTTTGCATCTATGAGAAGTGATGCAAATGAGGAAGCAATTCCCAGCAGTACAGATTGGGTGGATAAGGAGGGTGCCCTGGGGGCTCACCCTTCGAGTCCTTCCCAGATGCTCCTCCAACTGTGAACAAGTTGAAAAAAAAGTTACAGTGAACCTACTGCTATGCAGGTTGCAGAGTGAGGCCCCTGATGTTCAATATTTTTTAAAGGCCAAAACAGAAAAGTGAAGCCCCTCCCTGAAAACCTGGTGGGCAGATTCAGAGAAGACAATGTGATTTGCTTGAGATAAAGCCGCAGAGGCTGCTGAGCACCAGAGATTCATGGGGAAAGGAACGGACAGTGCAGGATGTGGAGGGGCTGGAAGGAGTGGGACATGCCAGATGAGTCATCCTAGAGAGGAGCTGCTCTTCATAGGCAGGGGAAGCTCAAAGCAACCCATCCTGGTGCAGAAAGGTGACTGGTGAAGTAAATCAGAGCAATTGGAGGGAGCCAGAACAAGCAGAAATGTAGGATCTGAATGGGAATTGTCCAAAACCTGAAGGTAACAGAATTGACACCGAGCCATATTGTGCATTACAGTAAGTACAAGAGCTAGATTAGCAGCAAGAAAGATACTCCTACGAAGTTGGCGTCCGAAGAGCCATTCTGAATGACTGATCCCTGCTTCCCAGAAGTCTGCCTGCAACAAAGGGCTGTGATCTAAGATTCATTTTTTTTAAAGTTTCTTTAGTCACAAGCCACATTTTCTTACATTTGTTCAGTACACGCACAAAACACACCCAACACCATAACCCTCCAGAAAAGAAAAGGCAGGTTCTGCAGGGGATTTTTCAGAATATGACACTCTCCTTCTGTTAGTGTTGAACTAATTCCCAGTTTGGTGCTGGGGAAATTGAGCTGCTGGAAAGACAATCTTTCATATAATAAATACAACCAAAATCTTGACCATTTATTATTCAGTGATTACCTCATGATACTTTAAAAGAAAGAAAGAAAGTAGAATTTTAATCCTAAGGTCTTGGCCAGCTTGCATTCTTCCTCACCAAAAGTTTCAACAGAAGTAATTTCTCATCGGCTGTTGGATGCGTCAGGAGGGGAGAGCAGCCAGCCCCTGGCTGGCAGCAATGCTCCCCTCCCCACAGCAGATGGCAATTTGCCCCATGTTCAGCAGTTTTGTGCCTCTGAAGTGAAATGAATCAGCTGTAAAACTGGTTTAATAAACTGGATAAACCAGGCTTAAGGCTGCACAGACACCAGCGGCTCCAGCAGAGTCACCTGATGATGACGATGCTGATAACAGGCTAAGAACGGAAAAGGATAGAAGAAAAAGAGATGTATCTGAAAGCCAAAGAAAAACCTCTCAGTAGTATAGGTTCCTTGCTGGCACCAGTTCTACCTGGGATAAACAATCTGCGTGCAGCACTGATGTTTGGAGCCAGGGAAAAGCAGGGACACAAACGAGCCCCCCTGAACAGCTGCAATGCTGTGAGAAGCTTGGGTGGAAAGGTGGGGAAGAGACAGAGCTGCCTCACAGAGGGAAAAGCTGAAGGGGTGAATCCAAAATACAAGGAAATGCAGCATCAATTCTCTGCCCAACAGGTCAACAGGCTGGCAACAGGTTACTGTGTGGATGCTGCCAAAAGTAGCAAATGAAATATTTTTCATTAAAAACAATAAACTGATAAACAACACCAAAGAAGCCTTATCTCCTTCTTCCCCAAGAAAACTCCACAAAACTACATACAGAACAAAACCGAGGTGATATCCAGGCTGGCAATAAGCTGCATTGGCTCTCAGCATCCTGCTCTGAGCAGATCGGGGTAATGAGTGCTGCCAGAGATTCCCCTCCTGTTACTTTGGGATGGTCACATCCATTTGGGAAGCTTCTCATGTCAGCATAGCCCCATTACTCCTCTGGGCACCACACTAGAGCCTGAGGCTTGTCTTGACCTGCACCCGCTTGTTGGTGAGGTTGGGAGGTCTGGATGGAGCCCAAGCTAAGGAGCACCACAACCTTCACCCGGACTTTCCCAAGTGCAGAGGATGCTCCAAGCTTTGCTTTCTCTAACAGAAATACATATTAAAGGTGACACATAAAAGACAAATCAAAAAGCTTAACATAAAGTAGTCACCTCACTAAATGGAGTTTTTGCCCCAAGGTCAGACTAGGAGAAGACACAGCATGTGCCTGATGCCAGCTGAACCACTTAATGCACTACAAGTAAACACTCAGATGCTGCTCTAACAAGCCAGGTGTAAACACCCACACAGAGTAAACCAGATACTCAAAAGACCAGCTAGGCTCAAAGGTGGACCAGAGAACTTGGAAAAATGCTCAGTTGTTAAAAAAATCCACTTTATAAAACAGGAGAGAGACAATACTTTGTCCCTGCAAAGGCTTGCCTTTTGTGCTCTGAGTCCAGCCTGAGCACTCTTCTTTGGATATATATGGTATTTTTAAAAATATTTTTTGTATCTACAAGCTTTGGTTCCCAATTGTGTCTAGTTCCAGTTCCTTTCTTCAGCCCTCTGCTGGTTTTGTTCATTTTGCCTATATATTTTTCAGAGCAAAAGGATGGTGTTTTTGCAGCTGTGGCTTAACTGGGTCTTGAATTTGCTCTCACTGCACACTACTGTAATCCATCATAATGATATACAAGTGCCTTACGGATGATATGTTCCTGGCCAAAGATGAGGAGCAAACCTCCATTTTCAGGCTTCCAGATTTCTTCATAGTACTTGATAACAGTGAGTGATGCAATTGCCTTGCCTTAAATATCCCAGAGGGATGATCTCTGAACAGCCCACAACTAACGCCACTTTTGACCGTCTGAAAGGGTTTTTGGTTTGGTTTGGTTTTTTACTGTACCTGATGGAGAGCTGGGGACATAAGCAGGATGTGCATAAAGGCTGGGCTGCACCGCGATATAAACGAAGTCAGAAGCTCAAAGAAACTTCAGCAGCTTCAGTAAATTCAATTCCTGAGCCTGAGTTGGTTCAGCATCTGGGTACAGTTGTTACACAAGCAGACAGTCAAGTGCAAACACTAAGCTGTGAAGTGTCTCACTACTTGCCAGGTCTTCCCACTATGCAAGAGTTTGCAAGAGTTGCATTACAGAACATTTAATTACAGTGTTTTGACTAGAACCAGCTTTTTCCTTTCAGCAAAGCAGAAAAGTAACAGAGTAATTAAAAAAGTAATGAAAACTCAGTAAAAATTCCTTAAACCAAAGACCCACATTCAGTTGTGATTTCAAAGAGCATATGTCAAGGAAGACTCCTGTTCACTGTCATTTAGCAGGTTGTTAAAAAGTTTCAAAAATGAAATAAAAGTTAATGCAAGTTATGAGTTTTTTTCTTTTGTCTGAATTTTTAACTACCTTTTCTACTTGGAGCAGATATGAGAGCACAAACCACAGTCAGAATAGTAACTTCTTACAGAATTTCATTCTGTGGCTTACAAAATTATTTTATGCAAAGAGCTGTGTTGGCTTCAGTGAAATAATTTGCACAGCCAGTACATGTAGGTGGCAGAATTCAGGCCCAAAGCTTTCCAATATTGATTACACTTACAGGTAGTTGCTTTGCAGAAAAATCTTCCTAGGAAGTGTGGCTGATATTTCAGTATGCCAGACTCATTGCATTGAAAAGCAGTGAAGAAAGCTTTCTTTCATGGAATCGAAAGGTGCTGAAAAGATGATGGTAATTTAAACCATCATCACAAAATATATCCAGCCTTATGCAGATAGTCATGTGAATTTACTTTTGCTGTCAAAAGCTTGCTTTTAAAATAAGCCTTGACTTAGGATAGCATGTAAAATAACATTTTAGAATGTAATCTTTAGGCAGTAATCAAAGTCCTATTCTTTGTTTGCAGTCAAAGTCCTAGTACTTAAACACATTAATTTAGTCTAGTGTTTCTTTCTTTTATGGGAATTTATAAAATATTATATAGGAGAAACATAGCAATCAGGCTTAGCCCAGAATATAATGGGCTTTTAGATCCTCTAATGAGTTGTGTAAGAACAGTGTACTAAGAAAAGTCATGCATGTCATACATCTCTCCCTCATTGTAAAACATTGTTCTTAGATTTTACTGCAGCCAAAACAACTTTATCTTTTTAATTAAAAAAAAAAAAAAGGTATCCAATTTCACTAACCTTATGCAGGAAGAATATGTTCTGAGTTCTTGAAATCACATTCCAACACTGGTGAATTAAAAGAGGCAGGAGTGCAGGAAGGGACAAGATGGAGTAAAGCTGAGGCTACCCTGATGCTCACTGATGCCAGCTGATGCCTTCTCATGGATGCAAGGGAACCAAAACACCAGAGAGTGGGAAAATAGAGGTGATGGCACCTAACAGTGGGGCAGGCCAAGATTTCAAGGGAGCTGATGAACAAAAGACAGCACAAGCTAATGAGCTTCACAGAGTCCAACTAAGCCACTTTACCCCCTACCTGGGGATGTCAGGGCTGCCATGTAATATAGGTCAGCACCAGGAGACACCCAGCTGGAGTGGCCTGAAGCTTAGAGGAGAAATCCACCTGTGCAGACACTTGGGTCCAGCCCCAATCTCTGGGCGCATCCATTTGTCAGCACTCCCACTAGTTCTGTTTCCCTGAAGGCAGTGGATTTTGTTGGATCTGGCTCTCACATCTTTTCCAGGAAAGCAAACACCACTCCACAAACCCACTGAGTGCCTGGCAGAGCATGCCGTATCCTCAGCATACAGTCCCACAGCCCATGCTGCCATCCCCTCCCAGTGCTGAGCATCACTGAAGCTGTGGAGCTGACTTCAGCTTTTAGGCATTATCTATAGCACAAAAAGAGGGTCCTCAGTAGCTTTACTCCCACAACATGGCAGAGCTGCCTACCTTTAGGTAATGAAGCCACTTCAGGTGTCAAACTGCTTTGCCTTCTCACACTTGATGCTAAAAATGTCTCAGTTATTTGGGACATGGGGCAGAGAAGTGGCATAAAATAAATATTTAGGATGTGTCTAGGACTATAAGACTCCAATTCTAGTAGTCACCAAATAAAGAATAATTTTAGTTTATGGTTTCATGTCTGCTCTTAGAAAATGTGAATTTCTGCCCATTTTGTTATGATTTGTTGTGGGTTTTTTTAAGATTCTCTTCGCTGGGTAAAAAACTGGCTAGATGGACGAGCCCAGAGGGTTGTGGTGAATGTTGTTAAATCCAGTTTGTGGTGGGTCAGAAGTGGTGTTCCCCAGAGCTCAGTATTGGGGCCAGTTCTCTTTAATATCTTCATTAATGATCTGGACGCGGGGATCAAGTGCACCCTCAGTAAGTTTGTGGATGACACCAAGTTGGGAGGCAGGGTTGATCTGCTGGAGGGTAGGGAGGCTCTCCAGAGGGATCTGGGCAGGCTGGATCGATGGGCCGAGGCCAATTGTATGAGGTTCAACAAGGCCAAGTGCCGGGTCCTGCACTTGGGTCACAACAACCCTGTGCAGCGCTACGGGCTTGGGGAAGAGTGGCTGGAAAGCTGCCCGGAGGAAAAGGACCTGGGGGTGCTGGTCAACAGCCGGCTGAACATGAGCCGGCAGTGTGCCCAGGTGGCCAAGAAGGCCAACGGCATCCTGGCCTGTATCAGAAATAGCGTGGCCAGCAGGAGCAGGGAGGTGATCGTTCCCCTGTACTCGGCGCTGGTGAGGCCGCACCTCGAGTCCTGTGTTCAGTTTTGGGCCCCTCACTCCAGGAAAGACATGGAGGTGCTGGAGCGTGTCCAGAGAAGGGCAACCAGTTGGTGAGGGGCCTGGAGCACAAGTCTTATGAGGAGCGGCTGAGGGAGCTGGGGCTGTTTAGTCTGGAGAAGAGGAGGCTGAGGGGAGACCTTATCGCTCTCTACAACTACCCGAAAGGAGGTTGTAGGGAGGTGGGGGTCAGTCTCTTCTGTCAGGTGGCTGCAGATAAGACAAGAGGAAATGGCCTCAAGTTGTGGCAGGGGAGGTTTAGATTGGATATTAGGAAAAATTTCTTTACTGAAAGGGTTGTCAGACATTGGAACAGGCTGCCCAGGGAAGTGGTTGAGTCACCATCCCTGGAGGTATTGAAAAAGCACATAGACAAGGCACTTCAGGACATGGTTTAGTGGGCATGGATGATGGTTGGACTTGATGATCTTAAAGGTCTTTTCCAACCTAAATGATTCTATGATTCTGTGATTCTAAGATTAAGTGATGAATACAGCAGGTCAGAGTCTGAAGATACCCACATACTATTCCAAGTAAATGCTATTGCAGTCAGTCGGACAGCTGCAGTGAACAGCTTTTTCTAGCAGGGCTGGCTTCAGACACTGCATACTTGTAACAAGCTAAATCCCACCATTAAGAGGTTTAGCCCAGCTATGATTGTCAAAAGCTGTCTATCACAAGGCCTATTTCTCCTGTATTCAGAGAATTAACAATGAAAGTACTTTTTGACGTGCTAAATGAGATTTTGGGACACTTAACAAGAGTTGGCTCAAAAGTGCTACCTCAAGAAATATAAAATGCCAGCAATGTTGACACTGTATGACAAATTATATGTTCCTTAATATACTGTGTCACTCCATTCAGTTTTATAATTGGCACTGACTGTAGCTGAAATCTGATCCAAAGTATACAGAATTAGCTGGCACTTGTTTTGTCCCTCTTAGCTTTTTCTAGGGTACAGATCTTTGTAAATATTTACTTAACAGGGTGGCATACTAATTTTTCCCATAAAATATACATGTCCATATCTGTAATGATATAATTATTTTTTTTCTGTCAGATCACAGGCTAGCTGTGTACAGCCAGCTTAGACTGCAAGTGATTGGAAACTGCCTTTAGAGTTCAAGCAAAGAAAAACCCATATGTAAAGATTATTGTACCCTTTGACTTCTGCCAACCTCATTGAAACGATTGAAATTACAGAGGTTAATAGCCAGCCCATACTTGCTCAGCAGAAAGATTTTCAAGAAACCATTGTTCCAGGGACAAGCACTGTCAGCATTAAGTCTGGTGTTGCACCAATTAAACCTCCTATTCAATACCCTGTTCTCCTGTCCTGGATAGTGACATACAATAGCCCTCATGGGCCTCTCCCCATGATTTTGTCCAATTTCTATGGAAATCATTTAGTCTTTTTGGTCTTGATAGCATTCTGCCACCTAACAGCGTGTACCCTGGGGTCTCCTTACTTTTTGCAACTGAGTTTATTTTGCATTTGCTGGCTCCCTGGTGATCAGATTCTGTAAACCTCTGTTACGTCCATTCCCACATCTCTTTGAGGACTCAAAAGTCCTAATCAGCTTAATCTCTCCTAGCATGGAAACACCTCAATTGCGCTGGCTACCTCTCCTCTCTCTCTGGGTCTGCCTCAAGCCACAGAGAGGAAGAGTGTTTCACCCCCAGGAGCTGCCCTGGCTCCCTTCAGCTCCAGCTCCCTGTGCTTGGGGAAGAGTTGCAAGAATAGGCAACAAAGTGCTGGAAATTCCCATGGATATTGCGGGGATCAGGAGTCAGGACACTACCTCCCCACCACCACTCCCATTCCCTTCCCCCAAACAAATCCACATCTGGACACAAATGACTCACTAATCCTATTAGAAAACAGCATTTCGGACCCATGCTGTAGTCCAAGCTCCATCTGCATTCACAGTAATGTAATTCAGGAGTGACCCAGATTTACAATAGATAAAACAGTGATGTAATGCTAGTATGAGAGAAGAATTACATCCTCATATGTATATATACATGCACAAACATATACATAAATAAAACATTTCTATTTCTTAGAGAACCTTGTAAACTCCTCACATAGCCTTTCAGTAGCAAAATAAAAGCATGCAGCTTGCACTTTTCTAGAACATTAAAACGCCATTTCCTTCTAAACAGAAGAAATTCAGCCTATGGTTGGCTTTATTTTCCCCAGAGCTGGTCAGAGTCATTGCAGAGATTTTCAGAAGTCTTGGAAGTGCGGAGCTCTCCCTGGCACACCCACCGGAATCACTGCTTGCAGGTTTGTGTTTGGACATCAATTTTAGAACTATTTCCAAGGATTTTTTAACTGGGCCTGAGGACGTGCCAAAGAAGTGAAGCTTATTATAGACTCAAGCCCCTAGCATGAGAATTATTTGAAGGGGAGAAAATCTGCACTGGTCTCAATTTCCAAAGAACAGAAACAGCATTTTGGTTTAATTTTGGTTTCAGATATTTTCAGGAATTAGAATTATTCATATATACCTGACCTCTAAATGATGCCGGTCTTGTTGATGCAAATGACAGCTCTAATATTTCTTAAACATCATTTTCTAAGACAATGTGTGCTTATTTCCTCCACTCTTTTTCATGCAATTACTTTTCAGTCAACACTTTCTGGTAGTGCTGGATCTGGCAACAATTTGGAGGGCAGCATGCAATGATCGCCTGGAAGACACAGGTAGCACCCAGGTTGGACTTTGTGACACCCAGCATGTGCATCAAGCCACATCCAGGACATCTCCCCAGACATAAAAGAACCAGTGGAAGATTCCTGGGCTGTGCTGAAGGTTCATCTCAGTCCTACAGCCACACCATGCCATCACTATCTTTATTTATTTATTTTTTTATCATAATCACTTGGACTTCTGGGTAATTCGAACAATTAGGGTGATTAATTGCATGTTTGCAATAAAAACAGAAGACCAGGGAGGGTTACATTACAGGCTAAATATTTTTAGAAAACTCTATCAGCTGGTAGACATAACAAATGCGATCAGTCCAGTGCAACATGAAGCTGCGCACATTGTGCAAACTGGTTTGCTCTGGAACTCAAATCTCCTCAAAAGAAGCCAAAGTGTTTAAAAAAATAAACTAAGTCAGAGTGCATAGGGGGAAAAGAAATATTGACATGTGAGGCTGCTGTACTTCTAACATAAAGAAACATTGTTTTCCCTTTAGTCCTTTTATTGTCTAAATAGAAAGTGCAAAGCACAGGAGAAAGCGCACAACAAGGCAAAGTGCACAAGTGAAGGTCATTAGCTTTTGCTTGGAAGGAATGAGTTACACTGGAAGGAAAATTAGAAAAGCATACAGTGGGATACCTACAATACTGACACATTCCTTAATGACAGCAAGAAGGCAAACCAACCTGCCTGCCACTACAACTCAAACACCAAGGATTTTGGAGATGGAGGTTAAACCCAAGAACAGAAGATACTCACATTTAACGTCTCATTTGTTGAATCCTTGCTTTCAGATCTGGGCTTTCCTCTCCTGCTCATCAGTATGCTATTGGAATGCTTAAATACAGCTTCAACCAATGCCTCTTTCTGGATTTCTTTGCAACCACCTGGTCTCCAAAGATCCACTTTAACTAAATGGAGCATGAATGCTTACTCAGATACAGTTTCCAAAGAAGAAGAAACAAGCCTCAAGAACAAGCATTGCCCATCCCTGCCATTAAAGCTGTGCCAGTGTGTGGCAGAGTGCAAAATTCCCTGTATGGGAGGGTATACCCTGGATCTCGCACAGCCATGACAGACAGATAGATCCATCTATCACAATGTTGTTAACATGGCCATCATCTTCCTGGCTGTCTTCTAAAGAATATGACAGCTGCCAGTGTTGTGTGATAAGCTCAGGTGTGCTCTGCAGAAAGGGTGCACATCTCTGAGCAGGGCTGACAAGACAGGGCATGGCTCCACACCGATGCAGGCAGAATTCTGTCAGCTCAGGAGCCACAGCTCTTGCCATCAGCAGAGATGTATGTCCCATGCTCCACACAGACATGCCCTTGGGCAGCTCAGTCCAAACCAATCTTTAACATCAGTGACTCTATAGGATCTGGTCCACAGTGCTCATCAGTCAGAGTCTTATCTTCAGCTGTGCCTTTACCAGGCTACTCAGTGAGGTGCACTATAAAATTTCTACACAAATAAAAAATCAGCTTCTTATATTGCCCACACTACCACATACTTGCTTGGTTACACAGAGAAAGAAGTGAATAGTGAAAGGTTTTATGTTCCATTCGTATGATTGGAGACTTTGTGCTTTAACACAAGCACTGGGGTCACAGGGCAGGAACACGGTGTTTTCTTTCCAGTCAGCATGAAACTGGCATTTATTAGATGAGTGTTTTGTTCTATTTGTTTTAAGTCGATTACATTTTAACTCAGTTCAACAATGCTGGAAAACCTGACAAAATATTCCAGAGTGTTTAATCATCATGAACGTAATGGACAAATGTCTGAAATTTTAAATAAGAGTATATTGCAACAAAAATATGTTCTTTACACCAGTAGGTCTGTCTTTTTGATTCCAGTCACCACCAAGTGTTTGTGTCTCTGCATTTGGGAAATCTGTGTTAAACATTGCTCTTTATTTGAGAAAAGTCTTCTCAATGCCAGTGTTTCTTGTGATTAATTATTGAAGAAATTGGCCTTTATTTTTAATTTAACTGCAGAATTTTTGTCAGGCTCATTAAACAGCCAAGTCCTTACCTGTTTAAGAGAATAAGCAAGATGAATGTGCAAGAGGAGTGGAAGGCAGCAGAAGAGTGCTGAGGTAACATACCAGCATTATTTCTGTACCTTCCCTCTAGAAGGGGCCCATGTTTTCCATATGTGTTTTCAGGTTTCATCACATTCAAATAAAAAAAAAAGAGCAAAATTGAAAGACTGTGTCTTCTGCAGTCAAATGCATATCTATTATCAATCCCAAGCAGATTAAACACCAAACTTCTGAATGCATTTTCCTGCGTCCTCCCTTGGAGCCTCACTTACTACACTTCCTCTAGCTCCTCACAGCTGCATTAGCCCCAGCCCGCACAGTGATTCAGTGCTGCCATCACCTTCACCGAAGTGGGGACATGAAAGAGCTGATGTGGCAGCTGAGGCCACCAGAAGTCACACAATTCTGCCAGCACCTTGGTGCAGCCTGACTGGGACCAAGGCTCTTGGAGACGGGAGTTGTGGACGCTTCGGCACAGCTCTGTGCTAGCAGGCAGGACTCCAGCCAGGCCGAGAGTTGCTCTATCCTACTTGTCACCCAACCACATTTGTGACTGTTCTGCATTTAGACACCCATCTTCCCTTTTGTTAGTTTTCCCACTGAAGAACAGTAATTTATAAACTACCTAGTAAAGCTTTGAATTTACTTCCTTTAGCTACAGGTTGTTACTTTTAAACACAAACAGACTTGTTGCTACAGGGGAAGAAGCAGCCTTCTCTGGCTTAGACTAAACTCAGCATTCAAATATCCAATTTGCTATGGGGCTACTACCTGCAGTTTGATCACCGCAGAAAAGGCAGAGAGTCATCCTGAGAGCCCATTTCAATGGCTAAGTGACTGTACAACAAAACTAATGTTTCCATTGTCATTTTGGTCACTATCATTATCAAGAGAAAGCATATGGTCATTCCTTTAATACTTCAACACTTAATTCACCAGTTACACAGAAAATTATTCTGAAGCCCATGGAGCTCTGACTTCATGTTTAAACCAAGGTCCAGAAAAATTAATGTCATCAACAAGCACCAGTTCAGTGAGAACTTCTGTAAGCATTAGAACCATTCATGAAAATTTCACTAAAATGGGTATTTTTTAAAAAATGCAAAGCCATTTTAATTCACTTCTCACTTATTATTCAGTACACCACTCAACCCATTTACATCTTGTAAAATACTCCTTAACAAGGAATAGAAAGACAGCTAAAATATTCTGCTTTTTCTGACAAGACTTGTTTGTAAGCTGTAAAATATACAGTAGCTCTGTTTAATGGGTAGTATTCTGAAGTAGTGAATAAAGGTGACTACTTGATGTTGCTCACACATACAAGAAAAATGAACCACCTATTGGAAAAGATCTTATTTTCCCAGTCAGCACACTAAAAACAGCCTTTCCAACATGAGCTTCATTATGTTACCTCAAGCAGTACCTTTTCATACAGGCAGTCTTACCTGAGGGTACAGCACTTTTCTGAGAAGACAAAACTAACTTCTGATGATCCAGAAATTCCCTAGAGAAAGGTATGTCCGGCCTCTTCATTTCAGTCACTGCTCAGATTGAACAATTCTATCACTAGTCACTCAAAACCTACAGATCATCTCCTCTCAAAATACTTTGAATATTCTACTTGCTGAAACTTTGCAGTGCATTGAGGTTGTAGTTTCAAGCTTCTTTACTGCCAGAGACAGGAGTCCCAGTGAAAGTCTTGCTTTAATGGTAGAGTGGTTAATGTTATGCTCAGACTCCAAGTTAAGAAAAACTTACATGACTGAGAGTTAGAGAACCAATCCCATGTACAGAAGCCCATATTAACTGAAGCACTGGAGGCAGCCTCAAAGCATGGTGACTTAGATGTAGTCTGCTTCTTGGCTTGATCTAAAAAGGACAGCTGCACTGTTGTAATTTGATGGCTTCTCATATAAGATGTAGCTCCCTTACACCCAGGTCAAGTACTTCCGAACGGCATCAGTTCTGCGTGTGTTCTCCAATGTGTTCTCCATGACTCAGTCCTGCTCCTACTGAGAAACTGACCCTCAACATCAACATGCATGGGTGTTTTATGCTTTTAACAAGGATTCTATTGAAAATGATAAATTCTGCTTTGGAATTTTCATTCCAGAATAACACTGCTGGGACATTCTAGCTAAACATCATACACCGTCCTTTGCCAGAGATATTTATGATTTTGCATTCTGGATCACATGTTGCTTTTCTTCCACAGAACGAACACCTTGTAAGGTTCTGAGCCTGCATTCTGATCATAGTTCAATGTATAGGTTTTTTTGCATTTTTCAGAGCTAGTCTGTGTTTTTGTTGCCTCTGACTGCACATCCCTCTAAAAGGAACGAAACTCACTGGATGAAACACTAGCCCTCCAACTGCAATCACTTTCTTCGCATGTTTCTGGTTTCTTAGTCAAATTTATTTCTCTAAACTGTGGCTCTCAATTAGTCAGATGTAAAAGCATTTGTATTTGAGGGGAGAAAGTTTTGTATCTAGTATGGACAAAGTCAATATTCCAGAACTGTTGTGCTTGAATGTATCAGAAGAAGATAAAATGTAGGAAATCACACTTGAAATACATTGAGTTGAAAAGTGAATTCTGACCAATCCTAAGTAAGTTTGTGTGACTGCTACAAGGTCCCCATTGGGTCTTGTAGGCTCTGAGCTAGTGCCATTTCCTCTAGTTCTCCCTGCTGGAGATCCCACTCCATTGTGATACATTCTAGCTCTTCATTTGCAAAGGTTCTTCCTTTCCTCATTCACTCACTCAGGTTTAAAAACAGAATGCCATTTTCCTGGGAGGGAGGTTTATACTGTAGGAGAAAAAAAAAGCAGCACTTTAGAATTGCCTTAATTATAATCTACTGCTCTAGAACACTACCACAACAGATACCATGCAAAGCAGATCCATACACAGGCTGTACTTCCACAGGTTTATATTACACAATGTTAACAGCTCTCAGACATCATTTTGCCGCAAACTTTCCAAGTCCAAAAAAGGACTGTAAAACCATTGATCTGACAAAACCAGGATAAGAAGAGAATTAACTGCCTGAATTTACTCAGTAGGCCTGAGGTCAGGTATTGAACAAAGCCTTCCTGACTCAGCTTCAACTACTATACCAGCCTGCTTCATGAATCATCCACTAAGAACTAGCTTATTTAATGTCCACTTAAAAGCTGTATGATTTAAACACTGTAATAATCACTAATCAATTTGACAAGCTTGAGCTTAGAGGGGGAAAGCTAGAAACTTGGTATAAAAATATCTTTAACCAATCTTTTCCCTACAGTTACATGAAGAATTTTCTTTATATTACTATATAAATATATGTAACTCTTGTACAGACAGGTCCTCAAAAAAGGGTCTTAAACTGAAGGTAACGCAATATAGGTCAAACTGCACCAACCACCACTGAACATGCTCTAGAGAAAATGAATACCACTGACTGCCATACTGAAACAAATGGACAGTCCTCACAGCACATTATTCCCTTTCTTACGATACTAGATCCTTTTAGTAGGCAGATCGAGAGTTGCCTGCCCTAAAAGGCAGGTGCCTTCCCGAGTTCCAGTCTATTCTGTGGCACCAAGTGCAGTCATTATCCCCTGAACCATCTATTGCATGAGACAGACCACATTTCACCTGGATTTCTTCAACACACCCACCTGCATCTCTTCTAGAGAAATATGCTTACTTGTTTTAGACTTAAAGTAACAGAAAATTCACACCACCCTGTTGGTAATCTGTTCCACTGCTTAACTGTCTTCTTCTGAAGTTTCATTTTTGAACTTGGGAATTGGTGTAGACAAACCAAATTAGTTTAGCCAGTAAGAAGCACTGTAAAGACGTAAATTGGTCTGAAAGAGTCAGATTTAATTTGACCTTGAACCTTCTTAGACTGAAGAAGTTCAACGTGAATACACACAAGTCTCACAGGGCTAACATTAGGGCTAAATGTCCATTTTAGCTAAATTTAAGTCCAAGGAATCCAAAGCCACAAATAACTGTGTTGAATTACTTTAAAAATAAAGATATTTTGGCTTAAGTCTTTCTCTTTCCTGTTTTTAAGCTACAGGTTTTTTTTCTTTTAGACTTTTCAAATGGTAAAAGTATTCTGAAAGGAAGAACATTTAAAATGGATATCAACCGTAAAGCTACATCAAGCACCGGTAACACACGTTACAGGCTTGATTTATACCACAAAAGGCAATGCCATACACGCCTTCCAAAACAGTTTTAAACTGTAGTTATTACTTACTACATAAGCAGTCAGATAGACACCTGGTAATGTGAACTTGTCCTTTTCATGCTAGTAAGGACTTAGATATGGTAACTGACAAAAGTTAAACATGCAAGTTAAAGTGCTATATAGAGATGTCCAATATGACTGACCTGCTAGCATGCACAAAGCTCCCTCAGCTTTTCCTGGCATGAGCGTGTTTGATGTACCCCCACGTCTTGCTGTAGAAGAGCTGTGGCAAACTACCATCCTGCCACCATTACCCTCTCGGCACAAGTAAATCCATTTTTTGGAACTTTGTTAGAGGGCTAGCTCTTTGCCCTGTGCCAGTGAACACACACAAATGCAGCAGAAGATAACGTTTTTCACAGACTGGTTTCCCCTTTGCATTACTAAGGCTCTAGTAAGGCACATGCGTTACAAAGTGCAAACCAGCAGCCCAGCCCGACCCCGAAGCCATCCTTTGCACTCTATTCCCCCGCCCACGCGACACACTGAGGAATTTCGCATCACGTGCGGCTACTGCAGCAGGAAAGCTGCGAGGGAATCCCGACCTCAAACTGCGAGCGTTTAGCGCGTTTGATCTGTGGAGGAAAATGAACATCTTATTACGTCCAGGGCCGAGGCGGGGGGGCCCGACACTCACAGGAAGCCGAGGGAACCGACCGGGCTCACCGGCCCGCCAACCCGCCTCACGACGCCGACCGCCGGGCCGCCTCAGCCCCGGCGCAGCCGCAGAACCGCCCGCGCTGCCGCCGCTTTACTGCTCGGCGCGCACGAGGCCGGGAGGCTGCGGCACGCGGACCCCCAGCGGCCGGGCGGGTCCCGCCGCCGCCCAACGGCTTTTACCTCAGCACTCGGCGCGCGCCCCTCATTAGCGCCCGCTAATGAAGGGCCGGGCCAGCCCCGCCCATCTCCCTTCCCTCCGCCGACCCCACCCGCTCCGCTTAACCCGTGACGGGGGGGTGTGCGGGCGGGAGGGTGTGAGGGAGCGGGACGCCGGCGGGGAGAGGTGGTCTCCCCCCTCTCCCTCATAGCTCGGTGCCCCGCAGGTGCTCGGGGCAGGGTGAGGGGGTGCCTCGGGCTGAGGGGAGCCGGAGGTGGCGGGGAGGGCGGCCAGGGACGTCCCAGCTGTGCTGCCGGGGCTCCCGGTCACCCTCTTCCCGCCGGCGGGAGCGGTGGGGCCGGGTTGTGCCGCTCGCTGTGGGAAGGGTGTAGCGACATCTCCGTTCTTTCACGGTCTCCGAAGTACAGGCTTGCTGAAGTGAACCCATAGCACCTTGGTCTTCAAAACCGGAGTTGTGGGGTATCTCCTGCTACGTGAACGCAACCATTGGGACTTTTCTGGATGCTGATGCTGGACAGGTGGCTTTCTCTTCCCTGAGTCGGTTCCAACCCTACAAGGAAGCAGGAGTCCGGGTTCTGATTTTCCATCTCCCTCTACAGTACTCCCTTTGAGTATGCCAGGTGCTTTGTTTCTTTAGGTGAAAATTATCTTGTTATTTCTCTAATTTTTTCTAAAGTTTGTCTCTCTGATTCATTTGTATGGCATCATTGCACTGGCCATGAAAAATACTGTAAAGTGTTTTGAGGAAAAACAAAACACAGCTGCAGACTCAGTCTGTAAGGAAAGTCAACTAAGCAGGTGTGGCCTCTGCAGATCCTTCTACAAAGCTGGGCAGCTTTGGGGAATGGGATTACTAGCCTTGTGTGTGCCTTTGGACAGATGGGCAGGAAGATGGCCAAAGTGCCTAGAGGTATTCAAAAACAAATTTGTAATCCCAGGACTGAGGAATATTGGGAAGTAAAGAACCATTTCACAATGTGAGACAGTCCATGAGGAAGGGAATGTAAAAAAATTAGCTATCTGCAGGTACGTGAGACTTTTGAATTGCTTGAACGTAAGTGTATATTCACTGTTGGAAGAGCATAAGAAACAGTCGATTTGCACCTTGATCAAAAGAACACATTTCTTAATGGGAAACAGAGCCTGTCATGAAAAACTAGGAAGGTTCTCCCAGGGAACTATGCATATGACTGTTATTTAAACCACATTTTGTAAAAAATGTTTTGTATTTTCTCTAGCTTATGTGGCCTGGACACTTTTGAGTAGATTGTACCAGTAAGACTATAAAACCCTGACAGTAATTAGTAAATGAAACCAGAAATGCCTCCACTAAAGGCAGTTGTGTAAAATAAAAGTGAAAACAGTGTGAGATCACAACCGGCCCATCACTACATCCATAGGGGATCACCCTATGAAGTCAGTAGGAAGGTCAGCACTAACATTGACCAGCTGAGGACAATATCCAAAGAGCCAGTCAGAAGGGTGAGCAAGGAGAAATGAGAAAAATGTTACCCACTGTAGATAAAAGTATAAGCCTGCTGGTTTGGGTGGGGGCTTTTTCAGAAGTGTTCTCCCCTAGGCTCTTGTCCTGGTTTCAGCTGGGATAGAGTTAATTTTCTTTCTGGTAGCTGGTATAGGGTTAAGTTTTGGGTTCAGTATGAGAAGAATGTTGATAACACACTGATGTTTTCAGTTGTTGCTAAGTAGTGTTTAGACTAAGTCAAGAATTTTTCAGCTTCTCATGCCCAGCCAGCAAAAAGGCTGGAGGGGCACAAGAAGGCTGGAGGGGACACAGCCAGGGCCGCTGACCCAAACTGGCCAAAGGGCTATTCCATACCATATGATGTCATGCCCAGTATATAAACTGGGGGGAGTGGGGGTGGGAGGGATCGCTGCTCAGGAACTGACTGGGCATTGGTCAGCAAGTGGTCAGCAATTGCATTGTGCATCACTTGTTTTGTATATTCCAATCCTTTTATTATTATTAGTTTCTTCCTTTCTGTTCTATTAAACTGTTCTTATCTCAGCCCACGAGTTTTACTTTTTTTTTTTCCCCCTGATACTCTCCCCCAACACACTGGGGGAAGCAGGGGGAGTGAGTGAGTGGTTGCGTGGTGCTTAGTTCCTGGCTGGGGTTAAACCACAACAGCTCTCCAAGCCTTACTAATGTCTGATAAGACATACCTGTAAAGATACAGGTAAGTAAAATGCATAGGTGGGTGGATGGGCACATCACTGCCTGGTCATCTGTGGTGGATCTGGAGCTCTCTCAATGGCCTGGGCCTGGACTAAAATAAAACATGCAGTGACATTCTGATTTCAGGAATAGATTCCACAATTTCTTTACATTTGGACTTCTCCCTTACGTTCTGGCAAGCTAAGTAGAGACATAACTCTGTGACTAATGCTAATGTTGCAGTAGTAAAATATTGGGAAAAAAATAGGAAAACCAGACCCACTTGCCCATAAGAATGATTAAATTAAAGTTTCCACTGTTCCAAAATAGGTATGTTTCACATCATAAAGAATTTTTCTGTCATGAAAATTATTTTTTTAAGGGGAGGGAGAATTTTGTTTGCAGCAAGCTGACTTTATTGGTAGGCAATTAAATGTTTCTTTGGATTGCTCTTCAAAATTAATTACTCATTAATGTGGAAAAAACAGCTATAGTCTTGCTGTGGCTTCAGAGGTTTCCAACTGGGTGCATCTAATTCCAAGCAGAAAAAGAAAAAAAAGACCTAGAAAGAGTACTATAATTACTGTCATACGAAAACCTGCTTCAGTCCAGATGTAGAAGCCGATACCACAGAAACGTTAACATCTAGCAGTTTGCTGCAGGGCAATGACAAATGAATCTTCCATATGTTTGCAGAATGGACATATTACGTGATCCTTCTAGAATCCCTTGGGTTTGTTTTCTTTTTTCCAAAGCTCCTTCAGAAAATGCAAATCTACAATAATGTGAGGTTTTGGACAGTGTCACAGACACCTCTGTATAAAACTTGGATCCTACACTTGCATACCTAACCAACGTTGTCAACTCTGTACCCTCGCAAATAATTCCACTGAAAGTAATGAAATTAGTGGTGTGAGTAAACGTTAAAGAACTGGCTCCTCATTTCAGGTTTTCCCCTTCAGTGTACAAACAAAACTTGTTGCTCTGTGATGACCTAGGGCCTTGCAGTGAGGACAGAGGATTGACAGAAGTGTCAGGTGTTAGGTATCACATCTTCACATCTATTTATCAAGGGAGTCAATCCTCAGAAATCAGAAAATAATGATGATGACAAATGCTACGTGCAGAACTCCTGCTGCAGCCAGTAGCAGCTTGCATGCAGAAAGATTTCAGAAGTGGGTATCATAGCTAACTTTCCTTTTTCTCCCCAAATTTTATGAATTTGACCAAAGTCTATGTGGCTTCAGCCTTAATAAAAAACAATAAAATTCTGGGATGATTTAGGCTGGAACAACCTCTGAGTGACTTGTCTAATCCAAATCATTCCATTTCAATCCAAATTGATTTCATTATCCCTAAGTCATTTATTTAAATAAATGGAGTCAGAAGAGATCACAGAGTTTAATTATTGGAAACATTGGTTGGCACTAAGTTTGGAATTAAAATTATTCACTTTGAAGTCCTTAAGTGCACAGTATGACAATACCAGTTGTCAAGGAACATTTTTTCCTTGGTTAAAAAGGACAAGCTGAGCTTAAAATGAAAGAATGAAACCTTCAATTATCCACATAAGACAATTCTTCCTGTCAGCTGGGGAGTTATTCACTTTAATTCTCTTACCAAGTCATTTACTTTTCCATGCAGAGATAGGTGCAAGAACAGGGACAAAATTCCTAAAATATAAAAATCTGAAATGACACCAAACAAAGTTTGACTGACGATATGATTATGCATGTTAAACAGTATTGGCCTCACTATTGATGCTCTAGGAAAGCCAATTGTAACTGTTCAACTGTTAAGACTTTAGACTGGGGCAGATGCCTGTCATTTCCTTACAGAAGGCAATCAGGTTTGTCAGACATCATTTTCCCCTGCCCCTGGTCACCTTGTCCTTCATGTGTATGGAAGTAGGAAGGTGTGGTAATGGTTTTGCATCTACTTTGCCACAGCTGACATGATGTCATATCCCCCCTCAACTTTCTCCTCTGAAGACTCCAGTCTATTTTTAGACTCCCTTTGTAAGGCAACTCCTCCATCTCCTTGTTCAGTTTAGTTGCCTTTCTCTGGCTCTTTAAACTCACTACATCCCTCCGGAGATGAATACTGATCTGTGGCAATGTGGTGAGAGGGATCCTACTGGAGTGCCATACCATCATTCAAACAGTAATGAAAATAAAGGCTTTTGTTCACTCAACGATAGTTGAAAAAGATGGAGAAAAAGGAAAATGAGGAGTTTTGCTTGGCAATCTGGAAGCAGTCACTGGCACAGCAAAACAGAGAAAACAGTACTCTATATGCAGTATATCTACAATGACTGTGCATTACAGTCAGTGAAATGGGCTGGAGTCCATCTTGCTTTGAGATTTAAGGAGTAATACAACACTGAATATGACTTTAGAAAAATATCTGGGAAGGAGACCATTCAGCTGTTCATCTTGTACATTATTATCTCCTTAAATCATTATATTATATATATAAAAAACAAGCCTCCATCCACAAAGGAACCTGCTTTGTGGGTGCTGCTGGTATTTCTATTTGTAGATTATTTTATTTTGAAAAGAGCTTTGCTCTATCCAGACACCTTAAAGAAGTGTCCAGATTTTCCCAAGCAGATAGCAGTTTTAAGAGCAGGTTTGGGACGTTCCTAGGAGCAGAGATGGTTTTGTAAATCTAGTATATAACAAGTTGTACATCAGATTATTTTCTACAGATACATGTGTTTTTCAGTTTTTTCTCTTGGCAGTTCTAAGTTTGCCACTTTCACTCACTGTCCCCCAAAACCCTGTGTGCTGGAAAGCATTCCAGCAGATCATCTACTACATTAAAAAAAAAAAAAAAATTCAGCTTAGTATAATTTCTTTACATTTTGCATCGAGCAAAGAATTATTAGTACACATAGCAGAAAAGAAGAATGTTTATTTTACTGTGCTCACCTCTACAGCAGCAGTCAAAAGTTGTAGAAGAAAAATGCTGAAGCCTAGATGTCTCTCCAGACCAGTTTGTTACACAGAGCTTTTCAGGGCAACACTTGACATTTGGCTAGAAAAATTACGCGTAGATACGCAAGCCTCAAATCATCAAAACCATACCAACAATTTAATGTCTCTTTTAATTATACAAAAGTCCCCCCCAAATTATTCAAACATTAATAACTGATCCACTTAATACAAAACCAATCCCTCTAGGCAAAACAGTAGAGGAATGTACTTTTCATTTTTAATTAAACATTATCATTGAAAATTATAGTATGTATGGATTTGACTAATTATTATGCTGAATGGTGTTTTGTCCTAGTTTCCTGGGCAATCCCTCCACACCTTTGATACGCCACAGTGCACTTCCAATACACATGTATAAAGCTGTCTACACGGGCCCTTTAGAAACAAATAGTACTGTTTAGTTTCAGCAGTACTGAGTTAAGCAACATTGAAATCATGTATAAACCATCAAGGACATTCAAACATTGAAATTATGTATAACCCATCAGCGCCATTCAAAATCCTGAAGACTGTGTGACATGAAGCGATTCCAAATCAGTCTGTCCCCAACCTGAACGGAAGGTGCCTTAAAGGCAGTTGACCCAGAAAACAATGCAGAGGCACTGGATTTCAGCCTGTATCAGACCTTTCTGCAAATTCCTCCCACGCCCTTCTTGACAGGTGTACTGAGTACCTACTGTTCCCTTACCCTGCTGAATCCAGTGAATCATGTTCTTAGGCAGCCAAGTAAATCAGCAACCCAGACTGTCTTCCCATCCTTTCTCACTCAGTCTTCAGGCTCCACATCAGTTAACTCTTCCATAATATTCAGAACGAGGTTTCCTTTACAGCAAATTGATATACAAACAACACCTTTTTGACTATTGACATGAACATGAGAAGACTACAGAATGTACATGGCTCAGAGACCTCACTCCGAAGTCAGGGAGCCATCTAACCTCGGCAAAGGAAACAAATTCAGTCATAATCATTTGCTGCTTCTACCTGCTTAAGGGGGAAGGGATTGCCATGGCTCTGGAAAACCTCTTTTAGGAACAAGGGCTTTACAGTGCTAGCAAGGCAGAGCTGTGAGCCTGGTAGCTCTAACATGATCATAAAGTGAGGCAGGGGACTAATCCCCTTCTTCTAGCTGTTGTGGCTGCTCAGTGACTAAGTGTCACTCTACCCTCATATTAACTAACACTCTCCTCAGTAATGAAAACAGCACTGCCTGCTACTCAGCTCTTCTCCAGCCCATTTACTGTTTAGAATCAGATTGGTCTCTACTTGTTTTTTCTGGGGAAGAAGATGGTTGGCCAGCTTCACGAACCATCCCTGAATCCTGATTGTCAGCTTCAGTAGCTGAAATAAAAATGAAGAATAGAAAAAGGTCAGAGTTAAACACAGACAAACAAGCCCAAAACCCCAAACCCTGTATTTCAGTTTGCATTACACCTGGTATCAATCACATTTCCAGAGGTAAAATAAAGGTGCATGATATCAAGAGCTGCAGCTTTCTGAACTGAGATACTGCACTTCAGACAGCAGTTGATCGTTTCAGCCATGCTTAAAGAAATGTAGCAAGAGTGCTTCAAGATGGCAAGTGTTGAAGCTGCACTGGAATAGAATTATGAGGCAGACTCTTGCCCACTTAACCATAGTGAATCTACGCCATGCCTTTTTAACACTCCTGTGAATTCTCAAAGGCCTTGACAAACTATATAATCCCCTCTTCAAATCCAACTAGGGATTTTTATTTTATAAAGTATTTACTTGCCAATTTGCATGAAAAGCTCGCTCATTTCCTCACAGGCAACTTTGGTTTTTGTTTGTTTTTCTGTAGCTTGCTCTTTTAGAAAACCAACAATCTGCAGTCAGGCTTTATCCTCAAATGCTGTACTGGCTGTTTTACTGGACATACCTTGTGTTTATTTTGTCAAATCTCCATAATATTACTAGTCAATACTGCATGAAATTGTGTAACAACATGGCCTATACTTCACATCACCGTTGTAAACCTAACTGGCCTCAGTCATTCAACTGCAGTCAACTATTGACTCAAATCTGGTAGAAAATTCTAGCCTTGAAAAATCTTTTTCAGACAGGACTTGGTTTTTTTTTTTTTAATTTGCCTTCATCTCAGATTCCCTTCAGGGCAGAGATCACAGACATTTCTTCTCACCAGTTGTCCCCTGCTAGAGTTTTCTATATCCATTTTCCTGCAACAGTTTTGCCAGAAAGCCCATTTCACCTCAATTCTGGAGGTCCCTCTGGAGGAAAGATGTTCCCAAGTCTAACTGCAGGTTTGAGTCAGTTCCTTTCTTGAGAAAAAAGACATGAGGCAATCCTAACACATCCCCATGCACTGAATGTTACAGCTTTTGTCTTTTTTCAAGCATCTTGAATGCAAGAATCAAAGAATTATTAGTTTCACTGTAGCTTCCCTCTACATCTGCATCTTCTACTGGCAGGCTATTTTGTGTATGACCTCATGCAGAAGTATCCCCCCTCACTGGGTCACAATTGCAAATTCCTACATATCCTGGAGCACAAATGCTATGTAGTGGAATTAATTTGTACTTTCTCCGTAGTACTAAGAAAAATTGGATTGTTCTCTGAACAGCACAATCCATGATGCATTGTTTCCTATGGCTTTGTGCCTGGGTTGTGAATTCCCTAGTGCGTAGTAATGGCTGAGGTCATTAGATGGCATTTTGCTCTCTGGGGGGGGTGCTCTCATGACCTCTCTTCTCTATCCAATTGCCTGTTTTCATGATTGTTTGCCAGTACAACTTCACTCCACTAATACAGGACTGGATTTCCTCTGTTCTCCTCACGCAATACCCCTACTTCTCTCCATGTCCCCCATCTGTCTGCTACTCCCAGTTCCTTCCCATTCCCACACACTCCAACAGAATAGCTGCAGCTCCCTACATGTTCTCTGCCACTGCAGTATTCCCCAGATCTTTTGTCCCCTCCAAATCACAAAACCCATTAATCCTCACATAGACTTTCTGGTTTGCCTGCCAGCTCTCATCCTCCTCTCTTCCCCTCAAACTCAGCCCATATTATTTCACCTCCAGCACACGAGTTATCTCCTACATGCTGCATTAAAGTCCTAATGCCTTTGTCAGTATCTTAAAATAACTTGACCTTTCTACAATGTCTGTACACCCCTCACACTGCCATATTCTTCATATTCCCTTTGTCCACCATATCTCCTGCTTACTTTTCTTTGGCCTTCCAGCCAGACAAGAAGCAGGTATGCTCTGACTGCTCTCAAGATATGTGCTCACTGCTGGGTTGACTGGCAGGCACTTGGTTGTTGGCCAAGATACACACATGTCAGTCAGGAATTGAGTGCAAGCTGACAGCCAGCCAAACACCACGACATGGCTGCAAACAAACCATTTTGTGGGAGGCATCTGTTTCCCTTGCAGATCAATATTGTGTAGGCCTGTGATCACAACAGATATGTTTGGCTGAAAATAACTAATGGGTTGAAAAGTTATGAAAGGACTGACATTAACAGAAAATGAGACTGCATGAGCCTTATGTTGTTAAGAAACCAGGCCAAAAAAACCCCAACTTATCTTTTGTCCCACGTACCCACCATCAACATCTTTTCAATTCAAATGAGATAATTATACTCCTTTATTTCTCCTCCCTCTTATACAAGAGATTTGATGTTTCACTGGGCAATTATTGTAATCTGTTTCATAAACAATCAGATTAACAATTTTTTATTCTCATGTTCAAGAAAAGAAATGAAGTTGTATTTATTTATCTGCATTTTCAAAAAGAATTTAAAATAAAACTGCCTATTCACTCATCTAGTGCTAGTGGTTAATTCTCTGAGCAGCTCTACCCTCTTGTGGTCAAAGCTAGATGCAGCCAAATGAAAAACTTGCAAATATAATCACAAGTATGTCCACATGTAGGCACAGTACATGAAAGAGACCCAAAAGAGAGGGGCACAAAGACTTAACCTATGCCAGAAATTTTAAATCCTGTGACATTCAGTAAAGCAACTTGTGAAGTTGAAGATTCACTCTTTCATTTACAGCAATTAAAATGTAGGCTTTTCAGATGAGCAAGAAATTTCATATTATTCATGCTAAGTGTTAGTCCACATTTTTTTTAACATTTTGTCTAAATTGCAACAAGAGCCAAATAATTTTAAAAATATGTCCTGCAAACTAGCTATTTAAAAAACTGGTTGCATTTTGAGAACATCAACAGATCATATTCTGGAATAGCTCTGAGTCCTGGGGCCTTCAACGCCTGCATGAGATTGAGGTGCTTGTCAGCTGGAAAGCGCAAGCATGTCAGGCTGCTTCCCTTAAATCAGCCCTTCCCAGAGCTGTACAAGTTGGCAATCTGTCCTGGGACTTCAGGATCTCAGTCCTGACTCCATCACAGGGATCTGGGAACCCCTGTAAACTAGCTAGAATCAGGGTCTCTTGGGGTTTCCACCTCTGTGGTTAGATACTGAAGCTGGTTTAAAACTGGATCTCCCAGGGCTCATGTCATACTTCCTTACCATGTGCTTCCTTGGTTGTTTCAGCCAACATGTTCAGTGAAAGGGGAGGTGGAATGTAATGAATCCCTGGCAGAAAACTTGGTGGGATGAACTGAGGCAGAGGAGTGTAGTATCCTTGATGGAAATCTCCACCTCCATCTGGAATCTGCAGAAACACATGAAGCAAAGCATCCTCCATCTAAAGACTCTCTCCAGGATACATCTGCAGTATCAAACAATTTCTGTTTCAATTTTTACAGGTGAATATTACATTTTTTGTCCATTTTGTGGCAATATGCTGCCACGTCTGGGCACATATTAGCACATGCAAAGCCTGTGCAGAGGGTAACACGCTGAAACTGAGAAGTAGCAGCTTCTCAGACCATGTCTCAGCTGAAACTGACCTTCTAAGTCCTCATCACCCGTTCTGGCATCTCATTAGAGCAGCTGGTTTAAACCAGGAGAAGCTCACCTTCACCACTGACGCAATGCACTTGCCACTGAACAAGTCTGGAAGCCTTCATGCCACAGAGAGGCAACCTAGGAAAACGCTCCTTGCCACCACGTCCCTGCTAGTTATGGATTCTCCCCTGAGCCCAGTGAAGTGAGTGGCTCTACCTACGCTGAGGGTCTGGTATGCACCACAGGGTGCCCCACAGCCCTGGTCTTCTGTGATTACCAGACCTGTTAGAGCATGATAAAACTCATTCCATGCGCAAGGAGATATATTTCCGTCCCTCAGAAACACTAACATCAGAGAAATAGGAGCATTTTTCTCTTGGATCTGGCCATGCGCCCTGGTACAGATAGAACTTGTATGAGATCTTTCCATCTGTTTCAGGACAGTTAAAAATTAAGTTCAAAACCACATGCAGTGATGGTCTAGACAAGGCATTTCTCAACCTGTGTATATGCAGCCCACCAGGATAATTTATCTGGACCTCAGACTGCTGCTAGCCACCCTCTTTCTCAATAACCCCTAAAATGCGACAGGGTATTTTTATGAAAGCATAATAAATGTAGTAGTCTTGAGGCAGATCACTCTACGTTAACATGAACTGATGAATTGTACTCAATGCAGACAGAATGGCGCATGGCAGCTGGGAATCTGATAATGTGGCCAACTGTGGTACAAAAACTGGACACCACCACTTTAAATCAACATGACTGACAGCACAGAAAGGAACTGGAAGTGCCACCACACACCATTACAACTGACAGGCAATTTAGCATCTTGTTTCTTACCATGTCTGTGTGGTTTGAAGGGGTGGGCCCTACGATGCTAAACATTATTTTTCATCTGAAACTTCTGTTAACCACAACAATTTTCCACTGTTTTTGAGAAACCAAATGTCTCAAACCAGAAATATCCAACCATGCTGATTCGCTTCCTCATGGAAGCTGATTTTATCTTGTTCTCTGCGGCTGCAGTGCCTTGGTCAAGCCCTGACACTCTCCCTCCCCATTAGATCTGACCTGCATGGAAGAAGAGGAACCTCCCAATGCACGTTCTGTGCCATCTACGCTGGTACAACACGACCATATGAAGTGTCCAGCTGTCGTCATTCCAAGAGGCTGTTGTGGATGTTAGCAGGATGTATAAGCCTCAAAACACTTCACAAAATCTGGCCCCTTGCAAGTGCATGGGTTTGCTCTTCTGGGTTCAGGTCAGACTATTAACATCACCATTTGCTAATGTTTTATTCAGTATAATATATCAAAATGCTGTGCTGAAGTAACTGACAAGCAGGATAACTTTTCATGGGTACCTTAACAGGAAGAAGACAGCTAAAAGTAAGGACAGCAGTATTTCCACAGGTAATGAAAAGACTGCTACTTACTGACACAGAAGCTGCATTCCCTGGCCCATAGTTGCTAGGAATGTGTCGGAAACCTCTCTGAAGTGATATTCCTGGAGGTGATGGTGCTCCCCTACAGCTTGACTCATTTAGGGGAAATCCCATGGGAAATGGGTGGTAAGGATATATCCCAGAACACCCAGGGTACACTTTCGGAGGCTCTCTCTCCAGGTATTCCGGGTTGACCATGTATTCTGGAGGAAAAGCAGGGTGAGCTAGGAAACAATGAGAAAAGAAAAATAAAAAGTATCCATGTAATTCTACGGAGTTCAGTAGAAGTAGCTGCAGGACCAAATTCCACTCTCAGGCAGGAGAAACTGGCCCTTTGGTTTTATGCTTAGCTCCTCATGAATTTATTTTGTGATTTTTTAGGGAAATAAGGAAAGGTGCAGCAGATGATACTGTAATGCAGAATGATCTGTGTTCTTTTCTGCCTTGTGCATTGTAAAGCTAGTCCTTAGTAAAGCACTGGCTGCAGAATCTTACTCTTTCAGTACACCAGCAACAGCAAAACGACCTACCTTAAGACCTTTAACTCTAGCAGAACTTAAAACAAAAATGTACAGAAATAATAGAGTTCTACCTTTAGTCCTATCTGTAACTTCTATAGCTAATTTACAGGAAAAGGCTCAGTTTTACGGACATACACAGGCAATTTCAGATGCAGGAATCAGTTACTTCCTTTGTCTTTTATCTTGCATGTGGAATCTTGTATGGTTTCTCTGAAGTCTTAAAAAAAGAGAGTGGTTGTCTGAATACAAATAGGGTCTTTCTTGTCTGCACATCCTCCTGTTGGTAGAGAAGTGGAAGAATTTGCTTCTAGAGTAGGCCAACTTCTGGAGTACTAGAATTATACTATTTGTCCCTAACCTTTTTTTAAATTGGTCAGCAGATTAAAGATGTTATTAAGGGAAGGACTGACAAGCACATGTACAGCTAGCATCGTCCATAAACATCATTTTCTTATGAAACAAAGCTAAAAAAGGGGGGCTCAGTTATTGACAGATTAGGTGGGAACTAGAGATGTCTGAAATGCGTCTTTCCTCTGGGCTTCTCAGAACAGCGTTTTGTCTTGCAGGCTGCCGACTCTCCAGAGGTTCAGACTAATGACTACTGCAGTCAGTAGGGATTTCTGTAAAATTACTATAGTAAATAGTGATAGTATGAAGTTACTGTAATAAATAGTAATAAACTAGACAACTCACATGAAAGACTCTATTAAAGGAAGCAATTTAAGAGGTGACAGACCATACAACCGTTCCACCTGCAAAATCTATGCTCTGCTCTTAAATACCAAATGCACTTTTACACCAAGTGATCCCAGCCAAGTTCAATCTTTGCTACAGGAATTAAGGCCAAAAGGTCTCTTTCTTTTACAGTGCTATCATAAAATGCTTGCTTCAGGCAACTGCAGCAGTAACCTCCCCATTTACCTGCCATCGCTGAGTTTTTAAGCACATTTGTTGCTGGAGGCTTGTGCCTGTGAATTTATAAACAGTGACACAGCACTCAGAGAAACATGCATGATCACCCACAGTGGACAGGGGATCACAGTTTGGTTTCCCTCCCTGACCAATTTCCCTCTCAGAGAAAAGCCACTTGCTTAAGCTTCAACTTTGCAACGAGTGGCGAGGCTGAGCACATTGCTCCTGCCGCTGCAGAGCCGCGTGACCCACTTCGCAGACCGTGCAAAAGGGAAAATACGTGCAGGGTTGCACACTCAATACGCAAGCTGAGTACTTGCATCCCCTGAGGAAGGAAAGGGGGAGAGACAGCAGGAATGGCTCTCTGGGGAGCTGGAGCCTGAGGAATCGGCAGGTGCAAACTGCACAAGCGGCAAGTGTTTCATGGGGGGAAGAGGATGAAGGCAGAAAGAAAGATGGCGGGACAAGGGAAGAGGCTTTGGGGACAGGCCCTTACCGTAGTCCCAGAAGGGCGGGCCGCTGGGAGGCAGCGGTGGTCCCCTGCACGCCGTGCCTTTGCTGCTGCCGCCGCCGGCGGGCTGGGCGCCCTTCATCCCCTCATGGCCGCTCTGCTCGGGGGCACTGGCCGCCCCGGTGGCCACCCCAGAGCCTTCGCCTGGGGGAGCGGGCCCTGCGGCTGCCCCAGCCGGAGCGTCGGGCACCTGCTGCCTCAGGGCCTTCTGGGCCGCCATGATCTTCTGGCGCTCAGCGATGAGGGCACACTTGTCGCACAGGCAGAGCTTCCAGCGGCAGTGGCCGGCGTGGCCCTTCACCGGCACCACGAAGCCATGGTTACGGCAGCGGGAGCACTTGGGTGTCCGTAGCGTCGCCTTCGCTGCCACCGCCGCGGCCTCCTCAGCCTCCATGAGGCACCAGTCCCGGCTAACCACCCCCGGGGCACGCCTGGGCTGCCTCCTCAGGGCTCTTATACGGGGCATGGCCACTGCTGCCCCGGCATGTAGCAACCTGGGCAGGCGGGGCAGGAGAGCCCATGGCGGCGGGTGGGGAATGCCCTGCTCCGGGGAGCCTGTGGCACAGGAGCCGCCTTGGCCCCGCGGGCCTCCCCTCCCTCAGCCAGCCATGGCTGTACCTGCCCAGCTCGCCCCGGTGCGGGCTGGAGCCGGACCTCAGCCATGGGGGGCTGGAGGAAGAGAGAGAGCGGGGACTGCGTCTGCAAGAGCAGCGGGGAACGTGCTGCACCTTTTGGTACATTTCCCAGTGCTGGAGCATGCAGAGATGGGGATTTTTGGACAGGCAGGGTGTGCATGGGAGAGAAATGCAGCATCCCTTTCGGTACTGCCTTAAGTGGTAGTTTTTCCTTTTAGCACTTTAATGTCCGCACTGACTTTCATACCTGTCGTGCATTCGCTTTTAATATGCACAGAATTTCAGTTCTGTTTTGTTTCCAATCTGCAGCATGCTTCTCTTGATCAGGAGGAGTGCCTGCCTCAGCAGAAAAAAAAAAAAACTTTCATCATTCTGTTTTTCAAACCAAGGTACTAAGATGAAGGCAGAAAGCATATGTCATTCGAAAGACCTGTCTCCTTTTCTCGGAATTCCTTTTTCTCTGAAAACAAAGACAGGCTTACAATTAGAAATACAGGAATGCTCCAGTTCCAGTATTGCTTAGAAAGCACTTGTTATTTGTTACTGCTGGTAGCTACAAAACCATGGTTTACACAGTAGCCCACTTCCAGGAGAAAACTCTCCGCTTTGCAATGTAAGGCACGACACTGCTGATTTTTCTCACATATGCAATAGCTAATTCTGTTTTAAAATCCTGAGATGCCAATAGCTTCTTCTACATTAAAGAGAATACCATAAAAATAAACTCCCAAGTAGGTGTCAAGTTTTTTACCAATTAGTTTCAAGAGAACCAGGTAACATCTAGCTGCTGCTCTGAAACAATTCTAATACGCAACAGAGTATGTTTCGCAGCAGCCTTGCGGAAGCCGTTCCCTTGGAGCAAACCTTCCTGCAAGACTTGGGTGCACCCCCCAACATCTGGGCGGGTGAGGCCCCAGCATAGCAGGGCCTTTAAGAGATTTGGCAACAGTCTGGTTTGCCTCAGCAGTGAGCAGCCAGCCCCTGTGCTCTGCAAGCCCCCAAGGCTCAGCGCAGATTCAGGCTTCTCACTTTGCAAAAGACCCAGTAGGACGTTGCATTTGGGTCCTGCAGGTTTCCAGTAGGATTTCGTCTCCTGGGGAGAAGTTTTCGTAAGTGCAATACCAGCACAGAAGCCCAGACTTACTCTCGAAAGCAATTCAGACCCAAATCCTCAAATGCACACATCCCTAGACCACCCAGCACAGCAGCAATCCCAGCCTGCAGATTTTGCTCCCCAGTTGCAGACTGAGTCTTTGGTACCTGCTTTTTGTGACGGGCAATCAGCCATGCCTTTGTACCCATGCATTCAGTGATCCTGTGCAGGAGCAATTCCAAATCTGCCTGGACGCACAGCAGGTCACGTAGTAGAGACCACCTCAGTGCTCTGTAGAAACTGGGTGCTGGATTGCATGCACAGCAGCTCCTTTTGTGAGTGGGAGGCAACAAAGCACACATGTGAATGTAATCAGCTCCCTGTCCTCAATTGCAGACCATTTTCCCCAGAAGACTTCTAAAGTGCTGCCTAGAAAGCCAGCTTCGTGTGCATTGTGGCTAAATATCTTTGAAAATTTGGCCTGAAAATGTTACCATTTCTTCCTAGTTCAGAAAGGTACCTGTCTGATGTCTTCAAAAGAAGTTACTCTTTAAATGCCGTCCTGCTCACTTGTGCCAGGGCCTTGATGTTCCTGTAATTATTCTAAACATTGACTCTGTATTAAATATAGACAGATAATATATTCCTAATTTTATGCTCCATATTTTTGCTGTATGTTGAGGATGTGCATTTAGCTGTAGAATGAAAGAGAATGGATGACACATTTTAAAAATCTGTAATTATATCTTTCCATAGATACACAATCTGTGTTCATTTGGATACTTAAGCAGTGGAGGAGAAAGGTAGGCTATGTACATTTTCCCCAGTAATTTTCTATTCTGAGTCACATAATGCTATTATTCGAGACATTTACTCAAACATACTTAAATTCATCTCTCTCGAAAAAGGTGTACCAGCCATGGGCTGTAACAGTTTCTCCATTAATAAACCATGTCTTTCAAAGTCATGTGGATTTTTCTTTTGAACAATTTTCAACTAAGCATTCAGGACTTATTATACTCTCCATATAGTTTGTTTCAAACATAACTAGACTTGCTTTTTAGAGAAAAGTGAACATTTTACTTTGCTTGTGAGGTAAATATTTATTTCTGCAGACAGTTCAAAGAATTCTGCTATTCCAATCCTATTATGTGTTTATATATACATTTGCGTTAGCTTATCACACACCATTAGCAAGCCCATCACACAGAGAAGACAGAGCAATTTCAAAATAAATTTTTGGAATGAGATGTAGATTTGTATGTGGATACAGCTTCACGTCTATTACCATCTATTACCTACTACCGTCTATTTTCTCCTTTATTCAGAATTGAAAGAAAATGAGGAACAGTAAAGACTCTTTTATCTAAAACTTACTCAGTTTACTCTAGCATTTTATGTAACATATGGTGGGAGTGTATCATAAACTCCAAAAAAAGTGTACAGAGTTCTGTATTAAAATAGCATTTATAAGAATTATTATATTGCCAAAATGAAAAGAAAGCAACCTGCTGATTTTATGTTATTGAAATCAATAGCAATAATGTCTCTACTTCTTTCCAACTTCTGAATCATATAAAGCGTGTGGTTTTGGTACACAGTTTGCTTTGTACGTGAAACAGTGAAGAAAAACAGTGATTTAGCTAAAAGGGAACAAATCAAAAGACTGCCTTTAAACTGAATAGTAGAAAATTGGGGTTTGTTTTTTTCCTCCTTCTCAGACTTCCCAGCTAACATTTTATGCAGTAAATGTTTTTTGGCAAGGAAATTGTTCTGCTTAGATCTGACATTTTGCAGAGCAATAGCAACATAATCAAGAAATTTGTTCAGTCTGAGATCTCCATTAACAAATATTTGCAAACTTTGTTCAAAATAAATGTTTTCTTATGCATAACAATCAATAATATCTTTTGAATTTTTAAGACATCACGTATGAAGATAAAATCCTCTCTTCAAAAATTATCTTAGTAGTTTGGAAGCATCCATTGTGTACTGCCATAAGTCATTATACAAAAATTGACATAGTGATAGTATTATCAGCTCTTCTACATTATAACTAATTAGTCCCATGTTTATGGCTATCAGTTATGGTATAATCAATATGCAGATGTTTACCTGCACAGGCAGAACTGCCCAAGGAGGACTAGCCAGGCTTCAGATGCTCCCCACCACTCCACACCCAGTCCCCTTCTTAACGAATACCTTGACTCCACCTGTGGATTGGTAACTGATCTCCTGGCTTCACTCACTTTCAGGTTTACAGAGAGATGACAGTGGCTTCCTGCATTGGCTGATGAGCTTTCAGGTTAATTTCCGATCCCTTACTGATCCCTTACTCAAGTCAGATCTGGCCCATAGGCTGGCAAGAAGTCTTCTCTAAACTGCCAAGGAACATCAGTACTCCCTTCCCTGTCTTGGTGCTGGGAAGAAGCCGTTTTCACCTCCTTACATGTCCCTGGTGTATTTGTTCATTAAAATACAGCTTGGTTTTCTCCACACTGTTCTGCAGTCATGCATGTCTCTTCTGTCCATCCACATGGCTAGAAAACCAGGCTTCCTTCTCCTCCTGTCTAGATTAGGATACTGCAGTATCCTTTCCTCTGAACTCCACAGATGCAATCTTTTCCCACTCATACACACTCAGAAGCCTTCAGCAAGGATTGTTCTGGATTATGTCATGCATCCCTTTGCCTTCCTCACATTTCTCTTTTGCATTAGTTACATCCTGCTTCTCTTCCCTTTCACAAGGGAAGAAAAATCCCTTTTGCATTTTATCCCCATCAGCTCACGTTCACTCTCAAGATATGGACTCTCACCTTCACCTGGCCCAGAATACCATTTTACTAAGTAGCATCAATCACACCCCTTCATGCTTTCTTCTGTAGTCATCCTCATATTTAGAAGCTCCTTATAAAAAACATCAAAGCCTTTGAAACATCCTCTGACCTGCATTACAAAATCTCCCTTTCACCACTGAGCTAACACTAGTGCATATCCATCAATGATATCTGTCACAGAATTGCAAGGTTCGGCTATCTGCTGACATGCTTATGAGATTGTCTGATCCTGCCCAAAGCAAGCCTACATGACAATGAATAAAGTGCTTTGAGTCACTTCTGTAGACTTTATTTTCCACCTTTCTAATCACTGTGAAATTGTATTGTAGTAAACAATTTTTTGAAATCTGAGGAAAAGTGCAGTATAGAAACAGTTCAATATGATTAGATCATATCTACCTTAAGATTTGAAATGGCTAAAATGTGTTTGGGTTACACCATTTTTAAACCTGGTCCCAGTTAAGCTGTTTAAATTGATATAAACAGACTCACCTTTTCAGTTCTCTTTCAGTGTCAACTCCTTTACTTTAAAATGTTGTCTACAGTAATTCAAACAGGAATTCCACTGGGCTGGATTTTTTTGTTGTTGTTACACAAGTTTTAAATGGAGCACAGTTAGATGTTGATTTTCATCTGCTGTTTCAAAAAGGTGAAACTCTATGCTATGATCAGAGAAAATTGGATGGAGTTCATACATAAGTTTAAAATCTTAAAAATTTATAGAAGTTGTATAAAGCACTTCTGGTTTCTTTAACAAACACAACTAAAATAAAGCTTGAGTACTTAAAATTGTGGATCTTTTTAATATTAAACAGGAAAACTTAGTTCTTAAATATTAACAACAGAGACTTTATTAGTATGACTGGTGTTCGTTTATTGTAACAAGATCTTTATTTAAGAGAAAAGCAATAGTGATTAAACTGGAAAGTCTGTGATCTGCCTATTTCATGAGTACCAGAAGGGCAGGGTGGACCAGGAGAGAAATCAACCCCAGTGAGGAAACAAAACACATAACAGTTCTTATTCTGCATTAATATATCTCCCATGTAAGCAGGAAATAAAATGTATTAAGGAGAAGAGAATGTGACAGACATAAATACACACACACAGATCCTTTACCCAAATAAGTGACGGAGTGTTTAAAAATTGCTATCTAGAAAAAAATAGATCTATACTAAAAACCTTCTGTGGAAGATGTTCAGTTAGTCTGCAAAAAAATAAGGATCACTGTATCATCAAAGTCTGATTGTTTCCTTATATTCCTCTGTCTAAGAAACATAATAATTATCCCTTCAGAGGAAATCTTTTGTTTCTTTAGAAGGTCACCTTTGTAGGTATTAATAAAAAAGAGAAACTGAAAACCCAAAGAATAGTCCACTCTGTTAGTGCTAAGGCAGCTGCAGGGGTGCCTTAGTTACACCACCATTTTACTTTAGTAAGCTCCCAAATTTAGCGGGTTTTAGCCTGGATACCACTAGGCTTGTCAATCAGTCTTCTGCCTAGAGAAATAAACACATTTTTAATCCAGAGTCCTCGTTCTCCTTCCCCTCAGCTATAGTTCTTGTCACAGTCTCTTAGACACAAAGAACACAAAATCACATTTGAATTCTCCCAAACAGCAAAAAAGGGATTTCGTGCAGAAACAGTCATGCTCACCACAGTAAGTAGGTGGCCCATTTAGAGTCATCTTTGCTTAGCACCTATTTTGTGCTGAAATTGTTATACTACCTTGTCAGCAAGCCTAAAGCAATGCTAATAGATGGGTAAGGCAGGAGAGAGCTGAAACACTATGACAAACATCAAGTGTACTTGCTGTGGGCAGGATTCCATTTGTGATTGTCAACACTGGTATATATCCCACATTTTCTAACTGCATTTCTCCACCTCACATCTGAATTAGATTTCAGAATATCTGAAGTAGCTTAAACAAGGCAAAATAAATAAAACCAGCTGTTTGCCATAATTTCTTCCTCTTCAGCCTGGACTCTTCACAGATACTTCAATGAAGCAAATAAAAATGAAATGACCAAATAGTAGTTACTTATCAGCATAGCATGAAGATTGTCATCAAAATGTTTACCTTGTAGAGAGAACAGACAAGAATAGTGATGATTAACCTCTGGCAGACCAGTGATGATTAATCTCTGGCATGCATGCTAGGATTGGTTTCTGGTATTCATACCAATAGCACATCCTCTGCTTTTTTGGGCATGATTCTGGGAATTGATAGACTCCCAGTGAGGTGATAAAGCTCCTTGCTGGCTCCTTAACCCCATATGTCAGAGACAAACTGTGGTTTGTAGTGAGGAAGAGAAAACAAGCACTAGCACTGATGAATTTGCATTAGCTGATTCCTGCCAGGTCTACTGAAGGATGCTGTTCAGAAGCATTCCTTCTCTTCTATGTTATTTCTGTAAAATTCTCCTATGGACAATGATAACAGAATCTTACCAATTTAGTTGAACCTTCTAGATTATATATCTACACTATATGTATATGTGTATGTACATATATTTGAGGTATATTTTCACTGGAGACAACTCCTGCAAATATAAACATAAAAAGACAAGTTGAAAGAATGCCTGCCTGTCTCCAAATTGAGGAAGTAAAGCTCTCCTCCCCTGACAGACTTACTTTCTTGCTATGTTAAGACAACTTGCATTTCTCTCTCTTTCCAACATGAAATGTGTTGATGAGCTACCTCAGCTGGCTCCTGGAACTTCAAAGTCCACTAACACAATATAGAAAGTAAAAAATGGAATAGAAAATAAAATGAATGTACTGATAGGGCATCCTCCTCTTCTACCTCCTTGATGCAGCAAATTAAAAAAGGAGAGACTTATTCAACAGTGGACAGCAAATCACCTGTGGCAGCAGAGATTATGGACAAAGAAAACATGAAAGTAGTGGAGGGCTGACCAGCAGCTTTGACAGATATAATGATAAGAGGATGCTGGTGTGAAGCCATACTAAAGTATTTTCACCATGGAAGCAAGAGGGAAACCAAAGAGGCACATTTTCTTGGCATTTCATACTTTGTGATCATAAAATCAGACTGTCTTCCATCACAATAAATGGAACTATTTGTGAGATAAGTTATTACAAAGCATAAAAATAACAGAATCAGACCATAGGTTGTTAGCAGTATTTCCTTCAAATCTAAAACAAAGCTGATTTTAAGTCAGGAAAGTTTAGTTTGATCAACTCCAGAAAACAAATAGAAAAAGACACCAAATCATCTCTTCAATTTCCCTGAAGCTGTGGGACCTAGCTGTCACAAAAGGTTGCCTTTTGCTGCAGGATTGTGCTGTTGGAAAACTTGACCTACACAGCAGTGGCTCCTCCGGGCAGTCCCCTCTTCAGCTTTTTCCTCAGCACCAGCCTGTTCTCTCTGGGCGACTGCTCTGAGATCCAGCTTCTCCGAAGCACTGTGCTTTGGGCAGCCATGCCAGCCATCAACGCACTCTGGCTCTCAGTAACAGCAGGAAGAAATGAAAGGGCAGCTGAATGCCCAGCAGCAGACCATACAGCCTTCACCCATCCAGTACACAGATGTAATGTAGCTGCTTGAAACCTTTCAGACTTAAGCTTATTTCCCATGCCTGTTATATACATATGAAATAAAAGGAAATGCAAGGTTAGCAGTGGTGGGAAGTCATTGCTACCTGATGGCTGATGGTGAGCAATGATCCCTGTTAATGATCCCTAGTTTTGGCTGAACAACAACAGTCTTCTGTCTTTGACATATGTACCTTCATCTTTGAAATAACAGCACCAGCAAACACACACATTTTTATTTAAAATAAAATACTGGAGGGTTGAAGTCTTATCAAAATTACTTCCCTTGCACGTTTAAACTGAGGACAGGAGTTGCATTTCTGGGAGGAGGCGAGGTACACCTGCTTTGGCATATCAGTACAATAATCCCAGCATGAGGAGTGTATTTCATGGGACACTGTTCCCATTTGGGCATAATGTGCTGTAGGGCATGCTGAGGTCTAGCTCAGGCATCCTTGGCCTCTACCACCACAAATGTCTTTATTCCTGAAAAAGAGTTTGCTTTCAAAGTAGATTGAGCCCACAGATTTCACACTCTAATCAGTTCACACACAACATTACTGTAGTCTTAAAGTTTATTAGGACTCCAGTCTTTTAACACATGACTCCTGTTTTCCATGGACAACGAATCTGAAAATGTTCAACTGGAACATGCTGTATTCCAGTACTATAGTAAACATTCTCATATATATTTAACAGAAGATTTATGTTTCAATATTTAATGGAATGAAAACAGTAACATGGCTACATATAATAAAGTGAATTAATAAATTCACATAATGATAAGTATTTCTGACTAAAGTGTGTATCTATGCAGTTTATTTAAATTGTGTATTTACAATATTTGTATTTTATTTTAGCATTCTTTGCCTCAGAATTCATAAAAAACCAAACAAGTTTGATATTTTTTGAGCACACTGTATTCTTAAAGGTTGAAGTGTTAATGATAGTTACTGTTAGTTGCAGTTGGCAGAAATGTTCACAGAATATTTACTGGAAGACATCCAAAGGTTTCCTTCTCTTTAATAGAAAATCTGTACATGTCTGTACTGTACAAATATGTACTGTATTTTAAATTATTAACCAGGGATAGAAGAGTAGATACAATATATGCACTAATTAGACAAAATATCTATCTCTTAAAAAACCACAGCTTTTTAAAAGTACAATTTAAAAAACAATGTCATTAATTGTCTTTAATAAAGGAATAAGAAAATGTTATAACTCAAATAAAGTATTTGTGTATACTCTTCATTCAGACAAGTCCTAGTCAGTACACATATCTTAATCCTCTCTTTTCCCAAGTGTTATTTGTTAAGTGTTACAGTTTTAAAAACAAATAGTTAAAAAGCAAATAAAAACATCATTATCTGTAGGAAATCTTATCTATATGAGTTTCCATTACTGTAAAAAATAGAGATTATCATGAATATTTGTGTTGAGGTAGTAAATAAAGTATGGGTGATTACACAGGGCCAATAATTAGACAACCATCCTTCCAAAATTATATATTTTAAACCTGATTTATTTGCTACATTATCATGACAGTGGTCTATCCAAGTCTTGTGATTCAAAATGGTGAACTGATGACTATTATAGATTGCTAGCGACTTGATAATAAGCCTGCGGAAAGATGCTGAACTATCTTCATTATTTCAGTAAGACAAGCTTTCCTATTTTTATAGCAGTCTTTTCCACCTGTCCTAGCACTCAAACATGGAGAGTAAAAATGAATATTTGACATGAGATTTCAGGAATGTCTTGTACAATGGTATTAATATTTTCATATATCTACTATCAATAGCAAACCTAGAACATTTTAGGACTGTGTTTAGCTTTTCCACAGACGTCTTCACAGTAGTGACTCTTAAGTAACCTGTGTTCAACTAATGTATCTCTTCCTTGTTTGGTTTCCAAGTGCTGAGATTCTGCTATTGGTTTTTCATACATACATTGTATGCTGCTAAATTTCATTCAATTTCTGTTATTCCAGTTGTCACAGTATCTGTTTCTTTCCTATATGAGCCTTTAATCCTCTTCTGAATTAGTAATATCTCTCAGTATTTGCTTTCAGCAAAATTTCATTAACATACTCTTTTTGTGTCACAGTCATTACTGGGAATATTAAATAAGACAAATTCCAATACTGATCCTTTAAGAATTACAATAATACCCTCTCTCCAGACAACAGTTCCTCTTCTAGCACAACCAAGGGTTTTTCCTGCTTTAGCATTTTATTCACAACTTACTTTACAGAAGCCTGATAGGTAGGATCTACAGCAGTTTCTACTTATTAAAACAGTGGTTTTAATCAACAGAAATATATTCACTCAACCTGCTTTACCTTTGGTAAACTTAGGTTGCATTTTGTCTCGTTTTCCATTGTGTCTACTTACATAGATGTTTTTCTTAAAAATACCTTCTAGAGCCTTGAATATTGTTGAGGTCACTCTAATGCTTTCTGGTTATCCTTTTTTCCCCTTTCTGAAATACAGGCAAGAGGTTTGCTTTTCAGTAGTGATACGCTACCAGTTGGCAGCTTTATTAAAAATCCTTGCTGCTGGACATGCAATTTCATGTGCCAGTTCTTTCAGAACCCAGGGACAGAGATTATCCTGTCCCTCCAATTTCAGCGCATTAAGCGCTTTGAGTTTTTCTTATACCTCACATATGATAATTTCCATTTCTATATCCTCATTCCATTTACATGTTACATTTCTCTTTTCTGGATAGTTTTATCTTTAATTGCAAAGTGCCTGGCAAAGCAATTCTTATTAGGATTTATTTTCATAATAAAGGTCCTTTCACTGTTCTATGTGAATTATTAGGCTTTGCCATAATAAAAAAAAAACCACATAGTTTTGGGGTTTGTGGGGGTTTTTACAGCCAATTCTATGTATAAACTTTACTGTGAAAGGAAAGAAACAGTTATGCATCCATGCATGTAATAGTGCTATGACAATGTTACTACTATCAGACCATGCACTGTGTGGAATACAAATACATCTGAAAATAACTGGATTTGTGAAGTGCAAATGGCAGAGTTGAACAGAAAACACTGTAATTAAATGACTTGCAGGATTAGGGATTTCAGTCTGTTATCAGACTACTTAATTCAGGAGCCTCCACCGCATCCCTCTGAGCTCCACAGGACAGAGTTAGGATTTCTGGGAATTACAAAACTTCACAGAATAGAGATTAGGATTGTGGGTGGCTTCTCCTGGGCTAAAGTGAGGTACTTCCCAGGGTAGGGTGAGTTCCTGTGGGCTGTTTAGGAAATGGTTATAATGACTCTGAGGGTTTTCCAGGGTAAGGCTCATAAGAGTCACTGGGCTAGGGCTGTGAATTAGCACACTATAATTCTTAGTGATTTGTCCTAAAAAATGGACAATTGATAAATAATCTGGTTCATTTGTATTTGTCATATGATAATTAGCTTCCACCTTGAGCTACCTGTATAGTAGACCTAGATACTCAGGAAGTGGGTGTGGGCAAATGGCTACTCCACCAGCCTTGGGTTATCAACCTGATGTAAAGAAACTCACATAAAGAAAAAATTAAATACAGGCCTTATAAGGAGATCCTGGGATATCCTGATTTGTTTTTTTCTCAAATTGTGCCTGTATCTGTTTTTCTATTGAGCATCTGTAATGGCATGTACTGTAATGGCAAGTTTACATACTGTATACCTAATAACAAGGAAATAAGGAAAAATTGCAAGACTATGTTGCCTGGCAGAAAATTACACGTAAGTCTCAAAGTAAGATCTAAAGAAATTATATTAAAGAAAAAAATATGTTATTATTAATTTTCTCAGTTTGAACTCTGTGCATTTGTGTATGAAAAATAACAAAGCAAAGTGTCTCCCTTTCACACTGATTTCCGTGATTAAAGTGGGGTTCACAGGGAGAAAAGCATGAGAACAAAAAGGTGAAGAACAGAGTATGTGGTGAAGCAAGACAGACTAGAAAAGGAATGAATGAGGAATAATTTAGAAAGAAAATGTATACCTGAGAAAAAAATGAAGGAGAGAGAATGAATATGTGTAGGAGCAGAAAAAAGAATGGAGGTTAGATTTACAAAATGAAGTGAAAATGAGAGATATTGTGCTGAGGGTTTTCAGCCTGATTTTGATCAGTCCTGCAGTAGATGATTAATAGAAAAATAAACTTTATGTGGGGAACTGAAGGAGGAGGGAATTTATATTTTTAATTTCTTTATGCTCATAATAAGGCTTCCAGAATATAGCAATATGTTGTTAATAAAAGTTACTACAGATGATCCTAATTCATTGAGCAGAAAGCCTTTGCATTCATCACATGGAACTGTATAACAATACAAGCATTTTAGCAATTCATGAAAAAATAGACTTGTTGCTCAGAAAGAACTCCCCTCTAAAGCATGTTACCTGGTGTCAAAGCAGATCAATGATCAATGTAATGCTATGTAACAGTCCTGGTGCTGTTGATACTTACACATGCAATTTAGGCAGTCTTAAACCAAGCAGAAGCAAAGATAAGCTGGTTGATATGCATCTCTTTCAGTAAAGACTACTGGAAGCAAAAATAATTAAAGACAAAATCTGGCCTTATTTATGATCATTTTAGACTGACATAATGCAGAAGGGTCTGCTCTGACTTTTCACTAGAGTAAAAAAAAAAAAGGTCTACTTAATTTAATGAAATTACACTAAATTGATATCAGTATAGTCAACAGCAAAGAAAAACTCGTAAAAGAATCATACCAGTGTGTTTTTCCAGCAGGGCAGAATCTGGCTCACAGATGTTCACGTGCATGCAGATGGTGTGCATACGTAATACATGTACAGGCCAGATATTCAGGCATATATAATGACTATTAGAAGCATAATTGGATTTCCCAGAAGACTTAAAAGGAGGTTTTCAGTACATACTCAGATATTTTTTCCATACTTTGGTGCCCCACTAAATCTTTTCAGATATCAGAGTGACTTGACTGTAAAGACAAGGAACATCATGAACTGTGTCATTTTCTGAAAGACAAGCCTCTTTGTATGCAAACATGGAACTGGGGCACAGATTACCTGGAAATTTTAGTCAAAATGCTGCGGAGGAAACCATAAGGGCAGTTGACTCCTCAAACTCAGCCCCTCAAAATCACCTGAGGCAAGCGGAGTTCCTGCCTTTCATGTCACTGCTTCAGTGCCTGGGTCCCCTCACTCTCCACTGTTCTTTGTGTCTGAACAATGAAAGCCTGGATTAAACAAATACAGTATTTCCATTTAAAGAAAACAGCACTGTAGCAGCAGAAAGGTCTGCCTGCTGCCCTGTGCCCCCCCCCCCCCCCCCCCCCCCCCCCGTCTCCCTTGCAGTGCTCCTTCCCTGCCCTGCAGCGCAGCAGCCATTTTGCTGTGCAGAAGGAGGTGTCATGATGGAGCACTCCCCCCATGGCCCTCAGCTGAGTCTTCCTGGCATCTGGGGGCTGGGGTGTTCCTCAGGGCAAAGCAAGGGAGATTTTCGTGGCAGCTTTCCCACTTGTGTGCCAGTTGGGGTTGCTCAGAGGTCCATGCATACCTGCCTGCCCTGGTGCCTTAGCAGGACCCTCCCTGCTCCCAGTCCTGCCCCTGCACCTCAGCAAAGCGGCTGAGGCAGGAAAAATAACATGGCCACCTCAGGGGAAACATAGACCTCAGTGCTGTGGCTGGGGAGTATAGCTGTGTGCAACACCCCTGAAGTGAAAAATGCCCAGGAAGAGAGGAAGAAATAGAAGAAAAGACACCAAAATATGAGGTAGCTAAAGTGGGCATTGCATGGTGGGGAGCCATTATTCACCCTCCTGTCTTTAGGCCTTGTGTCTCTGCCCTGTGCAGCTGGGGCAAGACAAGAGCACCGAGGGCCACCCCAGCTTGTCAAGCAGCAGCTGCCATTGCTGGAGATGATACACGCAGGAAGCGTGAGCCCATCCTTCATGGAGGTGCTGCCCCAGGGGAAGCACAACATGGCCGTCCCTGAGGTGGCAAGAGAAGCACTCTCACCAGCCTGGCAGATGGTGCAGGGCAGCAGTGGACAGGAGGAGCCGGCAGAGCGCTGGGAGGATCCCAGGCCTCAGGGGAAGAAGCTGCTGAGGAAAAGGTTAGTTTTTTTTAACTAAGGAGGGGTTGTTTTGGGGATCTTCTGGTATTGCGAGGGTCTCAGGTGCAGCTAAGAACTTGGTGCTGTCATGGTGCCTGCTGTTTTTGTAGTACCTGGGGTTGTGGCAGCAGTTGTTGGCTCATGTGGCTTGTTCTGACCAAAACTCAGGGGCAAAAATGAGAGTGGGAGAGGAAGGTGGGCTAAAACTGGGGGGGGTATATTTTTGCAAAAAATAGGTCTCCTGGAGCCCTCTGCTCTGCAGTCCTTCCTTGAGGAGGCTGCTTCAGCCTCCTTAGGCTGGCACTGCAGAGTTTTTATGTGCTGTGGTTATAAACTCTGCCTCTGTGAGAATAAAAGGGCAGGGGCAGGAGGGCAGCAAGGGCTAACAGGCCCTGGCACCGCTAGCCCTGCTTGGGAGCCTGGCACTGACAGCTTCATCCATGGCATTGCCAGATTTTGTTTGCCAGCCAGGGCCCTCCCTGATGGGAGCTGATATTCTGCTGCTTGCTGTCTCTTAAAACTCATGTCAAAATTTTGCTGTGTTGTGAGTAGATCTAGATAAAGAATTCATGAAGCGGGTTTCGGGGGGGGGGGGGTGTTTTTTCAACAGAGTGCTGTTTCGAGAAATTCAAATTAAACTAGACAGTTCTGTCAAGAAAATGTTATAAGCTTCTGCTAGATCTTACTCCTTTACGCCAGGCATTTATGCTTTGTTTCTGTCACAGTGGCAGGTGGAAGTTTCATATGGATAAAAGTATTCTTGGCAAGGACTAATTAGCAGAATATTATGGATTAGGTAGGTATGCCCTGTGCAAGGGCAGAACTAAAGCAAAACTTGTGAGGAGAAAGAAAAGGCTGCAGTGATGAATTTGTCCTACTGCTGGTTCTGATCTTAGTGACCTGTAAAATCAACACAGCTTTTAGTGTCTACAGTGCATCAGACATATTAATAAAGAAAAATGTAAATGTACAATACATTTGGAAAGAAATTAGTTGAAAGCACTTTTTCAGGAAGCACAGCCAGGTCCAGAAGAAACTGCTGCATTGTGCATGCATACTCTGTGTACATGGCCCTGGTTTTCAGTGTACAATACATATGCCTGAGGGACTCTTGATTTACCCTGGTTTTCAGTGTACAATACATATGCCTGAGGGACTCTTGATTTACCGTGTTCTTGTGATGGTTGAAAATCATCTAGTTAATGTAATTATTGATAGCAAAGGAAACATACTTAAATAGCTTTTCAGAGAGGATAAAACACATAATTAAATAATTTTCAGACTTCTTTTTAATTATATGGGGTCTACTTTTTATCTTTCACTTGAGCCTCTGGATGTCTTTGTCTGTATAAACAGACAATATGGTTTTAATTACTAGCCAGTAGACACCTCAGCATAGACATAGAATCCTACAGAAAGATTTCTGTTGTGCTTTATTATATGAACAAATCTCCAAATGAGACTTTTAATGTCCTAGTTTTTCTCTTTGAATATTCATATTCCTCTGAGTAGAATCCAGTTTGGACAGAGGTTAGTGCACATGATGTCTGGCTGGGTTATTTTGCTGTCAGGTGTAGCTGCACTTGCCTATAGCATTCTTTCTCTTTGTTGGTAAAATGGTGTATTTCTGACCCTACACATCCCTTTTTCTCTCTGTTGCCAGCAGGCTGTGTGCAGTGCTAGCACAGCCAGAGTAATTCCAAAGATTTTCCTGCAGTGAATTCCTCATGAAACTTGGAGTCCAGCAGGGCACCCCACGCTATGGGTCAAAGTGTTGCTGCTGTCTCCTCATTATGTACTGCAATGATAGATGTTCCTTTCTGGAGACCACTCTTACTCCGTGAGCTGTGTTTAGGATGGCAAAAGACTAGGTGCATTTGGGCACTGCTTCCTGTAAAGCTATAGGGGCGCAAGCAACTGAGTTGTAAAATGCAGCTGCTCTCAGAACTTTTCTAATCAGTGCTAGATGCCAGGTCAGGGAGGTACGAGTCACATCTCATCCATCCTTTCTTGAGAATAGGAAGACAGTAGGATAAATTTAGCCCCAAATCTCAATATACAGTCACTGCTCTGTCTCTATATGGTTAATATTATAGAAAGTGTTTGTTCTGCCTGCATTGTTTCCAGTGCTTGAAATTTCAGATGCAGTCTATTTCCAAATGCCCTATTACTCTTCATACAGGTTTAATTTTCCTTGGTCTCTCTGTAAGCAATCTGGTGTAGCTTATTTGAAAAAACAATTCAGTTCTTTTTAAAGAGAGCCGGCATTAAATCTATTTTGAATGCTTTTCATGCTGAATACCCAAGATGATGTGTTGAGTGACTTCTGTTTTCTAAAACAGAGTGCTGAATATCTTTTATGAAAATTATAATGAACCAAAGAACAATGATTTTACTCTAATACATCTCATTTAGTCCTGCTGAAGTGAAGGTGGAACCATCTGAGTAAAATCTTATGCAAAGATATTTGTATTCATTTTCTGAAGGTGCATGACAGTATGGACATACATTATTTCAATTCTAATGTGCTCAGTCCGCGCAGTGCTTTTCTCAAAACTGGGGGGGGGGCATGCTAGCCCAGGAAAAGGTTGCCTTCATCCCAGAACCTGGGACCAAAACAAGTCAAAATTTTCTGTATCGGTTGCCTGTGTTCACTACAAAGCCTGGAAAGTAGCTTTACAGGTGTGACTAACAGTATGGCACTGGGAGGGGTAAGAACTGGGCACATGGAGTTAGGGGGCAGAGAGTGCTTGTGCTGACACTACAGAGATTGATGCTTGTCAAACTACAGCGAGAGTTAGGTGCAGCAATGAAGTAGAATATAGCTATAGCCCTGCTATTTGCATCAGCAGTTCTCAGACTTGTTTATTTGGCCCTTCTTACAGTGGGATTTAGCTTGGTTTGAAACAGACCTAAGATCTGTCTGAAAGGCTGAGTGGGATGGTTTCTAATACGTCGTGCCACCTTTGAATCAGTAGATGGAGCTCCAAGATAAATCGTTCTAGCTCTGAAGCATTGCAATCAATTAAACATACAGCTGTTATGAGACGACAGTAATTACAAGACTAAATGATATCCTTAAATAATCACTAGAGATTTATACATCTTATTCCAGAAGGCTTCTTATACATACATAGAGGTTTGTTAGAGAGAAAAAAAAAATTCATTCTGTGCCTCTCTGCCAGACCTCTTTGGTGTCTTTCCAAGTGTTTAGAAGACTCTGAATGATAGCCAAAGTCACACATGTACTCTTGGCTTCGGTGCTTTTTCTTCAACAGCCTGTTACAGTCTAGTTTATAGAAACCTGCTTATGATAATGTGCTTTAATTTTCACCCTCTTAAATTCATTGCATTTTCCCCACGTAATATGAACAGTTAGTACTGACTTCCATGTGTTTCTCCACTTTACCATTTGGTCTCCCAAATTATGGTCTATATTTAGTGCTATAATCATTGTTCAAAAATCTGACCCTCTAGTGCACTTTTCATTATTCTTCAAATTGACTTTGACCTCTACTGTTCATATATTTGCTAATTGTTCCCACTGTTTAAATGCACCGAGAACTTCAGAACTTGGAGGCAGCTGAATGCCTCTTAAAAAAATGCTTTGAGTAAAACAGAAGAAGCATCAACAATAAGAATTACCCCCTTAAACTGTGGCTTATATAAAAGATGCCATTTTCCAACAATATTTTTATTGTGGCAGCAGTAAGAGATAAAATGTCAGAGCACAAATAAATGGTCTTAAAGGTATTAATAAAATGACTGAGGATATGGTAGGAATGACAGTTTGTTTTATGAGAACTTGAGCTTCAGTAAAATAATTGTCAGAGAGATACAAACTAATCAGAACATAGCAAGAAGATTGCCATGCAGCTTCTTTCCGGGTAAGTGAAACGGGCAAGGGTTAGGAGGTTATGAGAACAGGCCCCCACTTTTTGGAGATTTAAGAAAAGATCAGGATTGACTCTTGTAGGAAACCTGGATTAGGTCTGAATTAATGTCCTGTTGTTCACAATGTGGGATGGAAAGTGCAGCTGTTTTTTTCTTGTATTTGGCTGTCTGATAACTTCATGAAGTACTAGTGAAGCCAGGATTACTATACTAATTTATTGAGACTCCGGCTGCATCCTGTTAGATAAATAAATATGTATTTGCTGCTTTTGATCTGTGAGAAATCCACAGAGAAGCATTAGCAATATTATATATTAATGTAAAATGAAATTAATAGTGATGTGAGCTAATAGGCTGGGCTTTGACTGCAATAGAGAAGATATCTTGCTTGTTCTTCCAACTCAGATAGAGGGATAGTAATCTTCAGGCAGGTGATGGAAAGATGCTGGGACCTAGCATTGTGGATCCTATTAATGTGAATTGTTGGAGATGATGAATCACACACCTCTGGGACCTGTCTCCATCTGCTCTTAGATTCCCTCTGGTGATTTTCTGAAGGCTACACCTCATACTGCATCCCAGTTTACCTTCCTGTACCCTTGGAAGAATGAAACTCAGCTTTGTGAGAATAGTAGACTGACAGTGACAATGATTGGACACAGATTTATTATGAATGTGTCTTGGAAAGGGCATTCATTAGACCTAGAGTGCACAGCTGACAGTGAAAGTTGAGATAATGTTTCCTCCCATGGGAACAATGCTGAGATGTAGAGGACAGAACTCCTTAGGTTCCTGCTCCACCATGCTGCAGGCCCTGCTGCAGGCTAGCAGGAAAATGCAGATGTGTAGCCTTCTACGAGTCTCTGCTGCAAAATGGCTGTGCTTTAGGGTACCAGCTCCTTCCCCTTCCACTGACCTTGGAGGAGGCTGGAGAGTCTGTGCATATAAAGAGCTGGACATAAGCTATGTTTGCTAGAGTTTTGCAGTGGAAATTTTGTCTGAGTTTCTGCAGCATTCCCCTGCTGCGACCTTCTAGCAATATTTATGAAAATGTTCGGCTAAGCTTGTGAGGCCCTGTAAATCCCCAAGAGGTCTGCATGCAGGATTTCCATTGATGCTTCTCACAGTTAACTTTTACCAAAATCCTTGAGTATCTACAAAAAAAGACCTCAAAGGTCCTCAAAAAAGACCTCAAAGGGGAAACCTTTAAAAAAAGGAAATTAATTAGGTGGAAAAAGCAAAACACCTTCTGCTGTTTGAAAATTCAATTCCATATAACTGTAACCCTTGGTACTCAGAGCAGCAACTTTAATCAGAACTGTGGCTGATTTTTTTAGCTATGTTTCGTACTGCAGTCCAGCCTTGCTATTAAAACCCACTCTTCCATTATGCCTTGGAGGAGATATGGCTGTGTTGGGAATAACACGAAACATGTATATTGGATTTCCTTTTTTTTAAAAAAGAGGTTAAAATAGCAATAGCAACCTTGTCACAGAGCACTGGCTGGGGAGCAGCTTGCAGAAGCTAATAGCCCTTTGCCTTGCCTTCAGTGGTCCCGTCTCACAGGTGGTTGTCAATCCCTTGGAAATACTCTCAGTGTTGATTGTTATTTTTAATTATTAAGATAAACATTGTAAGTTAGATGAGAGCTAAGAAGTATAGCTTTTCAGTTAAATTAATACCTGAAACACATTAATGGTGAAATTTCCGTCTTTTAAAATCCTTTGCAATTTTTTGAAAGAAAGGAAAGGAAAGGACAGACATGTATATGATGACATTTAAGCAGAGAAGCTATATGATTTTGGTAAGAAAGTGCTATAGAACACAACCTGAATTCTTAAGCCAGCACAGATGAATTTGACCATGAACTCCATGATCACAGCTAGTTCAGTCTCCATGTACCTACTGAACAGCACCTGTAAGAAGAAAAGTAGATAGTGAAATGCTTTCTATGTAAACGTTTCTTTTCATTCCTTCAAGTCGACTATGGTTGCATGAAGTGGAGAAGTAAGCTGAATGAGAATGATATCAAGAAGTTTCACAGGAAAAAATGGAATATGGGATAAATCAGGAGTCTTTGACATTTCCCTTTCTGCCTGGCATAAACCAGCAGAGTAGCAAGCATGCATTATAAGCAGAGGTCTAGGAGAAATTCTCCTGGAAAGATACCGAATGTTCATTTTTTTTCATTGCACCACCTGCCCCAAGGCCAAACCTGTCCAGAATTTTAAACAAGCAGTCCCAGGCAAAAGTGTCAAAACCACCTACAGCTTATTTGTTTTTTCTTGAGTAGGTACAGTTTGCTCACAGACACTGAAGTTTCAGGGAGCTTGCTCTCATATGTTTGCTAATGTGAGTAAAAAATCTAGTACTGAGCCAAAATACAGGAGCAACAGGAGGGAAAGGCTAAGGGGCGGGGACCCATGTGCTACTGATAGAAGAAAAAATTACACTATATATCATATCCTTTCTTCTACATCCTATCAGCAGGACCTACAGGACTTTGCCAGAAGGCAAGAGAGGCAAAGAGCTGTAGCACAAAACTGCATAACAGAACTGTCGCTCCCTCTTAATGCTTTGTCTTTCTGCAGCCTCTGCCTGGGAATCCTGGAGCCCTCTGGTCATTTCCTCATTTATCATCCTGCAGGACTGCAGTCTCTCCCCGGAAAGGTTTCAGAGGAATTAAGGAAAAGCAAAGAAATAAGGAAACAAATCTAGCAACAGAATTCCAGCCCTTCTCATAAATTGCTTGCTGGCCTAAGCTTTAGCTGGAATTTCAAGGCAAATGTTAATGGTCTGATAAGACTTATAGCCATGGGAAGTTTTTTTAATAGAAATAGCATTGACAATACAGTGAATGATTCAGGAAATGATCCACTTTAGACTAAAACTTCAAAGATAGACAGGCTAGGCTCATTTACTAGAGAAACTGCCCATGTAAAATAATATGCCTGAAATCTCTCTGACCAAGGAGACAGCTTATTTCAGAGATAGTCATCCAAGACCTCAGCTAGTGTAAATCAGCATAGCTTGACTGATTGAATCCTGTGAAAACATAATTGGGTAGTGTATCCCCTCCACTCCATTTCTTGGAGAGAGGTAAGGACAGGCCCAGTTCTTGTGGTGAAGAAGAGAGAAGCTGTCACAAGTAGAAGTCTACAGTAGTGACATAATGAAAGAGAAATAAATTTGTCTGTCAAAGGATTCAAAACAGTTTGGAACAATAAAAAGAAATGCAATATAGCTGCTCATTTTTGAGAAAGTGTCATAAAAAGGCTGATCAAAAACTCTATCCCACTTTGCAGTACAAAAGATTAAGTAAAATGATGCCATTTTCACTGGAAAATTGTAGGGAAAGAAAAGCAAAAGACCTCAGCTCTCGCTCTGTAGAGTAATTACTAAGAGATACCTAGTCAATAGCTTTGTTCTGTCAGAGATCATGATAACATATACAAAGATAAAGCCAGACAGTCTGTTTGGCTAGACATCATTAATATAAACCACATAATTTAGAAACTACCTCTCCAGATTCCCCCTCCAGATAGAAGTCTGCTAATGAACCATGATTCAGTTATATTCCTGATCAGGAGAATGTCTTTCAAGCTGTATTCTAACTGGGCAGTGTTTTGTTTCATACATCCCAAAGACCAATTAAGGATTTTGTATGCAGCTATGCTATAGATAATGAATGTATCGTACAAAAATGCTTAATTCATTTTTTAAGAGAAAAATAGTTTATGTTCTGCTCGTTTCAGTAAAAAGGCAAACTGGATGATTTATGGGAGCTCTCTAAAATGGAGTTCTACAAGGAAGAGAGCAGGGCTATTTTAAGTCTGGGTGGCGTCATGACAGTTAGTGAGATCAGCCATTGAAGAAATTGGTGCCTAACCTGATTTTGCAGCATGTCAGTCACAATGTGCTAACACCACAGTCTTTACTGGGCCTCCACTAGAGATAGATTTGGCCCACTTAACTTAGCTAGAAGGTCTGGAAAGGGTGAAGTCCTATCAGTAAAACCTGGAAATGGCTGGGAAGCATAAACTCATCCACTAATAGAAGGCAGGACTTTGTAACTCTCTTCTCTCATCACAGCCACATGGATCTACTCTAGGCAGCTTTTTTTACCAGGTCTGAACTATGCATTAAAATCTTCACTGCCTGAGTTTAAATTAAATCCTATCCATCCTTGCAAAGAGAAAATACAGAGAAAATCCTAAAGCAAAAATATCCATATGGTTCAGAATCAGAATAGAATCCAACCTCTGCACCAGACTTCAAACAGTGAACTACTATTTTAATAAATAGCATTTTCCAGGAAGAGCAGTAAAAAGCTTTCACAAAGGTTCTCTTTCTCTTCTGATATAAGCAGGCAAGCCATTTCACTTCAGTCAGAGAAGAATCATCATATCAGCATCTTAATATTAGGACTTAATTGACATCAGACCATTTATCAGTCCAGGTTTCTCCCCAAAGATAACTGGGTTTATATCTTTGTCCACTAAAGATTAATAAGAATGTGTGCAAGACAGAGAAAAAAAAGCTCTTTGTTTATGTCTGTGAAGACCTTTTGTTGCCAGATATTTTGGAGCATCTTACTTTTTAGGCTGTTTCCTGATGGCTTGAATTCTGATTACTTATCCTCAGGAAGTCAGTATGGTATTAGTTCCACTGATCTTGTTGACTTTGCTTTCATGTGCAGTGGGTAACGCTGGGGAAAAGCAGAAAAGATGGAGTCATTATGGATTCTGAAAGAAGTAAAAACAAACACCCACCACAGAGCACTTCGAAGAACATAGGAGACCCTGCAGCACAGTTCTTCCATAACAACCCACTCATCCCCACAAGCTTTATCTTTCTGAGTGGAAAATTTGCATGGCAATACAGACAAGCTTGTGTGAGAGCTGCAGAGTAAGCGAGTAAGCCTCCAGGTACAGGCAAGTAAGTCAGTGCTTTCCAGCAATAGACAAGAGAACTAGGAAATGCACAGTGCTGGACAGAAAATCTTGATGTATCTACCCAGTCTTGAGGGAAATGTCACTCTAGGCAAGCATTAGTCTCTGTCCCCATGTACTCAGTCCATATTTGAGTTTTATGAATCAGCTGTAGAATGGGCAAGGTTTGCAGTGGTATTTAGATGCTGGAAGCTGATGCTACGTAGATAGTAAAATTTTTCCAGATGCCTAGGGAGAGGAGACACTTAGTTCCAATGGAAGTCAGGCAGGTCTTTCCTACTAGGAGAAGTATCACACTAGATGCATATCTCTGTGTTCTGAAATGATTTTGAAAGTCTGATCCTTGTTTTGTTTAGCTCACACTGCCAAAGCCCTTGTTCTAAACACTGCAGCTCCCAGGCTGGACTAAGTAAAATCTAAGTTAATCAAAGTTGATTAGTAAAGTGGCCATCAGGAAATACAAAGCAGACACACTCTCTCCTATTCCCACAGCCCTCTTATCAGATCCACATGGAGCATACCACATACTTACCTACATGTCTTTCTGTACATAAATTTAAGGCACAAGGAGATACCTCACCTGGGGATGTCTGGGATTTTGCTTCCTTATTATGCCCTATAGGATGTGGCAAATTTTATCTTTTTCAACTGTGAGCTCAGCACTGCAACTCCTTATTAAAGAACTGTTCATCTTTCCTGAAGCATCCAGAGATTTCTTGGCATGAGAAGGTTCCTGTCTGTGATAAGTTTTTTTACAAATTGAGGCTGCTTTGTATTGCAAAGGAAAACCTGTTTCATCTGGTTTCTTCTTCAGCTTATTTGTTATATGGTAGAATGCTTAGACAGAATGCAAGGGAGAGAACAGGAGCTCTGGTGCTTAGGGAGGAGCATGTAGATGACCTTAATCTTGCAGATCCCCAAGGTATCAATCAAATGAAATGCAAAGATTTTGCAGCAAAAACATGCCATACAGGACTAACGTATCAATGGAACCAAAGGTAAACAATCAAACTGTTATTAGATAGTTTTCCCTATGCAGTGCTAAAAAGCTAAGGCACTGCCACTGAAAAAACAGCAAGGGAAGTCAGAGAGGGAAAACATGCACACACATCTATGCATATTTCAGATGGTGGAACTGGAATATCTTATTCATAGCACATGCTAGTAATTGCTGTTTTACAGCACTCCAAACTGCATTAGGGTTTGCACTGATGCATTTGCACATTGATAGCTTTGCACCGATGTCCTCGCAAAGCCACATTTCCCCCAAAATCTAATATTGCAAAGGAGAGACTTGCCGAGCTGTGCTAGTACATAGTTCTGCAAACTCAGATGCTGACATCCATATGACCCATTGATTATCTTATTGGCTAAGTGCTATGTTGAGAGATTGAGTGCCGATTTGATAGAACCAGAAGATGAAACCAGGTGTCCAGGCTTTGATACTTGTATTTGACAGCTGGATTCATATCTCATCACAAGATCTCTGTATTAAAATATATTGGTGTCTCCCAGTGAGGCAAAAAACCCAAAAGACAAGGGCAGAACTTCATATGAGAGAACAAAGGTGAAGAAAAGACAATAAAATATTTTGCCTGGCTAACACATAGATGCAGAATAATTGTATTTGGATTCAGAATGGCACCTCTAAATCCAGGACTCAATAATCAGGTATTTTGGGGGCTGACTTCTTCCATCCCAGCTTGTCAGAAAGGCTGAAGCAGGCAGGCAGGTGTATGGTCATGCCTACCACTGCAGGCACAGTACCTATGAGGGTAAAACTGAATTTGTCTTGACTTGTATTTACTAACCCTCCCCTACTAACCTGGCAGGGTTCCTCTGCTGAATGTAACAGGAATATTTTTATTTCCTCTGAGACATGATTTAAGTCTCCTGCAGAATTCAGAACAGCTGTGCAATGTGAAAGAGAAAGGGCTGTACAAAATGCAAGGAAAAGGCAGAGTAAGTGAAAATAAAGCTGAGTGGTGTGATAGTGGGGAATATAAGGAAATGCAAGCATGACCCTTGCTAAGGCTGCAGTCCAGAGCTTATTAATTTCTACACATCTTTTCCTTTGTATTCAGTGGTCTTTTAACCAACTCCACATCTGGGGTTAGGATCAGTAGAGCTTCTTTTTACCAGTTTCCTGGTGTATAAACACTATTGGTACTAAGAACCAGAAATGGAGGATGTAATAATGTTGTTGTTCCCCTCACAGAGGAGTGCTCTGCATCACCGTGGAGAGCCCATCAGTCTACTCAAGGTGATTTGGAAAGAGTTGTGTGGTGTCAGCATAGCTGCATATCAGGGAATGGAAGGACACAGTGAATTACTGAGACAGACAGGCAGAATTTGTCTGAAGAACTAACTTAACTACCCAGTTAGAATTTGTTATATGGCAGATACACAAGACTGAAAGAAAATCTAGAAGAATACTGATAAATTGCTAAAATAAGGGCTTTTTGATGAGCACTATGGATCCCCATATCCTCTACCTTATCCCACATACCAGATCATTCTAGCTTCCTGTGGAAAATCCACAGAGAACAAATCCAGAGATCTAGAAACTTTGCCAAGAAAGAACTCATCAACTTATGTGGAGAGGCTTTGTGATTGATTGAAGATCTTGAGCAAAAAGAGCACACGCTTTCCTGCCCCTGCTCAGGACAACTTCTGTAGAAGGAACAATTAAAGACAAAGATGATGCCTGATTATTTTCAAACGGAGAAATACTTTTATTAAAGGGGCCATATAATTCACAGGCAATGTTATTATTCAATTTTTATATGTCTCATGAAACTCATAAATAGTAGTTTTTAGCAGCAAGTGTGCAAGTAAAGAACTGCGCTGGTAAAGCAACTGCAGAAGTAAAGCAAGCAAAACAACAACAAAAAAAATTGCAATATTGTATAGCAGTTCCTAAAGGGTCCTGTCACTGTGGTTATAGTCAGCCAGGTGGGACTGCAAAACACCTAGAGCTCAAGTTGTGCATTTAATGTTCCTCTGCTCTGGCACAACAGCAATCTCAGGGCAGAGCCATCTCGGGACATCTGTGACACTGGCTATGAGAAGAGGCATTGAGTGACAGGGAGGCAGTTGCTGCAGAAATCCTCAGCATGGTTTTCCTAACCAGTCACCCCTTGGGAATTATAGAATCATAGAATAGTTTGGGTTGGAAGGGACCTTTAAAGGTCATCTAGTCCTGCAATGAGCAGGGACATCTTCAACTAGATCAGGTTGCTCAGGAAATATGCACTCTTACTGTAAGAGTGAACTTGTTAGATTGTAGTTCCTAGGACTAGCCTATTTCCACCAGCCTTTCTTTAAAACAAAATAAAAATGACAGGCAGTCAGCCTAGCTCTATATTAGAAATTAGTATGGCTGAGGAAATAATGCTTTCTAGAAACTAAAGGGAAGAATAACTAGAAAAGTTAGTCACCGGTCTGACCATGCTTTTTGCCACCAAAAGAGCTTAATGTCCTTTATTAAGTTCTTTGTGTAGTGAGATAGAGACATTAGAGAAAGAGAGAGAATGATTGAAAAATCATTCCAGTTGTGATACAATGATAAGGTGATAAATCAGTCCATGAGGAGCAGAACTACAGATGTACAGTGCAAAGCTGTGTATGCTACAGTGCATCTGAAATTACATTATTAGAGAGTAGATTTGGCCGTGTTCTGCACAGCAGAGCCTGAAACAGTCAAAAATCTGTTGTAATTATTCTCTATTTTAGGAGTAGCCATTAAACATTCTGATGTGAATTTTAACAAGCAGTATTCTGTGAAGGGAAGAGATCCTTCAGTATTATGGGGTCTGGGGAAGACAGACTTACCAGACAGTTCATAAGTCATATGGCAAAGGCACAAGTGGCTTACAATCCATACAGCTTTAAATTCAGTGCCCCTCTCTGATGATTTCTGGGGTGAGCTTCAAAAAGCCATGACAGGTTGCCCTGAGAAACCCTTCTTTGACTAGCTGGAGCAATTCCTCCTGGAGGTGCTCGCATTTACTCCTATCTGCCTCATCTGAGAAGACTGAATTCTCTGAGGTTGGAGCACTCACTTACAGTGTCTACATGCTTCGCTTCCCATGGCAGGCCCTGATCTCAGCAGGGGCTTGACAGTCAGTGATAATGAAAACTGTAGCCACTAGCCTTGGTGAGTATATGTGGGAATGGTCTGACCTTGTTTCATCCCAAGGCATGGGTGATATTCAATACCTTTCTTAAATGTATGTGATACAAATCAGAGGCAAGTGGTAACATGAATTTACTTTCCTTCGGGGAGAAACCTTGATTTTTCTCTTCTCAGGAGAAGCATGTTTAACAAAATGCAGACTCCTTAATCATATGTGTAATAAGCCACTGCAAAAACTGCTAGGACTTCAGTTACCAGGAAAAAGAGAAGAGGCTGGTTCTACTGAGACAGACTTGCATGCACAGGAATTTCCACGGACTCTGTCCCTCCTCCTGCATTTTGCAGCCCCTTTTCACTACTTTATCTTAGGTTTGGACTGACAGTAGCATTGGGGTGTTCTGGGGAGAGTTTGTCTATGTGCAGTCTTTTTACCTGAAAGACCATCATGTCAGCACATCATTTGCAAATGTTCATGCAACAGGAATGCCTTGAAAAGTGCTCATCAGTATGCATACTGTAGCTGCTGTGCACAAATATGTATGAAATTTTGATCATTGGTATTGAAGTGGTGATCCTGAATATAAATGACGGGGCTTCTAAATATATCAAATTTCAGTTAAATGGGAACCAAGTAAATACTGCATTTTTAAATTATAATTGTCTTCCATTTTAAAAAGGGAAATCTGATGTTAGTTCATTCTTCAGGCTAGCTAAAACCGTTTAGGGAATGTAAAAAAAAACCATATTAAAATAACAGAGACATTTAAATTTGAAAAATAATTGCCTAGGCATAAGCAAGACTTTTATCAGGCATGTGTAGCTTTTAAATCTTTAGATGTTGTTGAGATATGGCAGATAGGACATAAAAATGCTTACCTGTCCAATACCTTTCTATTATCTGCTCAGGGAATAAATTCTCAAATAAATTGATTATCCTAAACAAAAAAAACAAAAACCCTAAACAGAGAGAGAATGTACTGTATCTGGTTCCAGCTACCACTTGTGAGGAGTTTGTCTTTACAGCTTGCTTTCTATGGCAGCTCTCTGAGAACCATTAAACCACTGGACATCTTCATCTTCCCCCAACATTAAAGAGGAAGAGAGAATTCCCATCATCAGAGATGTAGAAAAGCCAACATCAAATTTTCCTCAATTCCCTTTGCCCAGGAGCTGAAATGCATCTTCCATTTGCATTGTGAGCTGTAATCCTGAGAGCAGCTATTCATACAGTCAATACAGAACCCCACATAGGAAAGACACAATTTTTTTCTTGCTTTATCAGTCCTCATCTAGCAAACCCTCTTTAATTAACTATCTCTCTATCAGAAGTTTTTAATTCAACCAGTAAGAAACACTTGGATCAACAGTGTAATCTTTCAGGTTTGTAAACATGCCTGAAAACATTTATGGTTTTGAGGCAAAGGTTTTCTATTATGAAAATACCAAGAATTATCTAGCGAGACCCCACTGCTTCTCCCTGTTTAGGAGCTGTTATTGCCTTCATTCCAAATTACACTTGAACAGCAAATCTGCTATGTGATATGACTTGCTGTGTGTTCAGTCATGCTCCGTAGCTTCTGTGCATTTTCCTTGTACAAGAAACACACAGTATGTTAGTACTGCACATGTTCAAATCACCATGATGTAAATATTTGATTAGTTATCTGTTCATCTTAAGCCAGTCTATGCTTATCACATCAAATAGCTATGCTTTAATTGTGGAAAAAGAGAATGCAATGAATAGTAAAAGAAATAATGGGAAAGCATGTCGAAAATTCAAAATCAGTTGGGAATAGCAGTTCAGAAGGCAGTACATTACTGGTAGAGTATTATCTCCATCTCCAAAATAACATTGGTGCAAGATGCCGCTGTGAAATAGAGCTACTATCTTTGTGGTGAAACTGTAAGTGCGGCTACTTCAAATATTTATAGCGTAGCATTATTTGAAGTGTATTAGGCATGCTGTACAGCACTTTGTCCTGCTGCTGTACGTTTTGGATTGTGTATATGCTGGGCTTCTCAAAAATGACTATTGCTTTCTAGTGTTTCCCCATTCTAGAAGTACAGAGGGTGTTGGTCATCCATAGAAGCTCAGCGTGGGAACACTGATAAATCCAACAACTGGCAGTGTCAGGTATAGCCCATGGATCTGCTGAAGACAATCCTCTTTGCTTTCAGCTGTATTCCATATTCCATCCCAGGAGAAGGGGGAGTGACTGCATTTTCATGCTCTGCTGAGTCCACACTTTCCTCTTACACTGCACGTTATTGTTGTCACCTACTTGTGTTTTCTCTGACTTCCTGCAAACTCACTGGGGCCTGAGCATATTGCTTGGTGTTCATGTATCATGCCATATGTGCTACCACATGCCTGTACTGCACACTAAGCAATGTGTATTTTGTATTCTGATACCTCCAACATGCCCGTTTTAGCATTTAACTGTGAAATTACAGCAAAAGGAAATGTCTCATTTTTGGTTGCCACAGAAATCTACTTATATAGGTATAATCAATAAAAACAATCAATGAATGACTGACAACTGTCTATCACCAATTTTGACATGACAAATAGTTTTGAACTGTATGAAGAAGAGTGAAACTAGTGCTATCTTATCTTATGTATCTTTGACTGTCCTCCCAAATCACCTTCCTCAGATTTCTGAATAGCTGTCCATGCCAATTATATTGGAGACTGTCTTTTTGACCTGACATCATCTTCATTTTATCCCCACCACAGCAAGTTAGAAACTGTGATTCTGACAAACATGGCACCTGAGACTCCTCCTTATTTCATTGGTGTAAGGGGACCAGCTCCACTGAAACCAATGAAATTATGTGAGTGCCAAAGTTGTGCTAAATTAGAAATGGTCTGAGAGCACTCCAAAAAACAAAAAGTGAATTTTCTTTAACCTGATACACCTGCTTAACCTTATGTCTTACTGTATACTACTGTGTAGGTATGCCTTTCAATCAGGATTGTTATGTACAGCATCATTTCCAAACAAAAGTCCTTTTTAAATGACATGTAAATGAATTTTCAAAGGTATTAATTCTGTTTCATGACAGGGACTCTTACTTCTGGCATGAACCAGACTTCAAATAAGACTTTACCTAATGCTCTGAGGATTTAACAAGTTTAACAAGCACGAATTGAAAACATTTTTTTTATATAAGACTTCTGCAAATCAGTGGGGCTGAGTTCTGATGCTGATTATCTGGTCTTTGTGATATTTAATTTCCCAATATTTTATGACAATGTATTTCCTCTTCCTAGTTGGAGTATGTGGTTAGAAGAAAAATCAGGAGCCTTTCAAAAGGTGAATTATTTTGGGTCGGTGAAAATCATCCCTCCAAAAGACAAGTACTTACAAGTGCAAATCCTACTCATGCCCTATTGAACATTAGGGAACACTGCAGGCACTTTGTGCTAGCCCTAGGAGGTCATCTGATATGTGTTTCTATGTGCTTTTTTTCTTCAATGATGATAATATTTATACAGTCAGTAAGCATATATAAGAAGAGAAGGCTTGGGAAAAAAATAACACCACTGTAGTGGAATGGTATTTCCACTTGCAGCTGACATAGTTAATGTTTTATTGATAAGATGCAGGTCTTGCTGACTACTATACATATCCTGTACTTCACTTCCTTTGCAGGCAGCAAGAAATCTATCATTCACATCTTTCTTTTAGCCTACATCTGTCTTAGGCAGCATTCTCAGTATATAGTACTGTAACAGCACCATCTCTCAATAATTATTAAGTTGATGGCTAAATGCCTGATCCTGTTGTTCAAGCCCTCTCACTGGGCAGAGGGGTTTCATAAAATTCTGGAAGTGCATGAACATCTGAGACTCTTCAGTTAGGAAGGAAAAAACTGCTGATAATCTGCAAAAGCAATCAATTCATTTTGTACTCTTTCCCTCTTCTTCCTTACCACGCTGAACAATAATACGGGTGATAGAAATTCACAAATACAAAGCAAAGTCACCCTTCTTTCCAAGGTTGCTAAGATGGAAGTCTAAAAACCAATGAAATAGTGGGCTCACCATCTCCATTGAGTTAGCATCTATTCACTTACAGTAAACTTGCTTCTGTGCAAAGACCTATGCACTACTTCAGTATCCCTTGGGCTCACTATTGGCCCTTTCGGTGGGAATAAATGTGTTCTTTAGTACACTTACTTTCATTCTAATTTATACTTCACTGACTCAACTCACTGATCACAGTCATCTTTTGTTTCAGTCTGGGCATCAGAACTATTCCTTACTCATATGACACTCCTATTAACTGAACCCTTTTTGTAGTAATTGTAGAAAATAACTTGTATTTTTGAATTGGGCATAAAGAGAAGCCTGACTTGAGGTACAACATGGAAAGTTGGGCATGGAGACCTAGACTTCTGCCACTTACAGGCAACTTGATGAAACTGCTTAATGGATTTTTCTATTTGTTTGTATCCCTGTCACTCTAAATCAAAACTGACAATGGTAAATGTACAGACTCATATTTTGGTTTTTCTTTAATTCATATATGTTATAAAGTTAGTTACTAATGTTGTGTACTTTAATATTATATCCTATATCTCACACCTGTTTTTGAGGATGTTAAAACAAGAACCAACTTTGTGATGCATAAAATCATAAGTAGAAACAGTTTGATAGAATAAAGCAATGATTACTGCAATGTACAAACATGAAAGCTGCCCTGAGGAGGTCCTTTAAACACATCATTATAAGGAACGCTTACAAATTGAGTTTTCCATGTCACTAAAGCCTACTGCTACAAAATGTGCCATCACTCAAAGCAAAACTGGAAAGACACCTTCTGGCAGAGTGGAATCACTCAAGAGCATGGGGATAGATCATGCCCAGCCAGTGAAAGACAACAAAGAAACATTTCTGTGTCCATTCTGGGTTACTACTGTTTTCCTATTAGCCAGCAGTTCCAAAACTCTTACTTATTTTCATTAGACCTGCTTCCACTGTAAATTCTGTTTTTAGTCACATGTGTAATTTTAATTCCATATTTGAGAAGTAGATCTAGTGGCTCTGTCTTTGTTCATTGCTTTAAGGGTACAGTTGGTGAGGTCTTGCCAGGTTGGTGTTTTTTTTCTCCAGTGTTGTCTTCATACAAGTATGTGTGAGTGTCTATGTATAAGAAAGAGTGCAAAAAAGAAGGGAGGGAAGAAGAAGAGAATGAACAAATGAGCATTAGTCCTTTCTTTAAATTACATTCTCAAAGATGCCTGGACATCATAACTTTTTTATTTTTTTTCCTGGAAGTATAGCTCCTTTCTTAAGAGTTTTCACCCTGTTTTACAAGCAGAGGAATCTTATTTTCCCCTTCAGAGAGACAGAAAAATTGAGAAACACACACTTAATGCCCAAAGATGTTAAGCAATGTCTCTGTTAGTTTTTTTTTTAAATTGTCTTATTCAACAAAAATATTCCCTCATCTAATTAATATCTCTCAAATTTTCTACCTACTATGAAATATCTGGTTTTGTGTGGTTTGAGCTGTGTGTTGGCCTTAAAGTGTAATTCCTTTGGTGCAGAGTCTGAGTCTTTTGCAAAAAAGCACCCAGGTGAACTGCCAAGTCAAGACTCAATATGATAATACCATCTGAGGGAGACTTTGGAAAAAATAACTGGCTGTCCTTGCTCCTAGATTTTTATTTGAATCTGTGCATTCTTGTCTTTGGAAGTTCTAGTAAGTTTTGCTTTTCTATTGCAGCAGTAATTTATCACAAAGTGATATTTTAAAACAGGTCAGTAAAGCTTTGATCTCAAATTTTCAAATGTAGCTATCTTTTGCCTGACATAGAGTAACTTAAAGAGAATATGATTTACAGGCAGTACATGCTCAGCACTTTCTGAAGGCCAAGCCCCCCTCTTGTCTTTCAAGTTGAATGTTCAAAAAAAGAAGCATCCCAAAATATCAGACACATTTTGGAAGTCAAAGTGAATCTTTGCTATAGCACATTTGGTGTCACTGACTGATTTACTTTTTTCTTCTACTTTTTCAGGCATAAGATACAGAGATTACTAAGTCTTTCTTGTAGCCCATGTATGCGGAATAGAATAGGTGGTCCTACAAAAAGAACTCTCATGTTTATGTTCATTATTTTCAAGAGCTCAAGCTATTTAGGTCTCTGAAAATAACCATTCAGCAGTATTAGAAGTTCTCCACGTAGCAAGTCTGTTCCATTACACTGAAGCACCCAGCCTGAAGGAAGATGCCTGATCAAACTGTCATCTGCATCTTTCAGATTTCACACCTGCTTGGAGTCAAGACAGTTTTCCATTCATAGACTTTCCCTCCTCATCACGCTGGCCAAAGCGATTCTTAATAGTAGTACTGAGCTGCAACAGCAGGTAATTCATACTTGTAAATAAAGGACCAGCTTCTACTGATGCAGATGCATGCAAAACAACACAGTTTACACTGAAACCTTTTCACTGCTAATACAGACTCAGAGACAGAGTCTTACTTCCTGCCATAATATGCATTTACTCATCCCTTTATCACCACAGAGCAAAAGTGGTTTTCACCTGTCACAGAACTACTGGAACTTGTCTTCATGTGCCACTAGCATAAGGGTTTCTTTGAAAATTTCATGGGAGAGCCATTTGCATGCAGTACGTTGTGGACATGCTCCAAATGCTGCTGCACCAGAGGCATACAAATGTAGAAGTCTTATAAAACAGGGTTTGTCATGGCTAGTCCTTGAGAGGCAGCATATTGGAAAGAAAAAATTAAATGTATTAATTGAGACCATAGCCATTGTCTCCTTATGAGAAGCATGTCATCTGCCCTCCATGGGTAGTGCTAGTCAATGCCAACTTTACAGAGACCTTCACATGAAGAATCTCTGAAGAGACAAGTGGGAGTGTACATGGACTTAAGGATTGATATGGAGCAACTGCAACATTTGCAAATACAAGTTGTAGGACCCTTTATTCAGGAAATACAGATGTGCATATTAGGGCATTTATAGCTCCGTTTACATCTAGTAAGTAATGAAGTGGCAACAATAGGCAAAAAAAGGAAAAGTCTTTTGCGACACAGAAAGAACTTGCATAACCATGTTACAGGATCCATATAAATACAGGGATTAATGGATAGAAAGGCATATAGTTGAAGGGCATACTGTACATTCTCAGCATCTTGCTTCTTTCTAGCACAGATCCTGTAGCTAGCAGAAATAACCAGCAGTGTGATTCATTATTTTGCTGTATAGTATATCCTGTGCTTTTATCTTCTTTCACTGATGTGTTATATAAAACTTGGTGATTTCTGGATATTTTATTTTCTATTCAATAAAATATGTTTACTGTAGTCTCAAGGTATGTACAACATATAAACAACAATTAACACATAAGGAACTGACATAGCAGTTCAAAATTTAACTTCCCAGACAGCAGGGAAGACAAATGTTTGTGTTCTTATCAGTTATCTAATTGGCATAAAAATATTTTGAATCTTTCATTGTCTATTCCCAGCCTATTTGAGCACAAATTCACTATGGAAGTGCATCAGTGGTTCCACTATAGGAACTAAGACTCTGAGACTGAAAAGGAGACACTATTACCTCTTCATCAGAAGAGAAAGGACACACACATGGGTTGAGAATAGAGCTCTCAGTCAGGAATCCTGCACTATTTCCTGTGGAATATGCTTCAACTTGGGAGATCAGAAAAGGTAGTTAAAAACCCCCTATGGTCAGGAAGCTTAAATTTGCCATACATGGAGCCACATCCCTATGTCAAACAGGGCTTCTCAAGCTGAAAATATTGTTTAATAACTTCATTAATGATTTCAATGAGGTATTAGAGAACATCATGATTAAATTTGCAGATTAACACCAGGATTGAAGGGTTGCAAGCATTTTGGAGGATAGGATTAGTATTCAAAGCAATGTTTATAAATCAGAGAAATTAACTGAAAAAATATGAAGACAACTTGATAAGAACAAGTGCAACACAGGTAGGAATGATCGCTACAGCATCAGAAAAACAGGATGACTGGCTAGAGAGAGTTCTGCAGAAAGGAGTCTAGAGGACTTCAGTGGATCATAAATCGGACCTCAGTCAACAGTGTTGTACTACTGTGCAAGTAACAAACACCATTTGAGCTGTCCAAACTGAAGCACAGCAGGTAAGGTATATAAATGCCCCATGCTTCCCTCACCTCTACTGGAACAATTTGACCCATTTGGCACACTGTGCTTCAAGAAAGATTTAGACCAACTAGTCCTCAACAATGGTAGCCAGAAGGATCACAGGTCTAAAAAACATGGCTTTGAGGAAAGACTAAAAGAAATTGGGATAGTCCAAGGATGTCAGGGCTGATGGGGGTAGGGGAGAGAGAAAACAAATTGCTGTCTAGGAATAAGAATCTTCTTTCTTATATCTGTGTTCTGTCAGTAATGTTCTGTTATCATTGGACTTTAAGAAAATACCTCTAGACAGCAGCATTTAGCTTTTTTTGCTCACCTACAGTATAAAAATATTTATATCGGTTTTCTTGGCTAAATAGATAGGAGGATGTCAAATAGGTCCTGTTTTCCTAGGCCAATTTGACAGAAAAAATTCAAATATTGCTGTTAATTGTTACCCAGAATGGCTTTAAAGTTGAAATTCAGTAAAAATGACTGATGTTGTGGTGGAAATACCAAAGTTGGACTTAGACTTTTTATTTAGCTGCCTCTAATAAAAGAAGTTTCCTATACTTACTTTCAAGTGTCCAGCTCAGCAGGAATGGGAAAATTATTAATGTTATTAGTATGTGACCTGTTAGCATTTCACATTTATTTTAACTGTTTATTTTATGGTATTGCTTAGATCATTCTGGGATCCACACCAACTAGGGCATTAGTGATTTTCCTTGTCTTTTCCAGAAGAGGATGGAATTGGGAGTCTTTTACAGGCATCAAAGTGGTAGGTGAGCAAAACATGCTTTGGACACTAGCACTTAATTCTCCCCCTTTAACAAACAAAACATTTATTTTCTTTGGTTTATGTCTCAAAACTAAGTACAGAATGAAAAAAAAAGAAAAAAAAAAAGGGGGGGGGGGGGGGAACACTGCTGTTCTGAGTCTCTGTTACCTTGCTGATGCTAATTTCCAGATTAAGATAAAAGATTTTTTTTTGGCAGCAGATCATGCCATTCTGCAGACATACATGGACTCTTCCCAGAACATCATAGTCATTTTACCCTTGACCATTGGTATCAGCGTGGGCATGTGGAAACATCTATGATTGTACAGCTATGTAATTTTTAAATTATTTTTAATGGAGTGATATGTAATTCATTTAAGTATGTTTAAAACAACAGCTGTTTCACTACCAAATGTCTGACACTTATCTAGTATTTGAAGTATCAGCCCAAGCAATGCAGAAGGGCTGTAGAGCTAGCTTGTGTTTGTCAGTGTCTATTGATGATCCTCAACCTCTTCTGTATTCACTCACGTTACAGGTATTTTTCCAGCAATTAATTTGGCTTGCCTTCTCTTTATCTGATGAGTACTAGATTTATGTCCAGGGTATATAGAATTGACTTGTCTACACAGAGATAGCCAGTGCCCTTCGTTGATAAACTAGTCATTTATTTTCAAGGTTAGTTATTAGGGGCATAGCTAACACTTTTAGTTAGGATATTTTGTTAAGAGCTGACTGAGTCAAAGTTTTAAGATTCAAACAGCTAGGAATGGATAATACTTTGCAGGGCACCTCCAGTAATTACAGCAATTTTCTTAGAATAACATGCTCTTCCATGAAGTGCATCTGTAATTATTTATCTCATTAATTGGATAATCTGCTTCTATCAGCATGACCATGTGAAAATGCATTTCAACATACAGATACAATGCTAATGCCTTGTGTATGTGTTTATTAGTTTTTCAGCCTTTGAAGTATTACTGTCTTAAGAATGTATCTGTGCAGCGAAGATACTAAAACAATTTTCTGTCACTATCCTAGGACTAGTATGCATATCGTCATTACAGATGCATCCAGCTTCATTGTACTATACTTGATATCTTTCGTGCTGTGTTTATATGATGAATCTTTCTTTTCCCCAATACTCTTCTTGGCTAAATTATTCTTTTCTTATATTATGTTCTGGTTTGACCTTTCCCGTTTTTTAGTCTTTCATTTTGCTCACTAAACTAACTTAATAATCTTCAAGGACAAAATGAATCTAGATCTTGACACTGGATTTTGCCTTCCTGTAGCTGAACGAGGTTTGGATATTTTGCATGAGCAATTGCTAGTTCTTCGGTTCTTCCCTGAGAACATGCTCTGATATTTTCAGGGACTTAAGTGAGGCTGACTGGCCTGTATTTCCCTGAATCCTCCTTTTTGTCTTTTTTATAGCTGAGTTTTGCCTTTTTCAGATCATTGGGATCATAGGACTACTCCAGCTCTTCTCCCAGTGTTTCTGACACAAGAGGTCGTGGGAATCTGGTTGGCAATGACAGGCTATTGATAGCTCACACCATCTAAGGACCCTTGCTGGGATGATCTGGGATTACCCTAATTTTATACCATGGGACAAAGGAAAACTGCAAAAGAATCTGAATCTTTATTTTAAATTATAAATAAATTGCACCCCTCTGGGTGTAAACAAGGGAATCATGAAACTCTCTTCTGCTGTGCTTTAGCTGAGGATCCAACAGAGGCTTACATCCCAGGACAAACTATGTTTTTTTCAACCAGCATAGTAAAAAGGAGATCAATGGGTATTGGTGTCTGCTGATAGGGATGATAAGGCATGGAAGGAGTTGGCAGCACCAGTGGAAAAGGTTATGCACACTACAAAAAAATGATAGTAAAAGGCAGCTATGTGTGAACTAATTTCTGTTCAGACAAGTACAATACTATGAAGGCAAGATACTGAACGGAATAGTAATATTGGGGAATGTCTAGGCCAGTTACTGAAGGTAAATTGGAAGGAATGTTCCTGAACTATAGTGAACAATTTCGAGCAGCTGTGTTTCTCATGTAAGATGTGTTAATGTATTCCAAGTATTTTACAGCTTTCTGTATACAGGAAGTAATTTGCTGGGAATAGCAGTAAAGGGGAAGCCATAGCTACATAATACCAATGTGAGAAACTCTGCTAAAATCGCTGGAATCACTTTGCTGCAAAGTACAAAGGAAATGAGACTTCAGCATCAGTGTGTAATATCATGCTCCTTTAGGAGGTAACTGTCCTTTACTTAAGCTTTTGTCTTTCAGAGGAGACAGACCATACCATGAAACAGAGACTATGGAAATTTTTAAAATAAATTAGAAGAAATTAAGAATGGGGAAGAGGTCTCTAAGGATGTGGTTATCTCTGGTTACCATGTGGGTCCCTGAATGTACTCCTTACAGCCTCAAGGATCTCTGTGGAAGAGGACAGAATCATATTTAGTTGTGCTAACTTAAGCAGAGCAAGCAGTTTCAACTCTTATAGTAATCAATGATTAGTTCTTAATAATAATCAATAAAAATAAACCCATAGAAACAGGAATCTTTACTCAGCTCAATGAACTACTAGTTGGACAACTGTGAACCAGCAGACTTCTAAGACCTTCTGCTTTATGCAGTGTTATATTCTGATCTGTTATACATGTGAGCAGCTCTAAGGCCACCTCAAATAATCTTAGAACCTGTCTATGACTCCGTGTCAAGCTCTATAATACGAAGTTGTGCAGACAGAGCTATGACAATGTGGTACTGTTACAAACTTTATAATTTTGGTTGGCATACTCAGGGTAGCAAAATCTGTGGTGTGAACACAGCTATTCCAAAACAGAAATTTTTTTTCGGCTTACTTCATGTTGTTTAGAGAGGTTATATAACTTCCCCTAAACAAAACCCCAAACCCTTTCCTTCTGCTGTGATATGCTGTGCTTCCAGCAGCTCTACATGCACAGTGGCTGCAGTAAAGGTACAGCTTGAGGCCACACAGGTTCAGGAAAAATGATCCTGTTTCACACTATTCTTAGTTTTCTGTGTAGCAACTTTTTGTGTGTGTTCTCTGCATACTACCTGACACAAGAAAGAGAGAGTTTTCTCTGTGTACTACCTGCTGTGAGCTGTTTGCTGGGCAATATGGAAGGTTATTTTGTAGGACACTGCAAAAATATTAATTAGTTATGGGTTTCATACGACTTAAGTTATTCAGTGATTCTACTTAAGGGAGCTTCTTCTAAGTCAGGATTTTCTCTGCTTCACGAGAAATAAGGTATATACATCTCCTCTCCTATGCAATCTGCCTCAGTGTAATGAAAGCCTTTTGACTGAGTCCCTCCAGGGCTGGAACAGGTATTGCTAATTCCTCTGTTCTCTGACCATTAACCTTTGCAGTTGTTCATCCTGTAACATAAACCAGCTGGTGTTAGGTCAGCTCTAAGTGGAAGGAGGACAGGACAGTGGGACAGCAGCCAGCTTTCACTTTAAGCAGGTTATCCATGTCTTCTCACTGCCTAGGGCTCCACCGGGCCATTCACTACACTAGACCAAACTGATGCAGGTGGCCAGCTGGAGCTGCTGGCCCCCAGAGACTGGCAAGAGAGTATGAGGGAGAAATAATTAAGGAATTGCTCACTCTTCCCTTTCAGCAGTGCTTGCAAGCAGCCTAACCAGGCTTGCGTGGGCTCAAATAGTGCAACAACCATTGCACTTCATGTTACTGTAAAGATTGTTCTGGGCAAACACCTCAGCTGCCTTAAACTGAGAGTCAGTGGTGCAGGAGTGGAATCCAGGGAATTTCCTTCCAGCATGATTCCTGCTATCATGCTGCATGAATTTGCTGTTTGTCTAAAGAGAGGCTTATAGTGTTGTTGCTAATGCCTGAAGAAATGCACAAAAAGCTGTTTTGAAGTATTCTACTCTTAAGTAGTTAACTGCTGCTTTCTAATATGGTTAAGTTTGAATAAGTAAAATGTCCTTCAACAGGCTATTTAGCCATACACAGCAAAGGAATATTTGCAAAGAGCATTAGAGCTGTTGGTGGTCTCCAAGAGCTGCTCCTTACGGAAGCTCTGAATTTGTATACTGGATGCTTGTCCGCTTTGGCACCTTTTCATCTTTCCCGCTTTCCTCGTATCTTTATTCCACAAAACTAATCCTACCACAAATCAGTTCCTGTAAGGTGTATGCAAACTTGTCCCCAGTAACTCAAGAACAGGGATTGGTATACGAGACAAGGAAGCTGCGAGGGTGAATTGAATGGATGTGACATCTCTATTCTCCACTTCGGTGTTATGGCTCTTATTTTCCTTGAGGAATGAGACAAATGGGGCTTGTTTCCAAGCTAGTGAGTATAAAGTTGAAGTAATTGCATCCGCAAATATGTGGTCATGGTTTATATGGCTGAAATAAATGACATTGTGTCTCAGTGTTCAGTGATGTAGAAAACACAGTTAGAGGCAGAAACATAATTTTTTTTCTTTTTTTTTTTTTTCTTCTCCCTGATTAACCAACATGTCGCATCTTCCTTTTATCTGAACTCTACCTTATGTGATGGTAAGCAGCTGTGTGTTCATCGGGGTAGAATCTGCAGCAAAACACCTGTGACACGGACATTTGCAAGGGATTTTAATGGTGCTCCTCCAACATTAAACATGGTCTGATTTGTTATTCACTTTGTGAAATCCCGAGTATACAGCACAAGGAGAAACATAAATTTGTTATGCTTTAGCAAACAAACAGTATTCATGAAAAATCCAAAACGATTCTGCTGCTAGCCATGTATTACGTATAGGTTGCTATCTTAAAATGTATGGAACTTTCCATCAGTGGGCTCCTGTAGAGTTCAAGTTAATGCTTTGGTAGTTAAATTTTATTAACTTGATATCTAATACATACTTTAGCATGGTTCAATTAAGTTAAATTTCAAAGAAAATTTACCTCAGTTTGGTTTGTTATTTTAAAGGAAAATTATCCTAATTTTCAGGAGTCATGTTACTATACTTGCTATTGATTCATGGCTGTGTTTTATGAATAAAAGCAACATTTCTCTCAAACTATATTTGGATTGACCATCCAATTTAATCTTGCTGTCTTATTTATGGGAAGGTGCCCTTAGACGCTAGTGTAGCAAGATCAGCCTGTCACAGGGCAAGAGCTGCTTGCTGTAGTAACAGGTGGGACTGATCACATCTCTTTTGTGCTTTGTAATGGGGACAGAGTATTCCCTAGTGTAGCAATTTTCAAATCTGCTCGCATATTCCAACTGGTGCCTAGGGTCTCCACTGGAGATTCAGAGTTCGCTAGCTGCTTTAAAACACAAAGTGAAAGCACTGCCTGTGACAAAGAGGGACTCATGTGGGATAGAATATACAAATGGGGGACTTGGATACATACAGAGATGTAGTGGTATGTCCATCGATTGTTTTACCGAATTGCCAAACTGCTCCTGTAGACAAGCACGCTCAGGTGGACAATGGGAGAGAGGTTGGAAGGAGTGGTTTGGAAGGAGGCTTTTGAGGGAGAATTGCCAAATCCGTGCCCCTCTGCCAGTAGTAGGAGTGCTGGTACAGCCTCCTTCATGCTGCTGGCATCTTCCTCTGGTTCAGTGAAAGCCAAAAGGAAGAAGGCAGCAAAAGGAACAAGGAACAGAGAACAGGAAAGTGCACAGGGTTTGGAAATTGCTGACAGAAAAGGCAGAAGGTTTGTTAGGATCTAGGAGACATTCCCAGGTTGACAGAGCTGGGCTATCAAGAGAGAAGGTGCTGGGCCCCGGCAAAGAAGTGAGATGGCTTTTCAGGAGAAGAACAAGGAGAAATCATAGGGCAGCTGAGACTTGAGTGCAGTGCTGGTGATGGGGGGGACACGGAGAAGAGGTGGGGAATTCTCACCCCAAGAAGGACTGGTGGAGCGCAGCAAAACAGAGGTTGTGGGAATCAGTATAGGAGAAGGAAGGGGAAAGAAGGATTGGCAGGACACATTCAGTTTTTTATGTGTGGATCCTGCCTCACTAGTGTTGAGAAAGCCTGGTTAAAACTCAACAGGGATCCTGTGTTACAGGCCTTGCACCCTTCACCACCTTCTCATCCAAACTAGGGAATGGTCTTCAAGCCTTCACTGTCGTCCCAGCCAAGAAACTTTGTGGTCAGGATCAAGGAGGCATATAAAAGCTTGTGTAGGGGTGATATAAAAATTTACATTACTCTTTCTAACCTTTAGGCCATTCTCTTTTCATGAGATGATTTAAACTCTGACCCAGACAAAGAAGGCAGGTGGTACCAAGTGATGGCCCAGTCATTCTGTGAGAGACAAGTGCATATTAGGAAGTTGACTGCAAATTCACTTCTACAGACTGTACCCCCATGGAGCGAGCTTCTTGGTTTGTGCTGGACTGAAAGTTTGCTCAGTACAGTTGCTGCCAGACCAGTGAGGAGGAAAGCCCCAAGGAGCCACAATTAATCTTTGAAACCATTTTCCTAGTTGAAGACATTGCTACCTAACTCACCCTCCCTGGATTGTGGGTTTATTCCTCATGCTCTCTGAGCACCTAGGCTTCAGCCCACCCGTGTGAGCAGAGGTCCCCACCGATGAAAGCAATGGGAAGTGGATGGAAGTCTGCACAGCTAGCTGTGTAACAGTTACTGAAATGACTGATTAATAGTGAGTCTGGACAGAGGGAAGGGAGGTCTAACAGTGAACTGGAGAAGAGGAAAGCAAAGTGGTATTCTTTCTCTTTCTCAGACCAGTGCTAAAAATGCAGATATTTTTCCTCCTCCTTCCCACCTGCCCTCTTTCCAGACCAGCGAATGCATGTACGTCTGCATTCTGGAGAACCTTGTCTTTGCCTCTGTAATTTCCCACTCAACAGTTCCTCCCACCTGGCCATCTGAGTCAATACAGTTTTTTGTATGCTAAAGTATACTGCTCAAACTTCAGCTGAAGAAATAGCTCTGTTTCTTCTCAATCTTAGGTTTTGGCAGAGGAAATAAAGCCACTGTAAATTTATTCAAGTGCTAATATATGTGCTCAGGTTTACTGAAACTAGGAGGAGGAGAGTTTTGCACAGGTAGCTTTAAAAACTCCTCTTTCTTTAGACTGTTGTCATTTGGCATGGTATACTGCACATACAATTTTTAAAAGATTTTGCTAATGAAGCTCAATGTAGTCTTGCATGTGGTCGAAAAAGAACCATAATCTCAAGAAATGCTGTTTTTCCCATCACTGCTGTTGCATTATCTATTGTGTTGTAGGTGCTGCCATTAACCATGATATATCAGCTTAACAACTATATAACTATTGAACTCAGATAGTGTGGGATTCAGGGAAGGTTGGGCTGAATTGTATTTATTTTTGGACACAAATTCACTGTTAATTCTTGAACCTTATGCAGTACACTCTGTGCTCATTTTAATGAGGATTCCTATCAGAATCCAGATTGCTCCATGTACATAACAAAGGGGATTTCTGAGTCTTAGAAAAAGTTCAGGTACTGTTCTAGGTTTATCTGCTTAAAAAGGAGCTCTTCAAGAAAATACGTAGTAGTAGCTAACCACTACTGACTCTGCCCTAAGCATCTGTCCTAACTTCAGGTTATAAACAGAAGATTTTTTTCAGAATAATAGGGAAGAGCATCTGAACATGGGCACACAGTGTACTTCTACACCTGTATGGTTGAAACAGATGCATTGGAGTATCCTTCCATATTGTGTAGGAAGTAAAGGGTTGTGATGTACTGCATAAGAGATAGATGCACAGACAGCAATAGCTGCAGTGAAAATACATTCCTCCTTTTTCATAGCTGGTTTGCTAAAGACAGCTGGAGAGAGTGCAGCCTGGGAATCCTGAGCACTTCTGCATAATTTTGCACTTAGTAATGATTAAAAATTTGCTCATTTACTGATTTCTAAGGAGTCAGTTCCAGTTCAGCTGTGGATAAGTTATTTTTCCAGCTGCATCTAAATTATTGTTTTCATATTCGGTACCATGATTAATGATTTCAGAAACAATAAGAGAAAGTATAGTTTTCATAGCCATATTTCTAATCCTTGTGAATCTGGAAAGTTCCTGTAAATAACCTAGTCTTACCTTTATTTGTGATGGTTTTTTTCTCCTCTTTGCTGCCTTACCTGAACGCTGTCAGTAGCCTTCTAGATGAGTGCCATGTGTTTAAGTAGCCAGTGTCCTAGTTTATACTGCTCATATGATGTAGTTCAAAGCAAACCTGCCTTCAATGCAAATCTGGAGTAATCCCACTATTATTAATGAAAGTACTCCAGAATTGTACCAGTTCAAATGAGAATAGAATATACTGCTGTGATATAAATCCCAAGCAATCCTATTGAACTCAGCCCTTAAAGTAACCACCATAAATGTACTATAGAGCTATGGCCACACAAAATCAGCACTTCTCAATTGTTGATTTTAGATGTGTTTATTTTTATTCCCAGCAAACCTGAAGTGCCATCAAATTGTAAATAAAATTCTTTCCATCAGAATGTGAAATTTGAAATATTCAGCATTGCCATTTTGCATTCAAATACTTGATCCCAAATTGTTTAATTCTTCTTGCATTTCTATGAACGGGTGAAACTAGTGTCATGAATTAAAGCACCAGAGTTTGGTCCTGCGTTCCTCATAAAAGTTCTGTGTGCTATGCTTCAGCTTGTATTTTGGCCTGGGCTGGAGAAATAGAGCAAGCACATGTGAGGACACTCATATATATGCTTTAGACTGTTAGATTAATAGGAGGAGATAGGTATATGATTAACAATGAAAACTACTAAAAGCATTTTATTAAAGAATTGCCATTGTTTATGCTACAGTTTTGCTGAAGTCTCATAAAAGAAAAAGTGCATTCAAAATGGTGAGCCATCTTGCTGTGGTTTCATTTGCTGAAGCCAACTTTGACCAGTATAAACAGATCTAAGTTCAGATCCAGTGATCCAGTGATCCAGTGATCCATTGGCAACTCCACTGAATTTGATCCATAAAAGGACAGAACCCTATATGGCTCCCTGCAGAACACGTTTCTTCCTCATGTCTCAGAAGCTGATTTCAAATGTGTTTCAAGAGGCTTTTACCAGAGCTGATAACTTCTGTCGTGTCTTGTACGTAGGCTTTTTCTAGCTATGGAGGACTTTGAGCATGAGTTTCATTTCCAGGACTATTTTATCCTTGGCTTTTCTGAAGATAATCTGAGTTCCTAGCATCACATTCGTTATTGGTGGCATTTTGGGGATAGTGTGTTACTTAACTTTTACCTTACCGGGCAGTCATCATTAAAATAACTTGCCCTGCTTGGTTTTGTCCTAACAAATGCTTATTAGCATGTGCACTAGCATAGTAAATTTTTTTGGCAAGCTGCAGGCTAAATCTTACTTCTCAGGCACCATTCCTTTATTTGAAATCTGTCCTCTGCTGCAGACTGAGTTACTCTGTTGGCAGAACCACTTCCTTGAGCACCCTAGATAAAGGAGTTGTGCCTGACAATCTGTCTTCAAAATGCCCTGTTTTCTTTAGGAAGGCTTATTATTAATAGATCCCTTTAGCAGATAGTGAATCTTTTTATTGCCAATTTCCAGTCTGTAAAAATCGCTCATACTTCACCATAGCAATAGTCATCATTACCTTGTAAAGACCTTTTATTTGCTCCTGTCATGAGCTCATTGTCATCGCACCTATTAATCTGAATAAACTGCATGTTGTTTATCTCCATCATTTCTGCAAGCTGGTGATGAGCTCTGTCAGCCTCACAAATATCGAGATGAATGGGTTTCCTTGGAAAACCAATGCCAGGGCAGGGAACAACAATGACAATTAAAAGAATAAAGCACTAAGGAAAAGAAAAGTAAAACTTTAAAACTGGGTGTAAAATTGAATCTCCTGGATTTAAAAATAAGATTAAATTCTCTTTGGCTAAACTGCTGGTAGGTTGACTTTGAATTCTCTGAAGTCAATGGGAATTTTGCCTGTCTTCCATGGGAGCAGGATCCCATGTGAAAATGGGTACATGTTTCTTACCAGGTAGTTTCTCAGCAGATACATACAGAGTGATTGAGTTGGTTGAGCCCATTGATTAAGCTAAATACAGTATGAGCCTGCAGACCACTCGGCTGATCAGATACATGTGACAGCAAGCGTGGTGGGTTAGAGCCCAAGGCTCTAACCCAGATCTATGTTTATCATGTGAGCAAAACCAATGTGACCTATCTTCTCGTAAACCTTCTCCATTTCCACAGTGTTGTAATAAGGCCGTGTCTTCGAAACTTGCAGCTATGAGAGGATATACATTTCAAGAAGGAAGGGAAGAGTGCTTCATATACTTTAGTAGTTATGTTCAGTGTGTATCTATCTGGAGAGAAATTACAAATTAATAAATTATGATGTTAGACTGCACAAATTATTTCAGTGGGTCACTTTAAGAGGAGTGGCTTTATTTTTATTGTTACACTGACAGTTTGAAGTGTTTAATACTGATGTGGAGCATCTGTGAAGAGACACAGGTACCTACATGCTCTTTTGAGTCTTGTTGCACTGAAGCACCTTTTAACAAATTGAAGACCCTTGTAGTTGCTATGGGAGAGTCACCCTGTCTTCTTACCATGTAAAGTGCAGTGCAGGAAAGTGGAAGTGCAGTACAGAAATCCTTTTTTGAGGTTGTTGTGAGTATGCAGAGATCCATCTCTAGCAGCAGAGAGGGATAAAAGCTTCTTCCAGGTTTATTTTTAAGGATTGAATCATGTGAAAAACTTGCTAAAGGTGAAAATCTTTGGATTCAGATAAGCTTTTCCCATATATTTCTTATCTCCCTTGGCTGCTGATAATGACTGGCCTTTTCACCTGCGGAACTGCTCAAGAGCACATTAGAATGCCAAGTGCTAAATGAAAGCGGGCGGCACATATTCATGAATGCAAGTGGTAGCTTATGTCCCAATTTCCAATGAGCAGTTTCATTTGATGTGACAGCAAGCATGCAAATTGAGATATTGGCATGAACAAAAAAAGTTTTTTGTGCATACGGTGTTACAAAAGAAAGCATCAGTGTCTACATATATTAAAACTAATCTGTTTTTAAGGTAGCAGTACTGTGAGGAACAGCTCTTCTTGCATTCAGTGCTTTAAAAACAGAATTGGGATTACACAACAATTTACAGAGAGGGATTTCATACAAAATAAAATGTAACTCCTGAGGGTGACTGTCCACAAGTAAGGTCTCTGACTTTATGTTATAACTGACAAAGCAGAGGAATGAAAGCTCTGCAGAACAGTTGTGCAAAATATTGGCAGTAAGGAAATAGCAAGGAGCAGAAATATAGGCAATTTGGTAGGCTCTCTTCCTTTTTTGCCTTCTTTCCTGGTCTATTTGCTTGGCCTCTTCCCTTCTTCCTTGAGGCATATTTTCATCTCGTATGTTGTTGCTCACGTTACAAAGCTCCATGTTGGGCGTCAAGCATACAGGTAGCTCTTAGAGAGTGAACCCAGTGACTTGGAGAGAGAGCGATTTTCTTTACCGTGCAGTAGCTGCTTTCTTTTCCTTTGGCATTGATCAAAACCACATGATTGATCGTGGTAGTATGTTTGATCTCCTGTATATAGGTCAGCTGCTGCATGTGTGGTCAGTGTTTTTGTGGTGGTTTTCCTCCTTAGTGCTGACACTTACTAGTGCTTTGCTGAGAGGTTCGTCCCTTTGTCCCATTGTTTCACTGCATTTTAAATTTCCTACTAAATGGCCATTTTAAGCAAATTCCATTTATCAGTAGAGTATCACTGTGATTTCAGATGTGACTTCTGGAGTAGGACTTGTGATGACAACTGTTTCCTCATGTTGCACTGTCTGTTTGGTGATTCACTCCCCCAAATAAAGCCTGCCAACTCCAGATTCAGACATACTCAGTTATATAAAAGTTACTCTGTCTACCTCGAGACATCTGATATCTGCTGATATCGCAAAGGGACCCTCTGAGACTGAAACTAAGCAGTGGTCCTATTGGGGAGGAAGAGAAAAAAAAGATGTTCTTCTATGGCTAGTTTCAAGATGATACAGTGGAAAATTTGTGGTTTTGTCAGTGTTTAAAAGTGGAAGGAGCTGGAGACAGAATGGAACTTCACCTTTTGATAGCTTATGTTCTGCACATGGGTATCTTGGAAAAGGCTAATCTTATATTATAATGCTGGACTATGTTCCAGATGGAGAGAATAAATTGAGTTGGCAGAAGATGTGAGCTGTACTTTGTTTCTATAACTGATTTACTGGCCCGAAATGAAAGGCGGAAGGGTTGGCATGTATATACTGCCAACCTGAGCCTCCAGCAATTTGGGGACACCTACTTCCCTGCAATGACTATTAAAGTTGTATGTGCCACACAGGCAGGGTGTGCTGAACTGCCCCTTTATTAGATGTCTACTGCAGATGATGAGGTTTCCACCTCAAAAAGACAGGCTGTAGTCACGGCACCTGGAACAGTTCAGAAAGAAAAAATGTTGGAAATGTTTTCTTTTCCCATTCCTTTTTCACTTAGACTGCTGTTCATGAGGGCTTAATCCATGCCCACTGTCTTCCTCTCATTCCTGGCAGCTTGAAGCTCTTCATGTTTCTGAAATATTTGGCCATCTTCTTGCATCTCAGATTACCTTTTTTCCCCTTCTTATTCCTTGAATAGTTTGTTTGCGATTTTGATATAATTGTTTTATAGCTAGCATCTTTTCTTCACTTAGCTTCTCACTCACAATATTCAAAAGGCAAGTCAAAAATTTTGCAAGAAGTTTGGTATAGTCTGGCGACCTATAGTCCATCCTGGACCGCAGGACTTGCATTGTCTTTGTGTTTTTCTCTCCTGATCTCATTTATACTTTCAAATAGTTTCTTGCTGTCAGCTTCACTGTTTATTTCCTTTATTTCTCCTGGTTGCTTCTGCCAGCATTCTTGCCTGCCACCTATCGTAAGCTTGGAGATGTCATCACTTTTCCCTAAGCCATGTTTGCACTGAGCACACACATTTAAATATGGATGAGCCTGGATAGATTCCACTTTGTCTTTTGCCTGGCACTGTTATAAGCTTGTCATAAACACTTCCTAAAGGATTGCCACATTGAAATATTTAAGAAGCTGTTTAATCTAGTCACATTGATTAAAATTATTTAGTTCTTCAATGCACCTCTCTTGCTTGCTTATATTTGTTATATTTACTGTGCTAGTTTGCAAATTTGCTGAGAAAAAAGATCAACAAATAATGATACTAATCTTAGCAACTTGCATGCTTTTATCATGAAAGGCTCATCTTTTGCCACTTTCTGCAAAGGAGGAGTTGGCAGGAAAGAAATACACAAAAGAAATATAAATATAAAATATTTATAAAATATAAAAGAAATATAGTGGCAGGGGTGTTCAATAATTGCTTAGGCAGGAAAAAAGCTATAATTGAAAAGACTTTCAAATCATTTGATTCCAGGACTTCAAGCCTGAATTATAGTATCAGTGGCAGTTATGCCACTTTTGTCATTAGGGAAAACTTTTTACTGCCCTTCAATGTCTGGCAAAATCAACAATCATCTCAGAAGTGTCACATTATTCGTGACTTTGGTTCTGAATGCAGTAAGCTCCTGCTTTATGTGTCATTGGTTCAAAGCCAGTAAGGACAACCAGGTTTCGCTTGTTCTTTGTCTTTTATTCCTCTGGATAGCTTGCCATATCTAATTAATATTTTGTCATCCATCACTACATAAGTCCTCAATGTTGTCTTCCATATGAAATGTTTTAATCTATTTTGCTCTTTGTACCATGTGTTGTATAACGGGGCCTAGCCAGTAGACAATAGGAGCAGCTGCCTCTGGTGCTAAAATGTGTGGCAAATGTGTCCTGTTCCTTGCTGCACTGCTTTGAAGCTCAAACCTCATGGTAAGGCTCAAAACTCAGAAGCATGAAATAAAAATTAGAGAGACAAAAATCTCCTGTTATCACCAGCAAGTAGCAAGAGTCCATGTTAACCTTCTGGATTGTTCTGTGAGTCAAAGGAATTATGTATGTGGTGTTGGTGGTGAAGAAATAAATAATAGAAAATAATAATAAGTTTAAAGTATTTTCATGATACATATTTGTAAAACCACATAGCTCTATGTTTGTAGAAGACTTTATGAGTTTGGAGATAACTGTCAAGGCTTTTGGGGCCTTGAAGAATTGGTCCAGGAGTCTCTCAAGGAAGAAGCTGCTTGGGAAAATTTTAATATTGCTTTTTCCTGATTTTTTTCAGGTTAATCTACTTGCTGCATATTGACACTTCTCTTTCTGATAGAATATGACAGGGGGAGACACAAAACATTACCTTGAATTATGTGAAGAAGAAAAGAGCTAACCTTGATCAAGTCTGTTGAAAAGTGCCTCTACTCGTATTTTCCCACTTTGGTTAAATTTGGCAGCTCCCTGCTCATTCAGAATGCTTCCAAAAATCTCTCCAAATGTCTTCCAAATGCCTTGTGAGATTAAGCTGTGTGCATGAAATGCAAGTCTGCAAAAGTCATATGATTTAGCAAAGCACTGAGTGGCCACACTTTAAATTTTTTTTAAGGTGTCGTAAATTAATCTTCTTTTTTTTTTTTTTTTTATTCTAACATGATGGCTGTAACTATTCTAAAATTACTGCTAATTTCTGCAAAATCTTGACTGATATTACTTTAACTTAATTAATTTCTAATTCTTTAAATTTGTTACAGTGTTTACATGAATATTCCTCATCTGCTTCGCAGGTTTTAACAATACTGAGCTTGTTACCCTGGTATTTGTCTCAGCACTTCCACGTGACTGACGTTTTTGGAGCCAAATACTCTATTTCAGTTGAGAATGGGAAGGCAGGAGGATTGGAAACAACTTACAGCGTATTTCTGCATTGTTGGGAAGCCTCAATATGCTGTAAAGTGTCTCAGAAGTGCCTGTGTGCCAGCACTCTCTCTCTGCCTCTGTCATTGCATGGGTGATGGTGCACAGACAAGCTGTACTGACCTCTTAGAAAAAGATCATTTATCTTTTTATTTGTGTTGCCTACTTTGTGCCTTCCTTTGTAGCACTTTACAGGTGGAAATACAGAAACTTAACTGACAGTGAATTGTCCTTTCCCTGTCTCTTATGTGGGTTTGTGATTTAGCAGGAACCTGAATCCAGGTATCCCACAGCAAGCTCAGTTCTTTTATTCTTTATCCTTTCTTGGGAATCCAACAGCAGAGGATAAGCCAGACTGACATTTAGGCTGATATTGCCTCCAAGGAACGCTTTGCTTAGGAGGGCACAGTGCAGGTGAATGCCGGTGCACCTGCAGCTGGTTTTCTCGAGACACCTCCATGCATGCAACTCCCTGACTCCCGAGTCCCATGAAGATGCCAGCATGCATAGGCTGCCCTCCCTCCTGTCCCCTTTCACAGATGAGTCCTGTGCCATGGAGCTACCTGGGAGCAGCTCAGCAGGCAGAGGGGCCAGAGCTAGCCTTCCCTGCCTGTCTTTTGCCTACCAGGCATTTGTGCAGCTGCTTCTGTGGCTGGCTCCAGCGGGAGTGCCCCACTGCAGCAGCATTTGGCGCTGAGCTGAGAGAAATGTGGCAAACCAAACCTTAACTTAACCCGCGCAGTACTACATGTGGTGTGGACATGATCTAACCAATCCCGTGTGCAACTTGGCAGTCATTTCCAGCTCCCTCCTCCCTCATTTGGACTAAATTTTTTCGTATTTTAGTTTTCCTTGGGAGAAAACTCCTTCCGAACTGAAATCTTGGAATGTACTGTTTTGCAATCAATACAAATGTGCTTATCAGTAGCCTTGGGCTTGAGAGGCACACAGACTGCGACTCTAATGTATTAGCTGACTAAAGTACTTTCCAAGAAAACAGCAGCAGCAGTTTGACCTCTAAGTAATGCTGCACTCCCATGTGTCCTGTGAAGTAGCATCTTCATTCCTATTGCTCAGAGATGCGGATGCAGGAACATGCAAAAGCAGGGAGATGAGAATTTCACCCTGCTGGTTCAGCCATCAACATTTTTCCTTGTCTTTCCAGCCCAATCTCAGCCTGATGTACATCTTCTGTGTAACTGATAAACAGAATTGGAAATTGGTGAAAATAACTGGGTTGTTATAGTAGGAAAACCTTCCCCTTTTTAGCTGAGGTGTAAGAACTGCAGCCCTTGCTTGCCTGAAGAACTTTTATTTGGGGAAAACCACAGCGGCAATAAATTCCAGTCTGAGCCTCGGTCTAAAGGGGACTAGAATGCTAAATCTCCTGTGAAAGGTGGCCACAGGGCCAGCTGCTCTGATGACCCCAGCCTGTTTCTGGTTGAGGGACTGTCATGGTTTAACCCCAGTGTCCTGGTTTCAGCTGGGATACAGTTAATTGTCTTCCTAGTGAGTGAGTGAGCAGCTGTGTGGTGCTTAGTTGCTGGCTGGGGTTAAACCAGGACACCCAGCCAGCAACTAAGGGCTCACTCACTCCCCCCGCGGTGGGGTGGGGGAGAGAATCAGAAGAGTAAAAGTGAGAAAACTTGTGGGTTGAGATGAAGACGGTTTAATAGGTAAAGCAAAAGGTCTGCATGCAAGAAAAGCAAAAGAAGGAATTCATTCACCACTTCCCATTGGCAGGCAGGTGTTCAGCCATCTCCAGGAAAGCAGGGCTCCATCATGTGTAACGGTTACTTGGGAAGACAAATGTCATAACTCCGAACATCTCCCCCTTCCTTCTTCTTCCCCCAGCTTTATATGCTTCATATGGTATGGAATATCCCTTTGGTCAGTGGGGGTCAGCTGTCCTGGCTGTGTCCCCTCCCAACTTCTTGTGCACTCCCAGCCTACTTGCTGGTGGGGCAGGGTAAGAAGCAGAAAAGGCCTCCACTCCTTGCAAGCACTGCTCAGCAGTAATGAAAACATCTCTGTATTATCAACACTGTTGCCAGCACAAATCCAGGACATAGCCCCATACTAGCTACTATGAAGAAAATTAACTCTATCCAAGGCAAAACCAGCACAGGGACAGAAGCCAAAAGCCATCAGGAATTTTTTTTTGTTTGTTCTTTGAGGTTTGGATAATGGTTTCCTGTGGTTCTTTGGGACTGAATTCTATTTGAAGCTATTTATTTTTCAGGAATCTGTGTAGCAAATGGTGACCTGTATTATTATTGTATCACAAAAGCTATCAATTGACAGTGGGGCTATAGTGTGGGTCCTACCATATTTACTGATAGTTGGTGGGTAGGTTAAGCATCGATGACACCCGAAAGCAATCTTTAGCTTTCAAAAGGCTTGGATGTCCATGGGATTGAAGAGGGATTCAAACTTTTAATGAAGATAGAAGGGAGTGGCAGAACCATTTAAACAAACTGGATAATAACATGAAGGTGAATTGAGCAGGGTAAGGATGTCAAGCTGTTGCACTGGATGAAATAGCGACATTAAACCCTTTCAGTTCTTGTACTGAAAAATATAACTGACCTATTGGTTCTGTATGTTAGAAGCTGGGGTCCTGCCAGTGCTGCTATATTAATTTTCTGGAATGAATATAGGGGTCTTTTTCTGAGCATAAAGAATCTTTCTTTTGAAGCCCTTCCATGCTTGGGGGAGAAGGGCATTTGTTTATGCTTATGAAGCCAGATTTTATCATGCACACTACATAAGAAGTCCCACTGAAATCAATTAAAGAATATATGTCATAAGTGACCATTCATTATGAGTAAGGATGGCAAAATCTGGTCTTTAGATAAACCACAGGGGGAGAAAATTCTGTCTTAATACTTTATTTTCATAAATCCTGAAGAAAACACAAGACAGATTGGTACAAACATGTTGCAGAAATTGAGGTGAGCAGGACTTCTTCTAAATAGCCTGATAGCTGGGTTGCACTCTACAAGATTGATCTGGCGATGAGTACAGAAATAAACTAATTAGCAGCATTTTCTGTGAGAGACTAATATCATGCTGTATTAGCCCAAAGTACTGAGAACCAGAGAAAAAAGAGACAGATGAAAGGATGGAAAATAAAGGCCTTTAAAGGAAAAGACAAAAGGAAAAAAACAATTTCTGTCTCTGAACAGATTCCAAATGGATGATTGACATAAAGGATCCTGGTATTGTCTCCCACCTTCTGTTAGGGCTGTCTTATGGCTTGAACTGAGGAAATCTTAATTTTCTAGACTGGTATAAAAGGAAAAGCATCTTGAATTCCCTGGCCCGATGCCCTATTGAAGCACCAATTCATATGCCATTTCAGAATGGGCCTGGCTAACAAGTGCTTCTGTTTGAATCCTGAAAAGCTTTCAAGGCTATGCAGTGGCTGTTGCCTGGCAAACAGAAAGGAGCTGTCTGTTGAAACCCATAGCTGGTGTACCTCTGAAGAGCTGGACCAACTGAAAATCATACCTGCTTTACTTAGATGTATGAAGAGATCAGCAGGTTGGTGTGGAAGGATGCAATACTAAGAATTTGTGTAGTGTACGTAACAGCAAAAAACTGACAAAGGGATGTGTTCACTTGTCAGGTAACAGCTAAAGCCAGAAAAATGTAGCTAATTTATTTCTGATTTAAATGTCTTAAAAAATGACTGCTGTGATTATTGTACATCTGGATGACTTTTAAACAAAAGCACACAGTTGTAATTAAAATTATACTTAAAACAACAGTTGTTCTTTTAAGAATATTCAGATAAAACTAGAGAATGCACATGCCACACTAGGAGGAGAAACAAAGGAGAAAAAGAAGAGGAAGGAGAAGGAGGAGGAAAAGAAGAAGAAAAAGAAGAAGAAGAAAAGGAGGAGGAGGAGAAGAAGAAGAAGAAGAAGAAGAAGAAGAGTTTAGTCATGGTCCTGAAGACAAACATGTAGGAAATTGTGTGATCTCCAGGGCATATGCAGTCCTCATCCGACTCATGGTGGCGATGAGCAATTGCAACTGTGGAAGATGATGGTGGGCACTGACCAGTGCTAATGTGGGACAAACACCTAAAGCCCCAAGAAATCCCAGGCAACCTCAGCCTTTATGTTTTCTAAAGTGAGACAGCAGAGAGGAGTGTGATATCCTAATGTGTACCACAATGAGGCTACCCATTACAGCTGTGTGAGGAACAGGATGTGGAAATGTTGAATGAACTGCTTTGCTCTGCTGGGTTTCTGTACCCTGGAAGGAGTACCCGTACTTGGGACGTGGCTTAAACACACAGAAGGGTGTACTGAGATGTAAAGATACCATTTTGTTAAAAATATAGGTGGCTAAATGTAATGAACTGCTAGTAGTGCTCTGTTCTAATGACAGTGCCTTTCATGTTTGAAGGATCTTTCTTCCAAGAATTCTGAAGTATTGCAAATTAATCAAGGGCAACCTTAAATCTGTGCAGTTTTCTGTGATGCTACTTATGTAGCCTTCCATGCCTCCCATGTTGAAGCCATCTCTGGTTGCTCACTGTTGATTCCCTCAGATTTTATTGATCGGGCCATGGCAGAGAACAATACTCTAGCTACTTTACTGTATACACCACTTGAAAACTTCAGGCTGCTCTTGTCTCCTGCAGCCACACTGGCAGATGACCAAGGCAAGGAAGCTTGTAGTTCTGGATGGAAAAAGGAGTTCTTCCCTTTACGCAGGGAAGTGGTGGGGAGGAGAGGGATGAGGAGGGATAAATAGGGGTAAATTTCCAATTTACTGGACTCGCAGATGTAGTAATTTCTTTGTAATTTGTCAGCTTTTCTGAGATGTCTTTCTATAAATTCATAGGAAATAGACTGCAGCAATTTTTTGCTTGATTGATGATGGTGCATACTTCATCCAGTTTTAAACTCTACAACCTTATGTCCTGAGCACTTTTTCCATATCGCTTTTCATAGGACAGATAAAAATTATCTTGAAGTCTCTTTTGAGTGTTTTATTAGCATTATTAATATATTTTGTTTCCAGTTCAGTCCCATTAAAGTCATAACTTCAAGCACATTCACTGCTGAATATCTCATCAGAGAGCGCTGTATGTTTATAATCCCTGTTAAGAGCTTGCCAGTCATACAGTATCATGCTTTTCCTCCTTCAGAACAATTTCATTTTTCAGTTTATCAACAGCTCTGACAGTAGAAGCAATGGGTGCTCTATTCTGGATTGTTTGCTTTTACATTATTGCTCCTTAATGTGTTATACAGTAGTTTCATCTTTCTATCTCCTCCATTCCTTTGCTTATGGCATCACTATAAATTTATGCTCTATAACCTTCTGTTTTGTACAAGTCTGGGAAAAACATGAGCCATAAAAGCCCCATTCTCTCCTCTTCAGGGGGACATGCAGGCAAACTGTAGTGATTGTTAGTACAGAGGACAAAAAGAGGTTTTAAATCTAAGTAGCTGGATGAAAAGAATGGATACTTTATTATTCCATTAGGTAATTCATGTGATAGTCACATTGCTTTATCATCCTACTCCTTCTCTTAATAATCATGTTTATTTTCTATTAAATTCTTCCTGGAACTTACATCCCTGGAGCCACAAATTGTGCTGAAATATGTTGAGATTGCGTACCTGTTTATGCAATTTTGCTAAAGCCAAATTGGATAACAATGGCTGAAAGTGATGCTCAGGATTTAATTCCATTGAATACTTTATCAAAAACATAAAATAATAGAGAGTAATTAAATAGTGCAAGCAACTGATTAATGCTTTGTGAAGCTGCATATGTAGTCTGCCCTATTGCTGCTGTTTTCAAACAAAGGGCTATGACAGTCACTCTATGCTTCATTGACTTGTGTGAAAAAAAAAAATTGTACAGCAAGGCCACTTGCATGGTCATTTCGCTGCTGACATCTTGATACAAACCCCTTAGGGGTCTAACAGAGATCAGTTTATCAGTACAGTAATAACCTCATTAAGTGCCAGGGAAATCACAAAGCATTAATGCCATAATGCATTTGGATTTTGGTCATTATTACATTAGGAAAACATTATTAATAATACTTTATGCCTGTTTGTAGGAATTCTTATGAGCAATTTGAGATACTAAATAGCAGGTGGGTTGGTCATGCTCTCTTTAGTCAGTGAGCTTTTGGATGAAAAGACAGGGACTCTAAACTTCCACTCTTTTATCACTGCAGACCTCCTGTGCAGCATGGGACTAGTGACCTGAGCAGGTGCAGAGCACTGCCACGGCCTTACCTCGCAAGTCTTCATACGCACATCGAGCATTCCTCTCTGTGCAAAACACTGTTAACTTCAGCTTTAGTCCTTTAAACATAACTGTTAAAGACATCCATAGCTGAATAGTATTGTCTTGTGATTCACGCATAGCTAAATTGCGCCGAAGGAAAGGTGACCTATCCAAGTTTTCATAGATAAGGTCCTCCTCCATTTCCATAATTGTTTTAATTCCCTCTAAAGCACTGTGACAGGTGAGCTGAGTCTAATGCCAGGTATCTTAGCTGCAAGTGTGAGGGGCAGCTGTGTACTTGCATGCCCTCAGGAGATGTTTTAGCTGGTATTGCTACCTGTGGCTTTAGTTAACATCTGATGCTACGGGCGCCTAGGGAAATGGTGATCAGTATCAGTTTCTTCAACTCATCAGGAAAATAGTGTATTATTTTATGCGCAGTGGCTCTTTTCACAGTGTTCCTGGGTGATGGTGATTTCCCCTTAAAAGGCACTGGAATATGTTGCTAATTCTGTGGAATATACTTTCTGGAGATTATCAGTGTCATGTCATTTTACTAATGAAACTATAAGGCACACTAAAGGCATTTCCAACTCTGCTCTGTAGTACAACATTAAGAAATGTCAGAACCATGGGTACTGACACAGTAAACTTTACCTGGACCCCTGGTACCCAGCCAGGCTTTGTGTTTTAAAGCGCACAAATCCATATGATGCTCAGAGGTTTAAAGTTAGATGCCCAGGTACCCAGGAGCTAGTCACATCATCAGAGATGCGTTTTAGGACAGAATGCAAATTCTATTTAATCGGCTTTTGGTGGTTTGGTTTTGTTTTGGTTTTGTGTTGGTTTTGATTTTGCTTTTGATTGGTTTGTTTGGTTGTTGTTTCTTTTCCTCTTTTCTTTCCTTTTTTTTTTTTAATAAAGTGGCTTGGTGTGTGAGGAGGACAGAAGCAGACTCTTCTCACTGGTCCCCAGTGACAGGGAAAGAGACAATGAGCACAAATTGAAACGCAGGAAATTCCATATGAATATCAGAACCTTTTTTATTATGAGTTGGTTGAACCCTGGAACAGGTTACCCAGAGAGGCGATGGTGTCTCCATCCTTTGAAATACTCAGAACCTGACTGGACACAGCCCAGGGCAACCTGCTCTAGCTTACTCTGCTCTGAGCAGGGGGTTGAAGTAGATGATCTCTGGAGGTTCCTCCCCATCTCAACGATTCTGTGATTCCTCAGAGAACAAAAATTTGGTGCAGATTATGTAATGTTGTGGAAATAAGGAAATATTAAATATAGCTATGGGAATACAGGACAGAAGACAGACTCTCCAAAAGGTATAGCAAAGAGAATTTACATGCTTATTATCACAGCTGATGTATATTATCTGCCGGAGAGAATGTAGAGCTTACTATCACCTCTGAGAGGAAGGCCAGGATGTGAGCTAATACTCAAGTCAGTGCTTAATTAACCAAGGAAAAAATATCAATAGAGGTACATCTGAATGTCACAGATAATATGGAAATACAGTTTCTAATTTAATGCAGTGAAGTCTCTAGACATGCCCACCCCATATAAATGAGATCTAGGCCATTATTAAATAGAAAGGATGATAAAGCAGGGAAAGAAAGGCTAATCTAAAACAGCTTGCTGCAACTTTATCAGAGATGTACTGATAGGGATCATCTGTGTTTCTGAACAACCATACTTTCAGTTTTATAAATAATTGTTTTAAAGGGGTTGATTTGTCATTCAGACTTCTGGTTACAAGTCAGTGCTCCACTATGCTTCAAACAAATAAACAAATCTACCATCATTTTCTAAACTGAAGCCATTGAAGTGGTAATATAGTGTAGCTTGCAGAGTAGGAGCATCTTTTTCAGAGCTGCAGCAAGGCTTGCCTGCCAAACCCCAGCTAGAGAGGGTACCCAAACCCTGCCTGGTATCTGAAGCAAAACAATCCCTCACCTTTTCAGTGCAGATCCTGTGCTGCTCCGTGCCTGAGAATGGTGCTGACATATGGATTTTGGTCATATGCATTTACTTTGTGTTACTGGAACATCTGGAAGTAATGTACCTGGAAGTAGAGAAAGGTCTTTTCTCTGCTATTGTATTGGGAAACCCAGTGTGGCAGATAGCTGACATCATTGTCATCGGCAAGAGCACCTGCTAACTGTTGAATCATTCAGACTGAGCTAAATCTTGATGTGTGCAATGCAGAGCTTTGTTGCCTTGAACTGAAATAACTACAATAAATTTTGTACTGCTGTTTCTTAGCAGGTCTATAACAGCTGGTTATTTCGAAGTCAGATATGCTTCAGTGTCATGGATTTACACTGAATTTCTGGGATGTCAGCATTGTAGTCTGAAAGGAAATGGTTCTAAAGTAATATCCAAGATGTATGTTTTCCTTTTCTCCTGCTGCCTAAATAATCTATCCTACTTGAGTTGTGTCCTTATTTTCCTGCACTTGAGCTCTAAGGTTTGCATAGCAGCCCCAGTGTGCTCTGCACAGCATATTAAATGGGTTGTGTAGTCCATAGCAACATCATCAGTTTCAGTTCTTGCTATAAGCCTCCTGCATTCACCTAACTTCATCCTTCACTGTGACTTTTGGGAACTTTCATGACAGCAAAACAGTAAATCTTCTTTGATTTGATAAATCTCTTTGTAAGCATGTGTTCTGTTCATGAATGGTACTGGGTAGTCCTGGAAACTCTACATCCTTTCCCTATCAAACAAAGGTAGTGTGGACAGTAATGATAGATATTCTTCTCAAACTCTTGCACAGTGGTCCAGAGTCTTCCGAAAATAATGTTAATACCAACTGGGGCCAAAGAGTTTATATAGTTAGGGTGCTTATCTAGTATCAGTGGGAACATCCAATCCCACCATACAAGGCCTCATTATTATCTAACACTATGTAAATTAACAGTTCTACTTAAAAGTAAATCCACTGGTGGTAGTAATTATAATGGTCTAGGGAAGATCTGTAGACCAGGAATTCCCTGAAGTACTGTTTCTCTGAAGCCTATGTCCGAAAAGGATCACACAGCATATACTCTTTCCCCAAGTGTCTGCTGCTGACCACTGCTGGAAGGAGGATACTGTGCTATGTGGATTCTTGCCTGGCCCAGTGCAGAAGTGATGTCCTCAAATCAGCTGCCTGCTGAGGGTAACTTCTTGTTTCAAGTGATCTAAATTAATTTGAGCCAGCAATTCAATTTTTAAATGCTCCTTGTTCCATGACTGTAACACATATTTCTCTGGTTGTGTTAATGACGACTATATTCAGTTAGGTCAAAACAGTAAAAAGAGTAGCAAAAGGAAATACCCATGGAGAGTGGAGAAAGCATGGAAAAAATCAATACTTATCAGCAAGAAAGCACCAATATTATAGAAAATAATGTGTTTTTTCAGACCCACTAATAAGAAATACGATAACACACAGAAGCTTTTGCTCTCTTTTGTGAAAAGAGAGGAAATATATAGATGGCTGAATACATTCAGTTAGGAGAATAAGTAAGCATCATTGAGTACCTCTGTCTTTCACAGTATGTAATTGATTTTTAACTAATTCTACACCCAGAGAAACTAATCCTTGTGTGAAAAAAAATCATTGGATCTAAATCAGTTCTTATTTGAACAAGCAGGTCAACATCTGTGCAACCAAATATTGTCCCAGGGAAGCATATACAGGTATGTTAGTCTCCACAGAGTTTTGAGTAAGGAGTCTGATTGTACACCACCTCCACTGAAATCATTACAATTTTGTAGTGAGCTCAGTCAGGACAAAATCACACATAGTAGGAGAAGCATGACCACCAGTTTAAAGATGCCCAGACCTGGACCATTGCTTTCTGTGCTGCAGTAGTTCAAAGCTCCTTTTCTCTGACTGCCCTTGTCTGAAGATGTGACAAAGTCCTCATGGCCACGATGGGCTTTGTGCTGTTCGGTCACTGGTCCTGTTTGCCCTCAGTCTCCAGGCAGAGCACCGCAGGCAGGCGTTCTGGCTGTCACGTTGTTCTCAGAACACCCACTCCTCTGATCTTAAGCAACAACACCAACCTGCCTAATAAGGTGCTCTGCTGCATGTTCCCTTTTTGTGCTTCATGCCAGCTACTGGCCAGGAATATCGCATCACTGCACAGTAATGTTTCCATTAATATAAGTGCGATTTCCTGGTGCTCCATATCCCTTTATCTTGTGCTCATATGCACAACAGCCTGTATCTCTGCTGTGCAGAAGGATGCATCCAGAAGTCATTTTCTTTCTCTTGTAATATGAAACGTTTTTCTGAAAGAGTAACTAGTGAAGTGATGAGAATCCTCCAGGCTTTGAAGTCTGAGCTTTGCTGGTGTGATTAGTTTAAATTACTCATTTGCCATATAGGGAAGTGGTATTGATGGGTTTGGGTTCCTTCACCCCCCTTTTCTGTTTTGAAATTTGATATCTCCCAACAAGTGCTATTTGGAGCAAGCTCAAAGCTGCTGTTGTGTTTCCCAACAGGAGCCCTCCAATATATGTGCAAAGAGGAAATTATCTGGCATTTCTGAGCTGTTCTTTTGGTTGCCCATGCGCTACTTTACAATGAACATGTTTGAGAAGATGGTGGTGGGTGTATAATACAGGCTTAGTTGGAATCTTTCCTCTCCAGAAGCCTAGGGCACTTCTCAAGATACATGTTTCTGAGTCATAGAGTTAGACAATTGCAAATGCTTACAAGAGCAGATCCAGGTTCTCTATGCACCCAGCTGGACCTTTTCTGTAACAGTTATTCAGCTCCTCTGACAGTCTCCCACAACGAGGATTTATCTTGGTGTTTGTTGCCTCAGTCTCATCTCCTCATCAAAATGAGCTCCCAGCCAACATAACCAAGACACATCTGCCATTTTTGTGGTCCAGACTTCCCTGTGGCTGGATATTAAGACGGACTGCTTGATGAGAAAAATCACTTATACTGAAGATTACTTGATTTACCAACACGCAAAACAATCAATCCTAGAACTCATCATAAAAAACATTTTAGTCTCTCAAACCCTCTTGTTACTCAACTACTCTGTTTCTGCTTTCAGCCCAGGAACAGAGAGGACAGTAGGAACCAGAGACAGGTGTAAGCTGTAGAGGCATTGAGGGACCAGTGTACTTCTGTCATTTAAAGTCTGGCTGGAGTGTTACTTTTATGGGTTTGAATTTTCCTGTGGATAGTCATCTGCATGCTGACAGCCCAACATCCGTATGGACTGGGTCCAAAAAGGCTTGCCAGAGCATCACTGTTGAAACCTCCTATGACTCTGTGTGCAGTGAGCATGGTCTGCTTTAGCTGAGCAGGCCTTAATTGCAATCATGGGATTCTTTAAGTCAGGCTGAGCACTCATCCTCCCTCTTCTTCTTACAGCCCAACAACTGTAAAGCAAGCTGTCTCACTGAGAGTCTGAGGATATAACATCTGGGTCTATGGTTTGTGCTAAAAAAGAGCACAGACTTCACATACATATGTTTAGAAAACCTATGACAAAGGACTGTTAAAATGACAAAGTTAAGTTCACAAAAGTTGAGCTTTCCTATGTTTCCTGTGCAGCCCTGATTCACCTATGTTACACACCTGAATTTTGTTACTGTGTAATTATGGGATTCCACACTACATTTTTTTTCTTGGGACCTTTGCTTCATTTAAAACCTAGCATAATGAAGTGTGTTCTGGAGATAAATCAATAGTCTGCAGTGAATGAGCACCAAAGCCTTTCCTGTTGCAGAAACTGAAGAGCACATAGCCAGTGATGGAAGGATCTGCAGAAGGAAAAATGATGTTTTTATGATGGCTTTCTCTTGTGGCAAGTGAATAGCAGAGAAATGGATTTTATCTCCACATGCGCCAGAGAACTCTTGATTCTGAGCATCCTACTTGCATCAAATGAAACTTTTCAAGGCTGTTTTCTACTTCTGAGTTTGTCTTTTTTTGCAGTACACAGCTAAGACCCCAAGGCTGTAAACTGGGTAATTGTTGAGCGATCACAGTTCCAGCTGAAGCCACTGGGATCTTAATCTTGAATATATGAAGTACTGTATAATAGTCTGAAAACACAGGTTTTAAACAGCTTGTGTTAGGTACTCAAGTTTAGCTGGTACTTCTTACGCAGTTCATGTTCCATAAAAATGGCAAAAACTATAACCTTACAACCCAGAAAGTTTATAAAAATGAATGCATTGATGTCTGAAGCATTCATACTATTCTGAGAAGCGCCACAGAAAAGCCTATGAAGAAATGAATAATTCTGTTTTCAAAGCAGAATCTGAATAGCGTGCAATAAATAATGCCTGGTGAGAGTGAATAATGAAGGGAAAATAAACTATTGAAAGCTACACATTAGTTGAACATTGTTCATTCTGCGCACTGAATGAGGTAAGGGTCTTAAGGAAAAGAGCATATGTGACAGTGTCATTTACAGTGCTATCGTGGTGCCTGTGCACGAAGCACATGAATTACTGTTTCACAGGCAACCACACCATTTTATGTGCTTGATGAGCAGCCTTTATAATGTAAGCATAGCATAGTTTTTGTGTGCAGTAAATAAGTTACATGGTTTTTAACTCATTTGAAGTCCCTATTTCAAGATCTGAAGGCTCTGAACCCTTTTCAGTTAAATGGTACTAGGGTTATTCTGTTCTTTCATGTGGGGGAACAATATATTCTCCCTGCTTTAGTTCTCTGAAATATGTGAACTATTTTGTCTGAAAGTAAGAAAGAAAATAAAGAGTCAGACTGGTGCAGGTATCTCACATGATGAATTTTATTAACACTGCAAGTGAAAACAGAATTCAATCATGGAAAGTACTGGGCAGGTGCTAAGACATCCGTTGGTGACTTCAGTGTTTCCTGTTGTACCACTGTTATTTAGGAACATGGTGGTGGTTCATGCACCTCACAACAGTAGTGACTGAAGATGCCAGACTAGTCTTTTCCTTGGTGGAGTCACCAGTCTTGTTTATTTACGTCCTATGCTGCTGTTACTCACAGAAAGAAAAATGTATAATTATCCACCTTCAAGGATAAAGGGGCAGTTTGGTTAGCCTCCAGGTGGTGAGGATTAATTGCTTGGTTTCATAAGTGTTTTTTGTAAACAAATACTGGTTAACACCGATAGGATTTCAAGGAGACTCTGTGTGGAAGACAGCAATGCAGTATATAGAGATCTGAGCTGGATGGAAGTGAATCATGTGAAGTGTTGAGGTTGCTCACAAGGTTGTTGTGAGCATGGCTTTATATCAGGTTCACTGCTGCTTAGATAAATATTAGTGCTGATGACACAGGAAGGTGTCAGAAGATGGTGGTCAGTCTGCCTTTCCATATGGCAGAAGACAGAGAATTTGGCATTTGCTGAAAGCCATGAACAGCCTCAAGGTTATTAAGTAATAAGCTCCTCTGCCCACAACAATAATTAAAGAAAGGCTACCATTCAACTTAAATTTCACTTTTCAGCCTTTTTTAGGGGTACTCTTCAGTTTTTGCCCACTGACATATTCCCGTTCTGCTGTGCAGGACTCGGGCACTGGCTTATTTCAAGATAAATTCTCTTAACTACTGGTATCTTTTACACCTGAATCCTGGTAAAAAAAAAAACCCAAACCACTATGTTGTACTATGTTCATTGTTTACTCTTGCATATAATCACAGGAATGCTCTCTTGCCCTTTGAGTTTCCTCTGAAGATGGATGAATTCCCAGAGATGTCTAAAGCAAACGAGGGGGCTTTAACTTAACATGAGAACAATGACAATTTAAAAATTTTATAAGGGTGCCAACCATGCTGGTTTAATTTTTGATAAGGGATGAGAGTATGTTTCTGCATTTTTAATAAGGAGACTGACAAAAGAGTTGTTTAAGCTACCTAGAGAGACAAACTTTTACAGCCGGACTGCAACCAATTCAAATGTTAATGGTAAAGATACCAGGACAGTCTGTCTTAAAGGATTGTCATGAAATACTCACTAGTCTTGCTGCATAAAAGTCAAAAGATTACTTTTGATTTGCAGACACATTATACAATGCTTTCAGATTCTTAAAATTGATTTGGAAATCATTTTGATATTGTGAAAAAACTGACGTAATAAAATCCATGAAAATACCACTCCACACTGCAGGTAAAACCAGAGAGAACTTAACTCTACTGGATTTCTGTTTGTTAAGGGAAGACTTTGATTTTATATTACCAGAATTTTGTATGTATTTCAGAAAAATAAGTAACCTCAGGTTACTAAACTCTTAAGAATATAATGTACAAGAAAAGATTACTGCTGCCATTGGTAAAAATTTCATTTTCAAGTGTATGATATGTGTTATGATCAATAGATCATAACACAAGCATATAAGGCACAGTAATATTTAATTTTTTTTATGTGCACAGTCTAGCTTTACAGATTATCCTTGCCTAAGAAGAGCGATGTTTATCCATGAAACATTTATACTATGAGCACCACTGCAAGAAATATGACTGGACACTTTTTGTCAAGGTTGGATTTGTGCACTTTGGCTATTTGGGGGGCGGGAGCTGAGTTGTGAATTGAGACCTATCATCATCCATGCATCAGATACGCTACATGGGTTGAATGGTAAGAAGGGGTCAGTTGATGGGGAATAGAGCTTTTGACAGGGTTTCTGTGCATGCAGGGCGCTACTACCTGGTACACTCCCTAGTTGCAAGGCAGTGCCATGGCCTATATACCAGCTGTGTCTTCTCTGCAGTGGATCACAGAGCAGTCTGACCATCTGCATCCTGCATATGTGACCACAAATGGGGAGAAAGAGGTCACAGTGCAGACCTGCCTGGGGATTTGATAGGAGCCTCACTGTGGGGAGTGTGCAACAGGGGAGAACTACAGTGCTCGCAGCTCTGTGGATAAGATGTACAAAGCTGTTGGTTGCCTTTCGTGGGCCTGTTCAGCCATTTCTCATTTTTCTTCCCTCTCTAAAATGGGTCCTGCATAAATTTTCCTGGCCTGGCAAATTTTTGAGAGGCCAATAATGCAGTTAGACCGTAGATGAACATGAATAATAGCCTGTTTGCACAGCTGATAACTGAGCTGTAAAAACGAATCTGCTCCCAGATGAAACTTGACATGCAAAATTTAAGCTTGGGGAGCAATTCTTTGTACGTCTTCTGAAAAAAAAAAAAAATCTGCTTGGACTGCTTAATTTTTATTCATTCTTAAAATAAAAACCCTACAGGAGGGTCAGCAGAGAAAGCTTCTATGTTTTGACATAGCACTTGAAAGTAGCTTTAAACATAAAATAGAGCAAATGTTTAATCTGTAATAAAGTTGAATCTGCTCATTTTGGAGAAGAACAATGGCCGAGGGTCGAAGCTTTGGGTTCTGCAGTTGCCAGATGGGATCATTTCCAAAAGGGAATTTGGATGGTAATCAGTGTCCGCTGGGATCCATGCCCACCGCTCCGAGTCCGCGTGCCACAAAGGAGAGATTAGGGGCAGAATGAGAATGTGCAGGGCTGGCACGAATCAAAGGGACTCCCTGTAAAACCTATTACATCTGCGCTCTAAAAAATGCATAGAGAAACTGACAGTCAGGAAAATGCAGTTTTGATTGTGCTTTGATGGCTGGGAAGCTAAAATTGTGTGGGTGGGTGGCTAAGTTTAACTCCATGTCCATGCCAGCTTTATTTGACTGAGAGCACCAGAGTCAGGCCAGTTTTCATTGTGCTTTCAGGACTTTCAGAGCAGCAGGATAAATAAAGGAATGAAATGGGGAAATGAATTTATAGACTTTGGTTGTCAAATGATTAACAAAAGGCCCAAACGTTGGTGTTTTGTTCTATTGATTTTGTTTTGGCAAGGCAAAGATAAGATTGTGAACCTGTACAAAGGGAGGTGGCCTTTACTTCCCTCTGTGTCTTTGTGATGGCTGGGCGATTCACTGAATTGAAGTTTCACTTTCAGACTGAAAGCAGGTGTTACTCTACACTGAATTATGAGATGCAAACACTATACCATGGTTTTGGGACCCACAGAGTTGGCTAGTATTAAATCAAAACAAACCCCAAATGTTTGGGTGGGAACATCTGAATTTCTCCAATGTCTGCTTTGTAATGGTAAGAGAAACAATCCACTTCCCAAATCAAGTTTCAGGTGAACTACAATGACTTGTCATGATCTTTGGGACCCCATATTAGTCCTTGAGGCCTGTGCCCTCTAGCAGGTGAACGTGCCCATGGTTTGGTCCTAGCCATCTAAACCAGCTGAAGAACATGAGCTGCTTTAATCTGATCTGGCCACAGGATATGTCATTCTCCAGGGGAAAGGGAACAGCTGTGCAGGGCTGTGAGGTTGGCTGCAGCCCTTCAGTGCTCTCCTCCAGTGCTTTGTGTTAGCCTGGTGTTGCCCTTCTGTCCTCCTAGGGATCATGGGCCTCCTTCGCAAGTACCAAGACCTGCCTTTGATGACTAGTGGACAACAAATATCTATCAATCCTACCAAGTGGCACAGGTTATATTGAAATAGAAAAGCTATTTAAAAAATAGTAACTCTGAGATTAGTTTGAACATGTTTAAGCTTTCTAAAAAGTGAATGCAAGGGAGACAAGGTCTTCCTGAGACAATAGTAGGAGTCTCATGAGGAAAAGTTAAAGGGCTTTGACCAAGTGCTGTGGAAAGTGCTTGTGGAAGTTCAAACCGTATGAGTCTGACAAGATCTGTGCAGACATACAAATGCATAAATACTGTGCTGTATCAGAGCCATAGGAGAACCCAGGGCTGAAACACAAGAGGTGCAGCAAATCAAAGACCAGCTGAATTAGTAGGAGTTGTTTTAGGTTGGTTAAGACTACAAGTCTACACACAAATATGCTTGTATTCTTTCAGGCTTGATCCTTCTTGGTTAGAAATTAATATCTGTGGAACTGAGAGACACTTTTGCTTTTGAAGAAAGAATTGGGGATGGGGGAATATTTTGAAGGGTATACTAATAAGGGTAAGAGGAGAGCTGTTTGTGCTTCTAGAAACTACATCTCTAGGACATGTTATTCTGAAGTGCATCTATCACTTGATGCTTTATGTGATATGACAAAATGCCACAGGGATTTATCCATCAAGTGCTGTTGTTGCAACATGGTATAACAGGCAGGAAATCTGTAAGGACGTGTTTTCTGAAACTTTGTTTAAAAGAACTGTAGGCTCTGGGAGTGCACGTACACATGCCTATCACTCATACAAGCACGGATTCTACACATGGCATGAGCTCTGTTCTAACATTTGTGAGAAAAGGTTTGTCAGCTTCAAAGAAACAAGTTTTTTTAAACTCAGTTACATTTCTTCACTGTGAGGGTAGTGAGGCACTGGAACAGGTTGCCCAGAGAAGTTGTGGATGCCCCCTCCCTGGAAGTGTTCAAGGCCAGGTTAGATGGGGCTTTGAGCAACCTGGTCTAGTAGAAGGTGTCCCTGCCCATGGCAGTGGGGTTGGAACTGGATGATCTTTATGGTGCCTTCCAACCCAAACCATTCTATGATTCTATGATAACTCTTCTCAAATGTATGTAAACAAGGCTGCATTTGTGTGACTCTAACGTATCTCTAATGAAGCTATGCATAGAGACACCCAGAAGAATTTTATCACTGACTAAGCAAAACACCGTGCAACGTGAGGAAATATTTGAACATCAGGCCTACATTTGCAAGATGATAATTGGATTCTTTTTCTCTTCTGGAAAAAAGATCTCCCAGTGTTTCCCTTTTCTTCCCCTCCTCCCACTCCTCTTTTGGGGGGATTTTAAAAACTAGTTTGATTTTTATACACTTTGAAAAACAAATAATTCCACTCTGACCAAGCTCAAATCTTTTGGTTATGCACAAGACTCCATTCATTCTCTTGTTATTTAGGAACTGAAAGTGATGAGATGGCAATATCTAATGGGATAGCTTTGAAAAAAAATTATTAAAGACAAGCTAGGAAATCAAAAGAGAAAGGAAGAAAAAAACATTCAGAATCTGACCTTGAAAAATTTGCTTTTAATGAGCTTTTACTTTAAAAAGGAAAACAAATGTTGGGTTCATATTCCTTCATAAAGAAAGGCAGCCTTGTCAAGCAGCTATAAGAATTTACGAATTAGACAACTTAGACTCTGCCTGCTGCTTAGCATGAAGGCAATAGATTCAGCACTAGCTTGAAAGCAAGATGGGGTTTAAAGTGTTCTGCTGTTGTATGAAATCCATACAAAAATAATGAGAAACATTCAATGCAGACATCATCCTAAATTCCCATTTGGGTATTATTTTCTCATTGATGTTGTAATTAATGCTAAAATAATTTGTCTGTGAGCCTTCAAGATGCTTACAGCTTTCCAGAGGGCTGCTAGGAGCTGAGGGAATTTTGCACCTCACAGAACCAGACTATCTTTCCGCTTCCGCCATCCACGCACAATACACCACTTTTTTGCAGCACTGGGGCCTAAACAAATAAGGTGTGGGAGAAAAACGGAGCAAGCATCTAGCTCACAGCATTTTCAAAAAGGCAAGATAAAAAAAAAAAATCCAGGGTTGGTGCTGCTACTACGTTTCACTGTTTGTGTCTAAGCCCTCTGGGAACCATAGAGCAAACAGCAGCCTGTGATACTAATCTGCTGCTTTACAGCATTGGTATATGGTCACTGTAGAGTTACACGAGACACTGTCAACTTCAGTTTTGCTCCAATTCATGATTCCTTTGTTAGTAGTAATAGGATAAATAGTTTGAAGTGAGACATCTTGAAAAAAACCCACTGTACTTGTTACTAACTATGGCCTCAAGTCTGCATTTCTCTGTTAGTTTTCACGGTGATTAGTCACTGTACGACAGCAAAGAGTAGATCAGTCTATAGCAGTGCTCCTCTAGCATGCAAAAGATCTTGCCAGACACCTAATCCTCACTTTTTTCCTTCTCGGTCCCTTCATTCTTATGCTCATTAAAATTAATGGGAAAGGTCCCTATTGTGACTGTAGGTTTGGTTGCACTCAAAGATCTATTGTCTAGGGATACTGCTATGGCAAGGTGTTCAGCCTTGGGGTGGGAGAGAAGGGCAGAAGCCTTCTGTGTTAACTCCTCTCTAGCTGAATAAAAACTTTACCAATGGACTGCAAAGCACCTTGTATCTCCCCCCTACTCCCTTGAAAGAGCTGCTATAGAGAGGCAGGAGCAAGAGCACAAAGTGGAATAAGGTGGATTTGAAGCCATACTGGAAAATTATTGTGAGTAACGCAGCGTTCTTCAGCAAGCCAGCTTCCCAAGGGGCTGCTCTTCCCAGCTATTTTTACATGGCCAGAGTACTGCTGAATGGCACTGGGTAATATTTCAGTTGATTTGCTAAGGAAAACCAGGAGGTAGTAGTTAAAGTGGACTAACTTGGGTTTGCAGTTTTATATATATATACATATATATATATATATGTGAAAGTTTAAGAGTGGTTGTAAGTCAGAATTGCTCTGAAGACAAGAATCCATGAGTGTGAGATATGGACAGTTATATATGCATGTGTATATGCAGTTAGTGAATGTGATGCAGTGTGTTTTACATTTAAGTGGAAGCTTTGGTCACTAAATGTTGCAGTCTCATACCTGGATAGTAAGTACCACTGAGATTTTGTTTGGCCAGCAGTGTGGCAGTGTTATATCATACTGCTACTTAGGCTTGAATAAAGAAGAACTGAGTGACAGTTTTAGGACAAAGAAGAATTATGACTATGGAAGTGAGAGATTCTGGCTTGTAGGAGAGACAATTATTGGATCATAAACTGATGGGGTTTGTAGTTTGATTTAAATCTGATTGTGTGATGTCCTCATTTCTTTATAAGTCCATGAGCTAACTAAAAATAAGGATATCATTAGAAGACTCTGAGTGTGCTAAGGGGGTTAAATTGACATAGGCATGAAACAAGCAAAAGAAAAGTCCCAATGGCTGTGAAAGGTCCCTAGAATGTGAAAGGGGAAGATGTATGCAATAGACAAAGTAGTACAGAGCATGGATTTAAATAAGAAATACAAAAAGCAAAACAGCAAACAGCTGACTTAGGGGATTGGAGTCCTCTGGAAAGAAGTTGAAGTTAAAAGAGAACAAATTAATCTAAGAAACAAAAGAGATTATAGAAGATATTGAAGAAAGCATTTTAAAACAATGAAAGTTGCAAAAATAAGAGCACAGAAAAGGGAGATCAATCTATGGACACCATTTAGTCAGGTACAAATAAAAACATGAATTGGAAAAAAACCCTAAAGAATTAGAGCCCTAACTTGCTTTCATGTACGCGAAAGAGGATTTGTACAAATGGAAAGTACTATCACCTGTCATTAAAAGTGCCCTTACAAAGAGACAGATGGGGGTGGCCACAATGATGTAATGGGGCTGGAGGGTAAAACATTAATGAACACCGATGCTACAGTAACAGTGGTCAAAGGCATGAATTAGGGGAAATTCCTATAGACACATGGACAAGACTGGAAGTATTTAAGGAAGTTAGTAGGGGAAAATTTTTAATTGAAAGCTCTTGGAAATCAGTCTAGGGAAAACTATGAAAAGAGGGGAAGTAGAAGAAACTTTTCTGTGCAGTTTAAAATGGGCAGATTTTGAAGAAATTCATCAAAAGCGAAAGACTGAAGTATCTTAACAGATAAATACAGTAAGTAGAACATTTTAAAACAGAGTATTAAACACAGTACAAACAAAAGTAGGCTTGGTAATCCCAGAAGTAGGAAGGAAGATTGTGAAAACTGTTAGTCATTTTGAGCACAGTAGGTAAAAGCCAGGAGCTATGTAAGAGTCTTAGGGACAAGTCCGATCAGAATTGAACTTGTATTTATGCTCCACTGGGTTTGTGGCTTGTTTTGTGCCTCACTTAGTAGAAGCAGCAGAAAATGAATTTTAGTTTTAAGTGTAATATACAATACTATGTATAGCTGAAAACTCACAGGAGTTTTGGCAAGAGAATTTTTTTTTAAAATGT